>NC_044913.1:44249119-44564587 GCF_001633185.2 Quercus lobata
CAATCAGTTTTTGGTGTAGGCGGGGATCGAACCCCAGATCTCTTATACAACCATCAGAGACTTTACTAGTTGAGCTAACTGGAACCCACTCGGTTATCGGCTTTGAATTAAATGTTTGCCAAACAATAGTTGTCTTGGGCTTTGTTATAATTTGTCAAGCATGGATAGTCCTGGTATTTTGATATGAATATTGCCAAGCATGGATCATCTTGGTCTATTGATATGAATATTGCCAAGCATGGATTGTTTTGGTTTTTTTATATTAATATTGCCAAGCATGGATCATCTTGGTATTTTGACACTAGGCGTGTCCCAAAATCCTTTGGTAGTGAGCTAATGGTAAATATTTTTGTCATGATTCATTGGACAAGGGTTTGAATAAAATGAAGTGTATGTGCTGGGCTCATAGGGCCAATTTTGGACTTTTCCAAATAGCGATATAAAATTAGTTAGAATTTGAGGCTTTGGGCTTTTTTGTGATGATTTATATATTTGTGGCAGAAATTAGGTAATGAGATGAGAAATAATTGTAGAGGCCCAAAATAATTTGTGAAGGATATTTGGGTTTTTTTTTTTAAAATTTTTTTGGTCAGTTGGTAAATAAGATCAAATAGGAGTAGGGCATGTGGCATGTGCGAAAAATTTTACCTCAACGCTAGCTAACTTCAAAAGCTCATTACTTTCATCACATAACTCCAAATAATGCAAGGCCGGATTCATTGGAATGTACACTACGAGATCTTTCTAACAACAATAAGAACACAAAAACAAAATTTGTTAAAGCCTCTAACAAAGTGCATAAAGTTGGTACAACAAAACTGGAAAAATTGGATCAAATCTAGGTTGGAAAGTGTCGAAATGTGCTAGAAAAGAGCAAAACCCGCTAGGCCCAGACTAAGCCTGGGCCTGGCACTCTACTCCCGTACTTGATCTAGGCCAGCACTCCTCCCTCTCGTCCTTAAGCACCAAAAGTCCACTAGAAGAATTCCAAACAATCTAGAATGCTCCATAAATCCCACCCCTCTTCCTAATTAAGGTCTTCATGGGTAATCACTCACACTTTCTTCTACAATTATAATTTTTTATTGCTTCTAATACTTGATTGACATGTTCTTTACATGAATATTGCTATGATTTTGTGATTATGCTACTTTGATTCCTACCATGAATGGTTTAGTCTACTCTTTAAATTGTAACTATTTGACTAACTTTCTCCAATCTATGGGTGCATATGTCGTAAATTAGGGACGTATGTGATTATTATCTTGTTTGGATATTGTTGTTTGTCTAAGACTTTGATGTTTTGTTTAATTATATTATTATGATGACTAATTAAAGTAAGATAAGATATGTAGTGGCGCTTAATGTTAGCCTTGTTAAACCTTGACGTAAGTTATCATATGAATCAAATCAGAGAATGTAAGATTAAATTAATAATTTAATTTAGTTCGGTGTCCCATTTGATAATGGAAAATTATTGTATACTCCAGGAGTATACTTCCTCCCTCTTACAGAGGGGTGGGCTCCAAGGAGGGAGCATATTTCCTGAGTTTGTAATAACAACCCTTTAATAACCTATATGTATGGTAAAGGTTCAACTAGGAGTTAAATACATGTCCCTAACTCTTCTTTTAAAAAACATACACATCCTTAATTATTTTGAAATCTTATGACCCCACCTAAAAGGTACTTAACATAAAATTGCTCATACTTCTGAAAGGTCACTATTATTAGACACAATACACACATATATTATAGTTTTTAGATTAAATAGTGTTTTTTTCAAATGTGTCAAATCATTCCATTGTATATAAAAGATAAGAGTTGAAGTATTAATAATCATTCTAAATTTAGCTTAAAAATAAGAAATTTTACAGGGTGGGAATAGATCAATGGATATATAATTAATAGAAAAATGTTAGTGGGAATGATGATGTTGGTTATCGTTATAGTCATTGAAGTTCAATCTACTGACCTTAACACATTTCATATTTGCTTTACAGAGTATGTTAGCCATTGCCAACATCATATAATGAAATTTGAGATGGAGTTATTTGGAGAGTGTGTTTTACAAAGTTTTTATCAATGCATGAATGAACAAGTACATCCTTATGACCCAGAATACAAGGCTGCTCAACTATGTCTGCATAATTGCCACAAAGAAGAAATAAAGCCCTCTAATTATGGAATTTGCTTACTAGTATGTTACAGATGGCATAAGAACTTTTAGATTTGGTAAATCTCTTTCTCTCTCTTTGTCCTATAATGCACATATGCATGAGCAATAAGTCTGTGCCTTTTTGTAAGTCCAAGTCACTTATATTTAACTCATCCAAACATTGGCCTAGAATTTTGTCTTTAGCCGTTAACCTCATGGATTATGACATGATAAAGGATTTTTCACTTGGTTTTATGTACTAGGAACTAAATATGGTATACACAAATACATGTATGGGACCACCAAATCTGGTATACACAAATTTGTAGCTTGAGAATTCAGTTTCTAGAGTCATGTATGCAAGGACCCTGTTGACACCCATTCATTCATCATTTGACCCAATGTAGTATAAGTTGATCTCCATATATGCATCAATTTCTTACTCAATTTCTTAACATCCTTTTGCACTCTTCTTTCTTCTTCGATATTTTTGGTCATTTCCTTTATTTTTTATATGCTATAAGACTAAATTTTTGTTGTAATTTTCTTTCTATTTTTTAGATAATAGTTATGTTTGACTGTTTTTCCTCAAGATTATGAGTAAGGAACATAAGAAATGTATTATAATACTATAAAACTATTTATGAGGTGTCTTCAATGTTGGTATACTAGGTCATATGGCTAATATGTACAAATCTATTATTGAATTAAAAAATATTAACAACTTATAGTTGTAAAGTTTTTAGGTTTCATGTTGCTTTAAAAACCCCTCATCAAGGTAAATTGTAAGTTGCAACTTTTATTATTTTTTGGTTGCTAGTATGAAAGATGAAAATAGGAACAAGGTAAGTAGTGTAGACATCCCATTTTATACCGAAAAATATTTGAAATCCTTGATCTCCCAACATGATGATTCAAGAAGAAACATATAATCTCCCTTATGATTCAAAAGTGGACACAACTCAAAAATTGCTCAAAACTATCCCGGGTTTTGATGCTAAAAAAGGGCATTTCATCATTCTTTGGTTTATATCTCACAGAATACAAGGAATTTGGACTAAAATTAATTTATTTGAAAGTAGATATCTAGGTCTTTAAAATGAGTACCAATTTGTTCCATTTTGAACAAGAAACAAGTGGTATATGATTTTTATAAGTTAATCATACTATGCAACCCAAGAAGTTACGAGATTTATTTTTTTAAATTGGCTCAAGCCCATTTTTCAGAAATTTACCTAGCCTGAAACTTCTAAAATCCTCTGGAGAATAATCTCAACCATCCAAAATGGGACGGTGTCTTGCTCAACATCATTTTCTTTATCTTCTTTAAAAAAAATGTGAAAAATAAATAATAAAAAAGAAAATGAAAGAGAAAAAAGATACGAATCCAGAAAAATGGGGTGGCAGTTGTGAGCCCGATGATGTCATGACTCATGATCTATTTTAGGCTCAGGCTTGATGATTGTTCAAAAGGTCCTCAATTTTTAAAACTTTAGGCCCATGGAGATTGTGTATTCATATTCATATGAATCAAAATCATATTCATATGTGATGAGCTTAAGGAGAAGTAATTGGCCCAGGGGGATGCTCTCGGAAAATTATGGGTCAAAAGAAATTTTTTTTTTTAAGACGAGTGATTAATTAAGTGTATTTTCATCTCAGGAAACATGGCATTGCTGACATCTCGCGAACGCATCCTCAATCTTTTTTGGGTTTGATTTGATTACCTACATCAAGCTAGTTGAGGAAAGTCTCTATTGTCCAGACTACTACCACTCCATGTCCTTCATATCAAATTGGTTTGACAACCAAATCTTGATTAATTGATGATATCCCCACATCATTCACAATGAGTAGAACGTCATCAACATATAACACTATGAATGTCACCATGGAGATTGTGGGATTTTGGCCCTGAATTCCCCCAATTGTATACTTTATCTTTCCAATAAAGGTATTTTTTATTTTATGAGATTGTGTGTATAAATCTTGGACATAATGTATTATAATCCAATAGATGTATTGCATGTAATTTAGGTATGAGAATGAGATTTGCATATATAAGATCTAAATCACAATTCGTTGCAAGCTCAGTTCCTTTTCGGCCAATTCTACTCTACTTTCTCTCCCTCCCCCTCCATCCAAACAAACCATTACAGTTTAGGGGATTCACACCATTTGATTGCTGGAATAAAATATACAAAAGGATAAAGAAAATACAAACAAGTAGGTTTGATGGTTCTAGTGCTGATGGTGGAAAAAAGATTAATAAAACTGGTTTTAATGTCTGGTTTCTCCAATTTCGAAGTTGTGAAGTTTATACAAGTATACCATTGTGGGGGCCTTTTTGTATAGTTGGGCCTTAACCCCTTCTACTGCATAGTGGCCCGTTAATTTGGAGTAAGAGAGTTAGGATTGGCCTTGCTAGGGCTGCGCTTCAGGCCAGCTTGTACACAATTCAGGCTCACTTGATGTAGATGCATCCTGATGTGATCATGTGAGTGTTGTGGGCTGGACACAAGGTGTAGTCATGGCAGGAGTAACTGTTGCAAATATTATAGCAAGAATATACTACAACAGGATAACTATTAATAGTAAAACGTGCTAAATAAAGTTAACATCGTAAACAAAATTAATAGAGTTACAGCAAAGTAATGCAGCAAGTAGAAATAACACTACAGTAGGAAAAAGTAAATGACTTGGTAGCTTCTAATCAAATAGTAAGAAATCGCCCTAGTAAGTATAATGAAAATAACTCGTTTTCTGGATTATGTGTTAAGCTATTCAGCATAAATGAACCCAAGAAGGAAACCAATCTCCAACGCGGGTAACCTCAACAAAGGCTTCTACTATAAAAGTTACTAGTTCTGGAGAAAGTGCCTAAATGGTTTGAGGTTCAATTTACAACCTTTAGAGAGTGGGAATGTCGAGAAGGAAAGAAAAGATGGTTTATTGGTGCATGCCTCTATTTCTACCACATTACTGTCTCTTTGGTTTTCTTCTTACCACTTAGTCTTTTTTATCTTTTCTTTTCCCTTCCGTGTTTTCTCCTCCCTATTCTTTTCTACCTCTCTTTCATTTTTCCTCCCCTCCTACTATTCATGGCTACCCCCTTTTATACCATCTGCCACTATGAGATTTACCCATTTTGTCCCTCAACCGTTTTTGGCTTCTTGTGGGCATCTCTCCAAGAATGCCCACTAATCTGTTGGTTATCCAGCCATTACTTCTGCCCAGAGTGTGCTGGTTGCACCGCTCTCCATTTCCAGACAAAATTACTTGTCTTGTTTCTTACCTTTCTTCGTTTCTGTTTTACCTCAGTGGATTTTGAAGCTTTCTCTACACTTACTCCTATGGCATACATCAAGTGGTCCTAGCCCATACTTACCTCTTTTGGGTGAGATGTTAGCCCAGCAAGACTTTCCGCCAAAGAAGTTTTGGTAGGAATGTGGATGTAAGGAGGGATTGAAATGGAGTCGCCACCTAGTTTTTTGCAATGGTCTAGGAACCATATATATAGCGTCATTTCGAGGAAGGACCTTTTGATTTTATTACCAAAGATATGAGTTCAGAGTTAAGGTACGGTCTTAAGAAGGTGCTAGGCTCCCAAAATCGCCCAACCTTAAGGTTGGCTTCCCATCATTGTGTCTTATGTCTTAACCCTATTAAAGGCATACTCAACATTGTCATCTAACTCACACACACACTAATCATACATCTAACAACCAACATGGCATCAAACATCCTTAACCAAGCATCTATCATGCTTACAGACAAAACCTACCATACATCTAATCGTGCTTATCACTTCATCACAGACCCTAGCATTAATTTAATCATGGCATCAAAGTATTAACATAAACCCTAGTTCCATACATCTAAACATGCTTCATCACATTACATCATAGCATACCCTTACATACATCTCATCACATCATCCTAGCATTCATCTAGCATGGCATCATATCATATTCAAGGCAGCAACACATATATCAAACCAAGGTAGAAACATGTAAGCATTAAAGATCAAAAGAAGAAACAAAGCAAAACATAGCATATCATCATTCAAGGCATCACTATCACCAACATAAGCATGAAACCTAAGTAAGAACATATCATAATGCATGAACATTCCCAATGCATGACTTACCTTTACTTACCTTGCAGCGACTGAGCACCTATGACATTATACATGAGCATGTGAATGCATGATCACAACATCAAAGCAATAAAACACAAGATAACCCCTAATTCTAACATATGATAGCAAACCAAGCAATTAAACATGTGAAACATAAACATTAAGAGCATAAAAACATGACAAAGGAAGCTAAACACACAAACATGTGAACGTAGAAATGAAAACAAATTAGAAAAAAAAAATTAGGGTTTCTGGGTAGCGGCTTGTGCATGCAAGAACAAGCCTGCGTATGCAGGCAAGATTATGCGTACACAGGTTCTTGCCCAAAAACTCTAAAAACACAAAAACAGGGCAGAACCTCAAAACATAAATTCTAACAATCTAACATGCATTTAAAACACACAAACATATAAACCTAAGCTAGATAAACATGTTAAAGTATATTATAACAAGAAAATAAAGCAAACAGAAGATTAAAGTGCAAAAAAAGAAAGAAAAGAAAAGGAAAGGTTTAAAACTAATACGTCAAATAAAAGCTCTTTAAGCTTGATTTTTGACCGTTCCCCTCAGTGAAATCTATTCACAATTCAATAAAAAGTGATTAGTAAATATTAAACCCAAAGATCAAGTCCAGAAAAGACCTTAATCAAAAGAAAATTTACTTAAGGGTGTTTTGTGAAAAACTCTCTTTTGATTCACTATTTCTAGTGAATCTCAGTGTTTTCCTGTGAGATTTCTATATGTTTTGAAAATATACCATATAAGACTTCTTATAGAGTGAAAAAAGGGTTTGGAATGATTCCTAAATAATATGAGATTCATTCCAAACCTCAACATAAATGCAAAAAAACTTGCTTTGTATAACTTTTTGGAAATCACTATGCGTGAGCAAGATCAAGCCTATGTACGAATGCAGAAAGCCGCATACGTAGGCTGATTCATGCGTACGCATAGCGAGGGTTTCCTTCGCCTTATTTTTCAAAAGTTGATTTATTTACTCATTAAAGTTATATTTCTAATTTTAATACTTCTTAAGTCAATTTAACTTCTGATTGGGCCCTAAACCAACCTTGAGTCTTAGAATTCAGCATCATTGGGGAATGAGGGCTCGAGTCGTAAGGGGTACAAAATGCAGTGTCTATAGGGAATCCCAAAATAGACCTTCCCTTTTTCCTATTGCCAAACCACACACCTTCTGAATACCTTGACCCATGACCCACTTCCCATGCATTGGCTGGGTACAAGTAGGTGGTACCTGGTCCTTTGTACAAGTTCCACTCCATCTGTATTTGTCTCCTTCTGCTCTTCATGCCATTTCTGTTGCACTTGCATTGTCTGGTTTTGCTGCGTGTACTGGTTTGTGCTTATCCTTTGTAGCGTGAAAGATGCGTGGGCTTTTGAGCTTGTATTTTCTTCCTTTTATCCCTTCTTGGGCTGGGCATTATCCAAGCAGGGGCCTTTGCCTCTATAGCCCACTGGACCAGCGTTATTTGTCTTTCTTCTTCATGGTCGTCGATCTTTTAGCCATTAATCCTGCCACATTACTTCATTGTGTTTGCTAGCTCTCTGTTTGGGCCTCCATGACTGCCCTGCCTTGCTTTTTCTTCTTATTACCTCCGTAGGCTTGTTGGTTGGTGTTCTTGCCATGTCAGCCCATTGGCCTATTACCTCTCTCATTTGTGCTTCATTAGCTCATTTACTTCTTATTTACCTCTTATTGCTCACATGAGTTTTGCCTTATTTCTTGGGTTTCCTCGGCCCATTTAGTACATCTTTACCTCTTTTTATCACTCTTATGGGCTCGTTGGCCATCATTCCTACCATGTTAGCCCACTGGGCCTGCTACCTCATTTTCTCTCATTTCCTTTATTGTTGAGCTTCTTCTGCCACTGGGCCTTCTGTGAAAAGTGGGCATCAATAACCATTAAATGACATTGCTGTTGAATTTTCATAGTTTGCACAAAATTCCATTTGTTCTTCTTAATTAATTGTTTGCTATGTCCATGTCTAATAAATGAGTCAACTCCAGAAGCGGCAACATATCTTTTTTTGTTGTTGTTGATAATCTAAAATTCATTGAAAGCTAAGAAAAGGAAAGGGGGATAATCAACCTTACAGATGGCTGAAAGGACCAGGGGAAGATTATCCTCATAAAAAAAAAAAACAAACTTGAATCTAAAGCAAATTTGGCAACATCATGTGCTACAAAGTTGCAAGCTCTCCTAATCCAATGTCTCATCTCTGCTTGCTACTCAAGCGCCAGAGGCGATTGCTTGTGTGAGTGAGCTAACCTAAGCCTGCTGACATACCTTTCATACCATAGAACTCATCATCTGGTATATGTATGGGTAACGTACATATTATTAAATAAATAACACCATATGCATTAAAACAAATATCCCAAAAGAGCACAATAAATGGTAACGAAAAACAACATAACATTAAATTTTACGTAGCCCTAAACTCCTAACGTGAGCTTGAAAGACATCCCTTCCTATAGGCTTTGTTAGAGGATCAACAATCATGCGACTTATAGAAATGTGTTTTAGAACCACTTCATTGTGAGCAACTGTGTCTCAAATGTAGTGATATCATATATCAATGTGTTTGGTTTTACCATGATATTTAGAATCTTTAGCATAGGCAAGTATTGTCATGCTATCACAATGTACCATAACAGGATCTGAGGCATCCTTGACAACCTCAAGATTTTGAAAGAACCTCCTCAACCAAACTACTTCCTGAGCAGCTACTGAACATGCTACAAACTTAACTTCCATAGTTGATAATGCTATACAGGGTTGTTTCTTACTACTCCAAGTGATGGCGCCATTATTTAGCAAAAAAACATATCTAGATGTAGATTTGCGTTCATCTAGGTCACTACCCCAAACAGCATCACTATAGCCAATCATACGCAAATTTGAACCCTGATAATAAAGGACATAATCCATTGTCCATTTAAGATATTTTAATATCCTCTTGACAGCTTTCCAATGAGCAAGTCTTAGATTAGATTGAAATCTGTTGACTAATCGAACAACATAACATATATCAGACCAAGTACACATCTTTGCATACATCAAGCTTCCAACTGCATTAGTATAAGGAACATGAGCCATTTTTTCTTTTTCATCTCAAGTCTTAGGACATATATCCAGGCTTAAGCTCTCATTTTTGGCAACTGGAGTATTTATGGGTTTGCAATTATGCATTTGGAAACACTCAATAACTTTCTTAATGTAGGTTTGTTGTGATAAACCTAAACGTTTCTTTGAGTGATCCTTGAGGATTTTAATTCTCAGAATATAATCTACCTCACCCATGTCCTTCATTTCAAAGTTAGAGGACAACCACCCTTTTGTGGCGATAATCATCTTTATGACATTACCGGCCAATAATATGTCATCGACATACAGTGACAAAATAATGAAACTTCCCTTGGAGCGTTTTACATAGACACAGTGATCTTCTTCGATCATCGTAAACCCATTCGATAGAACAGCTTGATGAAATCTCAGATACCACTATCTAGATGATTGCTTTAAACCATATATGGATCGCTTGAGTCTGCAAACTTTGTGCTCTTGACCTTTGGTCACAAAACCAATAGGTTGATCCACATAGATTTCCTTATCTAGTTCTCCATTGAGAAATGCTGTCTTAACATCCATTTGGTATAATTCTGAAAGTTCGGATTTGTGATAAAACACAAGAGCTATTTAGACCTCCAAATTAAAGATTATGGCTCAATTGATTTTACTCTAACTTATACTAAGTGTAGAATAGAGTAAATGCGAGCAGATAAACAATATAACTACTCCAAGCCATATTCAATAAAACACAGCAGTAAAATGAAAGCTAAAAGAGTAGGGAAGAAGAATGCAAACACAAGATAACACGCTGATGTGTTATTGAAGAGGAAATCGAAGTACTCGGCGTAAAACCTCTCCGCTGCCCTCTAAGTGGTAAATCGATTCACTAGACAATCATTTGGGATATACGAGTAGCAAGAGACCTTCCAAGCCTAATCTACCCAACGCACCTAAGCCCTTCAAGCTCCTACTCCAACGAGGCTTCTCAGAACCATGTCTTGTCTAGCTCTCCGGATCCTGTAATACGCCCGATTGCATCCACCAAAACTTGGCTTCTTCCAATGCTTCCCAACAGTACCAAAACCTCACTTGACACTCTGAAAGGGTGTGGTAAGTGTTTGGGCTATCAACCTCTCAAGGATATGAAAAAGGAGAGGTAGGAGTTGAGGAAAAACCACAATGGATTGTGTAGAGAAATGTGGGTATAACAATCTCTAACTCTTAAGGATAGTGGCTGGGGTTTTCTCTTAGAAGCAATCCTCAACATCTGTGGGTAATGTGGGTATATATAATGTGGGTAAAGAAAGTGTGTATCAAATATAACAATTCAGCAAAACAAAATGTTTCGCGGGTATCTTGCAGGAAGGCCTTATCCAGACACTCGCGAAAACCAACTGTCTACATCCTATCCTGACTCTTTGCATTCCAGACATGTGCTGGACACATGCTTCACTTCGCAGGAAGCCTACTCGCGAGCTACCCGCGAAAATTGCTTCAGTTTTCAATTGCCTTGAGTCTTCACACACTCTTTCTCTCTCACAACCTTTACAAGAAATCCCACATAAAATACAAGGTACAAAAGATTGAACAAAATTACAATCAAATTTGACACGAAATTAAAGCCAACATAAACTAGTTGTAAATTACAACTTTATAAATTCCAAATTCAAGTTTGTAACAATGGCCAGAATGAGCTGAATAAAGGCAAACCTCACAACTGGAGAAAATATTTCCTCATAGTCAACACCTTCCTTTTGAGTGTATCATTTTGCCACTAATCAAGCTTTATACCTCTCTATTGACTCATTTGCCTTACATTTATTTTCAAGAACCCATTTGTTCCTAATTACTTTTCTCCCTGACAGTGGTCTACCAGATCCCAGACGTGATTAGTCCTCATAGACTTCATTTCATCATTCATTACTTTCATCCACTCATCACTAACAGAAGGTGAGAAAGCCTCTTGCACAGTTCTTAGATAATCATCATCTTGTGAAGCAATCATAAAAGCTTCCCCCTCAATCTCAAAATGACGACGACAATTGCTTGTACGTGGTTGAAGTTGTTGTGGATCATCTTCTTGTGCTCCCACTAAGTTGTGAGTTACTCCTATTATCTCGAGGAGTTTTAGGAATTTCTTTCTTATCCTCTACTAGTTTACTTGGGGCGCCTCCCTCTTGATCCATCATTTCATAAAGAGTCAAATTCTTTTCAACCTTACCTTTGTTAAGGAATTCACTTTCAATGAAATCAACATCACGTGACTCCAATTCAGTCACACTTCCATCATATTATTCACCTATCAACACATAGCCTTTGGAATGCTCAGAATATCTTATAAAGATACACTTCTTTCCTTTATGCCTTAACTTCACATATTTATGAGAAGTATTGTGAACATAACCTATTGAACCCCCGCAAGTTATTCAAGTCAAGTTTCTTGCCAGTCCATAATTCATAAGATGTGGAAGATACTGATTTAAAGGACACTTAGTTAAGTATATAGGCTGCAGTCAAAAGTACATCTCCCCAATACGAAATTAGTAGGTTTGCTTGTGCCATCATTAACCTAACCATCTCTAGCAATGTTCGATTTCTCCTTTCTGCCACACCATTTTGTTGCGGTGTATAAGGCATCATTAACTGCCTTGCAATTCCCCTTTCATCACAGAGCTCCTTAAATTGCTCAGATAGATACTTACACCCACGATCAGTTCTAAGAGCCTTAATGCTCTTGTCTAATTGATTCTCAACCAATCTCTTGTATCGTCTAAAGCAATCTAAAGCATCAGACTTGTGAGAAATCAAGTAGACATGACCGTAACATGTATAGTCATCTATAAATGTGATGAAGTAGAAACCTTCATGCCTTGCCCTCACATTCATTAGGCCACATATATCAGAGTGGATTAGTTGCATTGGAAAAGATGCCCTTGTGGCTTTTCCAAATGGTTTTCTTTTTTATTTTCCCACTGGATAATGTTTACATGTGGACAAAGTGACCTTAACGAGACTGCACATAAGGCCTTCTCCAGCTAACCTAGTCATCCTCTCTTACCCTATATGGCCAAGCCTAGCATGCCATACAATTGAATTATAAGAAGCATTATCAGATAAAGTCAAAAAAACTGAACTATCATTATTACAATATTCAATACCCAAAATTAAAAAACCATTTGAAATAAAATCACAGCCATAATAAATTGTTCCTAAATGCAATAAAGCATAATTTTTTCTAAAAAATAAACCAAAAACCTAGTCTTAACAAAGTAACTACGGAAAGTAAGTTTTTCCGAATCTCTAGAGCATATAACATGTCGTGGAGTAACAAAGTGCGACCACCTCACAACTCTAGCTTGTAGGTACCAATTCCAAGTACCTCCACGCTAGCTCCGTTTCCTATCTTGATGTCTCTACTCCCAACAAGAATTCGGCAATACTCCACAAATCCTACTTTATCTCTCACTACATATCCTGTTGTTGCTAAGTCTACAGTCCACAATCCACATAGGAGCAAAATTAGCAATAAGGACATGACTAGTTACAAAAACATGGTGAAATGGAGGAATAGGTATTACCTTTTTTGGCTCAATGCAATTACAAGCAAAATGTCATTTCTTTCCGCAATTATAACAAGTAAACTTAGACTCGTCATTCTTTGCGTGCTTTCATCTAGTATTGCACTTGACAAACTTTGTCTTCTTAGGCAGTGGTCCAGTAGGTCTCTCTTGTCTAGGAGCACAATCAAGTTGCTTGCGTTTAGGTGTTGACACCCTATTTTGCAACACGTATTTAACCTCACATGGAGGGTAAAAAGGTATTTTCACATTGGAAATATACATCTTGATTCTGGTCATTAGATCCTTAATCTTATTTTACCAAAATGATCTTGATGTTGTAACGATCAAATCGACTGGTCATGAGCCCTAATCGGACCATTAGATTGAAAGTTATCATCAAATCAAGTTTTAATGGCTGAGATGCACTATCACAAATTGAGTCCGACTATATGTGATTATGAACAATTGATTTCAATTGGTTATAAGTATAATCAGTTTGAAATCGATGATGTGTCATGATTAGATTGATTAGGACTACATTTTATGGTAAAGTTGCACACACCTAATTAACTAGATAGTTAAATATTAATTATTTAATGAGTAATTTGTGCAATTATCTTTTAATTAGAGTAAATTTGGAATCAATTAAGTCTAAAATGGGAGTGATTGGAGCCATTTAATGTTAATTGGGAGCTAATTTGGGACCTATTAATGTTAATTGTGCTGAAACCATTTTCTAACAAATGACCTCTGCTCACCATTTCATCGATATCTCTCAGCATATTTTGAATCTGTGAATGAGGTTAATTTTCTCAGAAACTAGACATCCGGGGCTTCAATTTGAGTATAAGAATGAGACAATTCCGATCAGAATTAAGACAGATATGATTTTTCAAAGTTGGCTCTATAAGCTATTACAGCAGTTACGGGAAAACCGAACTTTGCTTGCTCTTCACTCTCATCAATCTCCACATTTAATGCACCAGATTTCCCCAAATGCTAAAATGAGGTCTAGGTTCATGATCATTTGTCAACCCTCATTAAATGGCCTTTCATTCATATTTCCTCCACCACTACTATATAAACCCCCACTCTCATTCATTCCAAAGGACACAAAAAACCCCCTCTCTCTTCTCTTCTCTTGAGTTCTAGTGAAGTTGAGTAGTCTTGTCATATCTTGGTCTTCCTGAGACTCAAGGTATTGAGTGAGACTTACTCTTCTTCTTCTAACTCTTCTTTTCCTTCACCCTTAGGACCTCCATCAAGAGTCTCCTACTCCACCATATGAATCTTGCATGAAAGTATAATCCCCTTCCCTAACTGTTTGTTTATGTTGCCATGATGAGAATTTAAGATTAAAGCATGATAATTCCCTTGAATATATTTGAATGTTTTTAATTGTTCTTATGTGTTCTTCACATGTTCTTAGTTATTCATCACATGTTCATGCATATCACTAGATTTAATCTTAAATCCACATCAAAAATATGAAAAACATGTTTGTTTAATAATTCTTTCAAATCCTTGAATCTAAGTTATCACCATCCACACACATTCACTAGAATTTATTTTTTTTAATCCAAATGCAATGTTTAATAAATTGAATTAGGGTTTATCACATGCACACACATCAAATTCAACATGCAAATTGATTGATAACATATTGGATGATGTGATATGAATGTTGGCCACCATAGTCTAGAAGACCGATTTCACTGGACAAGGTGGGTGCCTAATACCTTCCCACCTTGTAATATAGCCTCCGAACTTAGATCAAGGGTTGATAGACCAATACTTATCCATATAATTTTCGATTTTTAGATTGTAACTAGGAAACAAAATCATGTACTTTATCTTAGATTGTATCTAAAACCAAAACCATATAATTTTCCTATGATCAATGTAAATTCAATTATAAATTAATAAAATGAGGAATTTTTCAATTTTGGTTTTCTTATTTATTCTAATAATTAAATAAGTGGCGACTCCATTGTAAAACCCTTAATATAAAGGGAAAAATATAACTAATCGAACCTCCATTTTGAGAGGCAATAACACGACTCCATCCATTCACATGGGTTTGGCCTAACATTCCATAAAAACGGGCTGGGGGCGCGGTCTCTCACATTAGGCCTAGATGCTTTACGCATGCTAGTCTCAACCACGTGCATAGACCTAATCGGCTTGGCCGCTTCAAGGTGCTCAGCTTCAAGTTCCAAGTGACGAACAACATCATCAAATGTTTTGATGTTCTCATTATGTGTCAAGTTTTGACACATCGTTTCCCATGAACTTGGTAGTGAACAAATCACTGCTTGGATTTGTTGTTCATCAGTAAGATTGTTTCCAGCTAATTTAAGCTCTCGAATCATGGAGGATATCACCCTAAGATATCGCTTCATTTTATGTTTAGAGCGCATCTTATATGAATCAAATTTTATTGTTGAGCCACGCAGTCTAATGGCTGATGTCCCTCCATATCTTAGCTTAAGAGCTTTCCACATGACTTGCGCAGTTGTATACTACTCAAATTCACCAATCAGATCATTGTGCATGCTACTCAACATTGTAAAGCACGCACACAAATATTTCTTGCGCCAACTTTCATAGGTAGCCGTATCACTTTGAAACGCGTGGAAAAAAAAAAGTGGAAGAAGGACACGTTTACTGTAGCATGGGTCCCATGCCCAAAACGCAAACTCTGAACGCAGGAAAACGTCCAACCTAAACGGGCACTTTTTGTGTTTAACTGTAATACTATCAGTCTGTGTAAACTGTACTAGGTGAGTGGGACTCTATGTAGTGCTTTATGTAGAGGACAAACCTACGATGTGCTAGAGAGAGTGGGTTTTGCTGGAATTGGTTGTCTTCGACCTCCAACCTTCAAAATTCTCTAGCAAAAAATGAGTTTAAAAAAGAAACTTCAAGTGCTTATATCTTTTTCATTTCAAATATGTTTTTGACATACCAAATACCGATTTAAAACTTATAACATGTAGATTCATAATATGAAATCATAATTTGCAAATAGAAATCATATAAGAGCAGTTTTGTCCTTAAAGTTTTGGTGTTCTAAGTTTTATCAAATTATATCTCACGGCACACTTAGAGATTTGCTACGAAACTTATGGTAGATATTAATACATGTAGTAGAAACAACATATATTAATTTTAAGGCACGAAATGTTCAAAATCAAAATTTGCCATTAAAGGCCATATGAGGTGCATAAAATTTCATAGCATATTACAGAAGCATAAAACACATTTATAACTAATCATATATGCATATGACATCGAGAACAATGTAAGAAACACTCTGATATAAACACTCTGATACCAATATAAGAAACAAAGACTTTGTAGCGGAATATAAACAATCAGTTTTTTGGCATATTTCTCTTGGCCTAAACCAATGATCACACAGGAGTTTTGAGATTGTTCTACGTTGGCCAGAGCCAGCCTCAATGTAGACCAGCTATTCAAACACGTTCTGAATTCCAGTTTGTATAAACTACAAATCAAAAACGTTTCTCTGACGGTGTTGCACACTACTAGAGTGATGCAAACATAATCCACAACCTAAGAGCCTCACAACACTCTATAAACACTATGAGAGAAATACAGGATTCATTCTCCATACAATGGGTACCACTCTTAGTGTTTATATACACACTACTCCATTAATATTGAGTGTGATAGTGGGCATAGTGGGGTAGAGTAACAGTTCAAGCCATTACTCCATAATTCCTGAATGTTACTCATTGTGAGGTATGCAGAGGGACATACCCACTTTGGATGTCCTTCTATATTCCTCTTAGTTTCTAACACTTGGAAAGAGAAAGAATATTGGAGATAGTAGCACTTATGGGCCAGTTAGGGGCAATCCTTTTGTCCGTGAAGGGGTCAATGTAGCACTTTGCATCACCGTCGAAGATACATGACACTAGAGCTCTCTTTTTGCGATCTTCACAACCCAAAGCAGAGACTCAACCTTAGCTTGGAGGGGGGGGTGAGTCTCTTAGTTATTCCAACCCAAATTTTGATGACGACACCATTGTGGTCTCCCACAATGATAGCTAGAGAGGCTTTTGAGGATGACAGGGCTACATCTACATTCACTTTAATCCAGTTTGGAGGAGTCCAAAGAAGTTGGGTTGCACAAGAGACAAGAGGTGAGGGTTCAACAAGGACATGGGAGGCTTCATTGAGCTTGTGGTGAATGCGTAGGATGGAAAGGTGGAGATCAGAAGTGCTTTTGTTAAAAAGGGTCTCATTTCTAGTATGCCAAATTTCTTCTTAGGTGAAAGCCATGTTTAAGGAGATGAGTTGATAATAGCTTACTTTGCATATTTATATCATTATTAGAAAGCATTATTATACTTATTTTGAGTTAATTCATACATCTTATATTTGGTTTTGGAATAATGTTGAATAATTAATTTTGTGCTTAATTGAATTTTAATGCGTGAATTTGCCTTTTGTAGGAGAATGGAATTAAATGAGGGGATTTGTGCAAAGAAGAAGGCCAATGGACTTTATATTTACAAGAGCTATAATGAAGTCAAATTAGGCCAACCCAATGAAATTTAAGTCCAATTGGAGCAAATAATCAAAAGAAATTTGCACCAAATCCAAGTCCAATTCGGATTAGGATTCCATCTTGCGCACTAATTAGTATTTTGGGCATAACTTTCGGCTCAGATGTCCAATCAAGATGATTCAAGTTGGGCTTGAAAGGTAACTTGAAGGGCTACAATTTGAAATTTACCAAAAGTCCGAATTCCAAAATTAAATGGGCCAAAAAAGTCGGTTAATTGAAGCCTTGAAAACTTGGAATTTTCTCCAAATGGGAATTCAACTTGTAATAGGATTCCTTGACTTATTTAAAGGTTCTTTAGGGCAAAATTCAGAGAAGAGTTGCCGTAGAATGTAATTTAGGTTTTCTTAAAGTTTCTTTATAGTTTTTAGAGTTTTATTTGTATTATGGCTTCCTAGAAGCCTTACTAAGGTAAGGGGTGAAACCCAACTGTTGATTTAATCATCTTGAAAAGTGTTTAGTTCTATATAATTCTTTGATTTATCGTAGACTCCGGGCATGTTAAATGCTTAGTATTTCCTGCGAACAATTCACTAGTTTTGTTTTGCCTAAAATCAATCAATTTTATGAAACTGCCTTAGACAATTAATTCTTGAGTTGTTATTGTTAAATCATCTGACTAAGATCATCCTTTGTATGAATTTTAATTGAGTTATAAAATAAATTTTTTAAGACTACCAATAGATGTGTTGTGTATGGATCCCTAAACCTTAGCACCTTAGTACATTATTATTTTCTCTCAATTTAAATTACCTTTACTAAACCATCAAAATCTCTTCAATTAAACTTTATTATTTTAGTTTTATTCTCTTGTGTTTTACTAATCATTTCCCTTTTTCCTGTGAATTCGACCTTGGACTTATCGAGTTATTACTTCGCAACAATACTGCACTTAGGAGCATTATTTAAGTTGCAGCGTGAGCCAAAAATCTTTTGTGGGGCATAGGGATTTTGGAGTATTTAGAATCAAATTGATAATGCTCTCCAACGAAGAAATGGTAAATTCATTTGCTCTAAGACCCAGCAAGCTGCAAACCATATTGCTTTGGCAAAAAGGGCATAAGAAGAAGAGGTGTTGAAATGATTCTATGTCCTTGTTGCAAAGCACACAACAACGATCAATGATATTTAGGTAGCAGGAAAGATTTTCTCTGGTTGGCAGTGTTGTTGCCTAGATGCCACAAAAACATCTTGAATCTTTATGGAACTTTAAGCTTCCAGATCTTCTTCCAATTCACTTAGGAGTGAGGTGTGGTATTTTCTTGGGGGAGAGAAAGACGAAATGCCGACTTGACTATGAAGACTCCCTTTGAGTTTGGAACCCAAATAAGCCTGTTTGCTTTGTTTTCCACAGGAATGGGGATAGATAGAATGGGTTGAGCAAATTGGGGGCTGAAAAGATCATTTATAAACCCTGGTTTCCAGCTATGAACATTAGGGTCAATGAGATCAGCCACCTTGATTGGGAGTGTGGATCATGGGAAATATTGACATCTCCTCTTCAGTGGGAATCACCAACACAGATAGAGAGAATAAAATGTGACATAACAATGAATGAGGAGTCCCAGTATTTGTAGACTCCTTCATGCCTATTGGGAAGTGATATATCTGTTTACCAAAGAGTTGTATCTTATATAAGAAATGTGATTTTTTCAGTAAATAATTAGATTTAATGCTTAATTAATTCTCTACGGTAGATTGTTGAAGCAACACCATCCACCAAGTGGCAGGTCTTTGTATGAGTGATGGTATGATCATCTATCACTATATATATACTAATATCTCCCACTTGATCGCACCATAACTAATTATGTTAACTACAATCAATATATATTGTGGTGTCACCCTAGTATTGCCTAATGTTGATTCTCATCTATGCTCTTCATAGATTAGCATTAGTGTCTAACTATGGCAAAGCTGTGTACACATCTTGTCATACACCACTGATCGCACCCTTCGTTATATACCACTCTTGTAGTATACTTTGGATGTCTTATCACTCACTATTATTTCAAATGAATGGCATTGAACATGTGGGACATTTGTCACCATGCGCAAGAGGGGATTTTAGTCCACACCCGCATTGTCGGTCGATGTCCTTCAGCCACACACACCAAACATGTGTTGACCAACACTTAATTGCTTGATACTTCCTCTAAGCCAATACCCTAAAGGTTTTCTTGTATGACTTCAGTGATTTTTCATTGTACAAGTTGTGTTATGTATGATGCACATTAGTGGACTTTACATTTATCCGCTAACTTTTCATACAATACTATTTTGCTTAATACTAACCATTTGTGTCCCCAAAGCATAAGCTGCATAGCCATGTTCTCCGGGTGTCCCTAGTCCTTCCATTTGTGCAACTGCATGTAGTATCCCACCTAGGTTTTTGGATCTACGGGTCTCATTTTTCCTACATGCACTCTAGATCTATCTAGAGTCAATCCTTTGGTCATAAGATCTGCCACCATCTCACTCAAGGGGATATCCTGGACTTGTGCCTCAACTTTTCTCCACTATATCTTGAATATAGTTATACATTGATGTGTTTGCCTTTGAAGCCATTTACTCAACTTTTTATAAACGAGATAGCAAACCTTTTGTCACAATACACATCGATCAATCTGTTAGGTATACCTAATTTTAAATTGTCGATATAATTTTAAATCTAGACCGTATTACTTATTGTTATGCTGCATCATATGTATTTCGCCTCCATTGTATGCTTCACAGCATAAGAAACAATCGTTCCATTGAATAGGAATATATGTTAAAATATCCTATTATCTCTGGATTACTCATGCCAAAACATAGTTTCATTCCTTTAGTACCTTGGAGATCACGGAAAATTCGTTTAACTAACCGCCAATGTGCCCTATCAGGATTATATTGACATATACTCCCACTGGGATTATATTGACATACTTTCCCATCGCATAACAAATATTTGGTCTTGCACTTATCATAGCATGATGAGGTTGCCCTTAACTTGGGCATAGGAGATATTTAATTTCCTCCTCATCCTTAAGACACATTTCTTTCTTCGGATAATTCCTTTGCTCACCATACATAATCATAATGATCTAACAATGGAATCATTTCAAAATCAATCTACAAGATTGCTTGGTGGAACTACAAATACTATTACCTAAAGTATTAAATGAGTCCATACATGGATCTTTTTAACTTGTAGACTTTTACTCATGTCCTTTAACTTGGAAACCATCTTGATGTGACATATAGATGTCTTTCTTCAATTCACCATTGAGGAAAGTATACTTAGACATCTAATTGGTGCAATTCCAACTCTATCCGTGCCATAATTGACATGATTATTCTAACCGAAGCAAATTTTGCTACCAACAAATATGTAACAATAAAGTCTACACCAGGTTTTGAGTAAACCCCTTCGCAACCAAACTTTCATTATGCATGCCCAAGATATTGTCAATCTTGTACTCTTACTCCCATTTTTTTTTCAGGATCAGAGGCTTGTTGTTCTTGTACTAGTATACTAACTTTTCTAATGCTCCCGCTATTTTGAGCATCCACATATTGATCCTGATCTTGTGATTTGTCATTTTTTAGGTGAGTTTAATAAACTTCTTCACTGTCATAACAAAGTTGAAAATTTTAATTTTTGTCGTATTTTTCTCTCACACATATTTATATAGTTATATAATCCAAAAAAGAGAAAATGAAAGGTGGTTTATAATATCCAAATCATTACATTTTTAAACCATATTTCAAAGTTCAAACACTGATTTTTTTTATTTTTTATTGGAGGTTAGTTTAGGATCTAAAAAACTTGATTTTAAAACATTGAATACAAAAAAATAAGATCTCTCAATACACGCAGAACACATATGAAGCCACTAGTTAAGATTTATACCTTTCAAATGAAGACCAAAACTTATGTACAGTTCCTTATGATGAAAAGAAAGGGTGATGCTACGTTCATAGCATTTTTATAACAAATTTTAGGTATTAAGCTATTATTGGTTGGTAAATAAGTGATATCGGTGGTTGACATTGTCTTAAAAACCGGACTAGACAGTTGAACCAGTTCAACTAGACATGGAACCGGTATGGCAAAAACTAGGAAAAATAATCGGTTTAACTAGAAACCTGACCCATTTTTGGTTCTTTGATTGTTCCGATTTTTTAAAACCATGATAGTGAATTCAAATTAGAATCAATAACAACGATCTCTTAGGATTTGTTGTGAAACTATTATGAAAATATTGTGGATGTTGCATTAATTTAAAGAAACCCTCTATAAATATATGTATATGTGTGTGTGTGTTTTCTTAAGAACAAAACCTCTAAATATATAAACAAAATGTATGTGAAAATGGTAGATTATGTAAGGTATTGTCAAGTTGGTGTTACCTAGGTGGTCATTTAAGATATAACTAGTTTTAAGCGTTACAACATACATATAAAAGAAGAGAAAGTTAACGTATGCCCCAAGGGAATTGGTTTAGGAAATATTTTTAGAAACTTTTCATGAAAAAAAAAAAAAGAAGCGACTTATTTTTTTTACACCATTTTATATTTCCCATGAATTTGGCACATTTCGTGTGATCTTAAAGTGGAACAGATAAATTTGGCGAAAACCCTCCCTCCATAAAAACCCAATCCCAATCCACTTTAAAACCCAAATCCAGACTCCTTTCCCAAAATTTCGAAATATTCATTTACTTAGAGTTCGTTTGGTTGGAGGAATGGAAAAGTGGAAAGATAGAAAATGGTGAGAATATGGAAAAGTGAGAAGATAGAAAAGATTTTAATTTCCCTCATTTTTGTTTGGTTGGGAGTAGAAAAATGAAGGGACGAAAAAAGTGAGTTTGTATAAATTTATGCATATACCCTTATTAAAAAATGATGCCCAATTAAAACCAAAAAAGTGATAAACAAAAAAAAAAAAAAAAATCAATCACCTATATTTATTAGGAAAATAAAAATCATGTTGATAGAAGAAAAAAAAAATTCTAAACAAAACAAAAAAAAAAAAAAAGGAGGCAGGCAACGTTTAAAGAGGAAAATAAAGAAAAAAAAAGTGTGAAGAAAAGCAATGTGGATGAAGTAAGGGTGTTAACGTTCAACCCAACCCGCGAACACGACACGAACCCAACACGGGTTTTTTCGGGTTAGGGTTGGGCCTTAATGGGTTTGGGTCATAAACGGATCGACGTGATAGTGACACGATAAGAAACGTGTCATAAACGGGTCAACCTGCGTAACCCACAATAGACACGTTTGACACGCCAATTTATTTGTGTAAACCCGAAATGATCCACTTAACACAACCTGTTTAACTCGTATAACAAATAAATATTTATTTTATTTTAGATTTGTCAAATACCTTTTATATCCAACATATATTTTAAATTTAAAAAGAAAAGTAAGTAATTACAAAAATTTATAAGGGATATAATTGGAAATTGAAACTTTATAGACTCTAGAACTACTAATACTTTTTTTTTTTTTTTTTTGGGCATAGAACTTACACAAATGAAATTGGATGAGCTTGTGGAAGTTGTTATGAATTTGAACATCAATAAAGAATCTATGGATGATAATCATGGTCATAGTTAGAATTAGTCTACTGTTTGCTCAAATTCTTTCAATATTGATACTTAGCATTTGGCGAGTTTCAAGAATATTATATTTTTGTTGAACTATGTTATTTTTATTTTTGTTAAACTTTATTATTTTGTATTTGGGTTGAAGTGTATGCATTTCTTTTAGAGTGTAAATAACTTATTTTTAGATGAATGTTATATTTTTATTGAACTATATTATTTTGAATGTGGGTTGAAGACTTGAAGTGTATGCACTACTTTTTGGGATGTAAAAAAAATTATATCTAGATGGATGTTATATTTAATATTATGCAGGTTGAAATGAGTTGTGTTACATTTGTGTCAACCTAACACGATTCGTTTATTAAGCATGTCAAATGGGTTGGGTCAGGTCAACCCGCCTTATTAACAGGTCAGATTAGGGTTGAAGAATCCTGACACGATTATTAAATGGGTCGGGTTAGGGTTGAGCCATTTAGTTGAATACCCCTACTTCGACCCAACTCGAACCCGACACGCTAACCTGAATTAACCCCTAGGATGAAGCCCATATGCAATTGCACATGGGCATTTTTGTCCAAAAATGATGCCTAATTTCTCTCTTCAGTTTTTTCTCCATTTTAAGGAGAAAATTTTTTGGTGGGTAAGGAAAAAACACCTGGACTGTACTATTTATTTTCCTTTCTCTTCACTCAACCAAACACACTCAAAAAAATTTTCTTTTCTAACTGCTCTCCAAAGTTTTACCTCGACCCTATTTCACCTCTTAACAAATACACCCATCCTTACTTTCTTTCTTTTTTGAGATCAAATACACCCTTACTTTCACTTTCTCTCATTCCACACATTTCATGTGATCTTATTTTCCTTTCATCGTCTTCTTTTCACAACAAACCTCCTTTCCTCTTTGTATACACTTGCCACTATAAGCACCTTCGCCATTCCTTACAAAACCCCTCTTTTTTTTTCGCGCCTTAATCTCTTTTGGCGACGAAGAGTTTGACACGAAGGATTCTAAGGTGGACACGTTATTGTTAAATGTGAATAAGGAGAAGTAGAAGAAGAAAAGGAAAAGATTAGGGAGCAGTGAGCTTTTCAAATTGGGAGTCAATTCCACCGTCTTGCGAACCTTGATCGGTTGTAGTTGAGGGGTTGTAGAAGAATATGTCGGATTTGCCTACCACTAAGCGATGGATCAGGTCAATGAGTGTTTTGGTTTTACTTGTATTGTTTTTAAGATTCTTGAAGTGATTGTGAATTTAGATTTGAAGGTTTAGAGTAATTTGAACCAGTTGACTTCTGACAATGTTGAGCCAATAACATTTATTGGATTACAATGCAAGGCAAACTCTTAACAAGCTTTTCAAAGGTTTTTTTTTTTTTTTTGAAGACTTTGTATTATTGAATCAATACATTTACCTTGAATCGAAGTCTTAAATTTTTAAATGATTAAGTTAATTAATTATTTATTGTCTTAAAATTAAATATTTCATCATAATTGTAAAGAGCTTTTATTTTTTAAAAGTTTTTTCTTCATAAACACAAGTTTTCAAGTAATACCAAGGGTGTCAATACTGTACCGGAGGTACTGTACCAGAGGTTGTACCGGTTTGACCAGCGATACGATATATTTCGAATATCGGTCAATACCGGCAAACCGTTTCGGATTTACCGCAATTTTATATATATATATATATATATATACATATACATACATATATATATATATATTATAATAAATATAAAAGTTTATCATAAAATATTTTCTTAATTCATAACTAATTATTCATGGTTTTAGATTTTAGTATCAATTAAAAAAAAATAAAAAAAAACACAATATAAAAAATAGAAAACTTAAAAGTTATCATTGCAGACTAAGAAAACAAATAATACTAATAAATTAATGCAAATAAGTTACCATTCTGCCTAAACAAAAATTCAAAAATTACAAAACTTAAAAAAAAAAAAATATATATATATATATATATATATATCTCTATGTGCATGAGTAATAAATCTATGTGCAACCAATGCCTAGGTTCAAGTCAGTTATCTTTAGCTCATCCAAAACATGGGCCTAGACTTTGGATTTTCTCCATTTCTTAACTGAGCGAGCAATGACTTTAACAAACGTTAGTTTCAACTTTCATAGTCTAAGGTTTTATCTCAACTTGGTTTCTGTCTCCCTCCCATCAAAGGCTAGCCATGGTCGAGCTTCTCCTTGCACCAACAACACTGCTGCACTTGCATCACCCTGGCAATGATGCTCCGAAAACATCTCCACCCTGGCCATGCACCAACGGTATTTCAGCTGCCCACCTCTGTTTCTAAAGGCCAACCTAAAAAAAAAAAATAATAATAATAATAAATTATTAGATTTGGTGAGGAAATTTTGATATCAAATTTATGGTAAATTTTTTTTTTTTTTTCTATTCATGTTTTCTTTGAGAAGATCATCATTTTCTTTTATTTACAGCACTAAAGATTTTGCTTTTCTTTAATTGAATTTTTTTTCCTTCCTTGTTATAGACTTGTGGTAACTGTAGTTAGTGTATGGGTCTTATCTCTCATCTTTGTTGTCTTTTTTCTTTAATTTTTCTTTCTGTTTACTGAAACCCCTTAGGTCATTTTGTTTTAGTTTTGATTAGTTTGATGACTGGGTTTTATTGTTATGTATAAAGCTTGATGACTTTGCTTGGGTTTGAAATTTGGGGTTATTGGGTATGGCTTGTTATTGAACGGAAAGTGGCTTGTTATTGAACTGAAAGTGGCTTGTTTGTAGTTGGAGTGTATAGGTCTCTTGGCTTTGGTAATGATCAAGAGTAAGTTTCAAATTTTAGAACTTTGACAAAAAAAATTTATTGAAATTATATGCTAATCAAATTTTATATAAAAGTAGGTCAAACTTTTGAAGTTTTAAAATATTAAATCTATGTGAACTATCTTGGGGAAGCCATGACTGATTTGAATGCCTAATGCAAGTTAATTTGGTAGTCATCATGATCATAGTTGCAACTTGAAATGAGCTTTCATACTTAATTGCTTCTTACTAGGATATCCACTCCCCTTTGCTTATATAGACAATATGGATAGAGATAATTAACTACACGTTTAATGGTTTTGAGTTATCAATTCTTGAGCTAAAATCTTTATTTTTGTTGTCATTGTATGAGTAGTCTATTGGTTTTGGTAGTGTTCATATCCCTTCCTTTGTAGACTTTGTTAATAATTTTAATTTTACCTTGTAATTATTTTGAGGGAGTCTATGGGTCTTTTGGATACCCCTTATATTGCTGAAAACTAAAAATACCGTAGCAAAATAATTTTAAAACACGTGTTCCAATACAAACATGACATGACAAGACAAATCGTACCAAAAATAATTTTGAAGTATTACTTGATGACATAGAGCTATCACTGATAGTGAAGGTTGGGTGTTGAGCCAAAAATTTACTAGAATGAATGGTTGAAACTAACTGATTGTATGGCACCAACTATCTTGTTGGTAGTAGTTGTATGGCACCAACTAACTAATTTTTTTTTCAAAGAAATTTAATAAAATTTTATTCAGTTTAATGAAGGCACTTAGTGTAACCACAACTTTTAAGTCCAACTTTTATTATACAGTATAGTACATATGATATGATGTATATTGTATCGCTTGAAGTCAATTACATGTGGCAAAATAATTTTAAAACATAGGTCTTAGTACGGATATAACATGACAAGACAAATTATACCAAAAATAATTTTGAAGTATTACTTTATGACAAGGAGCTATCACTGATAGTGAATTGTTGGGTGTTGAGCCAAAAAGTTACTAGAATGAATGGCTGAAATTTACTTTGATTGAAAAATTATATTTGAATGAATGGTTGGTGTTTAGTGTATTTGTGTTGTGGACATATCTTCAAATCTAGCCAAATACCTGTGAAATTATTCTTAAGTGGATTTCTTGTGACTTCTTTACCGTATGTATAATTGTATATTTGTATAAGCATTCTTTTAACGTTTTCCCCATAATTTGTCATTTCTCCTTTTACAGGGTTTCTTAACTGGTTTACCATAGATGAATTAGTTTACCAGATAGACTACAGTTACTTGTATAGTGTTGCCCATGCATTAACTCGTGAGGCTCGATATTTTGAGGAGTTTTGGGCTTTGTTTCAAAGAAATGCCTGAGAATGGCCTTTAGTGATTCGTGATATGATCAATGTAATCTCATTTGTTGTCATTCAATGAAATTTCAGTCTTAATTCTTCCAAAAAAAAAACCTTTCATGATATAATGGGATGAATAGAACTCTTATTATTATAAAATTGTGATCAAAATGGACATTTTAGTAAAATTTTCTTCATTACTGCCCAGATTGATTTTCAAGGAAGCTTTTGTTAAGCCTTGGATTGATTTTAAATCAATCTCAGCCATTAACTAGACACTCTCCATTTCATACTGAAATGGAGAGGATCCAAATCCCTAGAATTTGTCACTTGGTTTTATGTACTAAGAACTTAATTTAGCCCCTTAAAATTATGAAATGGAGAGGATCCAAATCCCTAGAATTTTTCACTTGGTTTTATGTACTAAGAACTTAATTTAGCCCCTTAAAATTATATCTGCAATCATCAAAGTAGTGATCTGTGACAACAGGAAGTTGGTAGGTAAGGAAAAAAAAGAAAAAACCAAAAGTATAAAAGGGTAATAAAAAACGAGATTTATAATATCCATATCATTACATTTTTAAACCATATTTTGAAATTCAAACAAAAAATTTTTAGGGGGTAAGTTTAGGTTCTAAAAAACTTCATTTCAAAATACTTTAAAAAAAATGTACAACTCCTTGGGATTACTCTTAAGTGTCCGATTAGGAACTGTTTATTTTTGGTAATTTATTTACAAAGTATTAAAAATATAGTTTTTATAACTTTTATATTAAATGTGTTAAAAAAGTTAAAAGCTACTTATTTTTTAAATGAGACAGAAAAGGAAAAGCTAAACCCCTTTCAACAATTTCCAAATCTCTATATATATGTGTGTGTGAAAAAACACCTCTAAATATACAAACAGAATGCATGTGTGAAAATGGTAGCATATTTAGGTGTTGTCATGTTGGTGGAACTAGGCTAGGTGTTCATCTAAGATGTAATTGACTTCAAGCAATGCAATATACATCATATCATATGTATTATGCTGTATAATAAAAGTTAGGCTTAAAAGTTGTGGTTATGCTAAGTGTTTGCATCAAACTGCATAAAATTTTATTAAATTTCTCTGTAAAAAAAATAGTTAGTTGGTGCCATACAACTACTACTAACAAGAAACCTAATGAGTTTAAATCTAAGCACCTTATGTCCTAATGCCCTATAACTATTAACTTAAGGCTATGGTTTGTTGTTGTTGTTTTTTTTTTCCCCTTAGATAAACATGCATCCTATGCCATCTTATTGATATTTACAACATTTCATTTTCACCTGAACTTCTCATTTTTGCCTTTTTATTACATAGTATATGATATGATCTTTCTCTAAAATTTTGTCTCTATGAATCTCAGTCATCACATTTTGATTTTTTATTTTGTTGTTGTAGACCTTTAATTGATGGCTTATAAAGTTGTTGACAATCATGGTTTTCGTTTGGTGTTTTGTTATGTGCAGTCTAGCTTCTTTAAAAGCAAATTTTGTTGTCAACATGAAATTGGATACAAGAGAAAAAGAAGCGTCTAAAAAAGTTCTTACATAGGGACTAGCTTATACTATTGAGATAAATTAGATTTATTGGTCCAAATTCCTATGTAAGTCCCTCTTTGCTTAAATCCATTTTCATATGTTTTAAATGTTCATAAATTTGGATTGTTCTTAATTAATGAATTGAGATTTTTGGTTAATTTCGTTTTAAAAATGTTTTTTAATTATTAAATTAATTATTTTTTCATGTGTGTATATATTAATATACATGTTGTGATTTTTGCTTTTAGTTTTAATTATTTTTTAATACTTATAAATTTGGATAGTTTATAGATGTGGATCACGCGGTGATTGCTTGAGGCTTAAAGCATAATACAATTAGAGACATTAGTCAAGTTGTATAAATTAGGGTGTTATATATTGTGGGTTCCTTCTTTGGACAGAGCCCAAGCCCAATGGTCTAGGGGGATCCTGAGCCTCCAAAGGATGGTGTAGATGGTTGGTGGATTAGGCTTGACTCATCGTGGCTTTGTTGGGTCGTTTACGAGCCAATCTGTGCACAATAAATGGGCTCCACAACACAAATATGCACACACACACACACACACACACATATTTATTGGTTAAATGAATAACTAAGGAATAGCAAGCGAACTAAAAGAGTGCAAATAAAAAGAACGTCAGGGATCCTCAAAATATAGTGATATTATGTTTCATTATATTAAGTGTTTGAATACATTAGGTCCTACTCTACTAGGATATATCACAAGGTTCAATAAAGTTCAAAAATCACAGACTAATATAGCTTTCTTTAGGATTCCAAGACTTGTAAAGATTGAATCCCTTTGAATCAAAGTGTATCCTTAAGTATTTTTTTGAAAGATCCTTTACAGTACCTCACTCTTTACTCCATTTCAAGCTCATAGCTCTCTTTCTAATGTCTTTTATAGTATATTAAGTGCTTCTTGCTGAATGCCCTTCTTGGCTGGTACTTTACCCCTTTTATAGTGCTACTTGGATGCTCCTCACCATCAATCATCATTCTCTTTTGTGTGCTGGGTACTAGAACCCAAGTTATATCTGAAAGCTTTAGTGGTTGGCCCCTTATCCTTTTCATTCTTATTTCACTTTTATGGATTTTAACGATCTAAAGCTCCCTTGCTGACTTCCTCTTATAGGAGATCCCTTCTAAGTAAGTCCAAATGCTTCTCCAAGGTCAAGGTTTCTTATTCTTTCCCCCAAGGCCTTTAAAAATGTCATTTCAAAGCTCTGAGGCTCTAATGTTGACCTCTCATGCCTTGTTTCTTTTCTCAAAATGGGGTGGATCCCTTCTTGATGATAGTGTGGTCGGAAAGGCTCTTGACCACCTTCCTTCTTGGTTCTCCTTCTCTTCTTTACCCAATGTCCTAGGTTTCTTCATTAGGAGTTGGTCCCGAAGTTACCAATTGTCCCCGTCATCCTTTCCTTGGTTGTGGACACCTAATTTTGACAGGACACCCTTCAACTTTCATGCCTTCCTTTTATCACGAGCATACCATTTTGAGTTGTCCACGTCCGGGATCCCGTATACCAGTCTTTCCTCGAGGATCCCTCCTTAGGGCTACCAAATCCTATGTCATTCTAGCCTAGCTCCTACCTGCCTCCCTTTTGGGCTTCCTTAGATGCCACCTCTTGCTTAAGTCTCTAACCCATGCTTCCCTTAACACCTCCTTTCTTCTTAGGGCCTAGAACTTATTCTTTTCTCTCCATGGGCCTGGCTCCTCCCTTCTTTATTTCTAAGGACCAAGCCTTTCTTCTATTTTCCCTTACCTTCATGGGCTAGGCCTTTCCCATTTTTTAAGGGCCTGACTCCTTATTACATTTTGAACCTCAACATGTATATATATATATATATATATATATGCTTTTGATGAGAAAGTTAGAATGTTATTGATACTACTTTTACCACTAAAAAAAAGTTAATATCGATACTACATATGTCAGTTTTGTGACAAACTAAGTTGGTGATATAAGTATTTGAATAAAATGAACACTACAAGAGATGATTTAAATATCAAAGTAAAACTTACAAAATGAAATTTATTTTAGGTGTACAAATACAATTGATATTTTTTTTAAGTATTAAATTTATAGCTGGAGTCCAAAATCTCTCATTCTTGTAACCACTTTGGTACTTTGCTTATATAGCTTTTTAAGGTTCTTGTGGGAGGGGTAAGATCCGAGTATGGAGTAGAGCCCATGGCCCAAGTTCGAGGAAGGGGAAGGGCCCACCCATGCATTAGTCCTTACCCAACACGTGGATGAGAATCCGAGGAGGAACCACAAATAGGCCGATCTTTTGAGGAGCCCGAAGAGTGAGCGCTTCCTTGGGAATTGTTGGGCAGGCCACTTGTACTAGATAACAGAATACCGAAGAAGACGGTAGAGGCATGCAAGCAAAGAATAAGGGAAGTATCCAAACAAAGTAACCATTACCTTCGCATTCAATGCACTAAACCTTGATGGAACAAGCATACTCTACCACTTCTAGCAAAACCTCGATGGAACAAACATCTAAAGGAAGGTTAGTGACTATACAAGTGGAGGGCTTAGATGTAATTTAGCTAACTATATAAAGAAAGGAAGGTCCAACAGATAGGGGATGAAAAACTGAAAGGAAATAAAAACATTTTGTAGCAATATCCTGTGATTAAAACTTGAACAATCTATGAACAACTGCTCTTCGGCCAGGCTCGAGGAAGTGTTAATTCTAAAAATCTATTCTTCTTCCTTGAATTGTCTAACTTTTACCCATTCATCTAAGCTCAAATCATACTAGTACATTAAAGATGACCTCGGAAGCCTATTCTCTAACAAATTAATTGTATTGAGATGTTTAGCCTAAATTTACTATTTTAAGTGGGCTTAGCCTGTTAGATCCACTCACAGTTCCAATATACAAAAATTCGCATTTTATAGGCAAATAAAAAAAATCATTTAATTATTGTTTCTAAAAAAAAAAATATAGAGAAAATTTATGACCAAAACCTGCAACCCACTGAACTATCACTGTTATGCATATAAAAGAAACAAGTACCCATATATAGATTCCGTTCATCTATGATCTATCTTCTTTTTTTTAATTGTACCTTTACACACGGCGGGAAACCGATAAATTTGGCGAAATTCCTCCCTCCAAAAACACCCGATCCTTCCCAATCCCCACTTTAAAACCCTAACGCACACTCCTTTCCCAAAATTTCGAAAAACTTTCATTCACATTCACGTTTTCGCATTCTCTCTCTTTCCCACACTATTCGTGTGAGAGAAAACATAGAGAGAGAGAGAGAGCAAAATCCCAAACCCAAACCCTTATTTCCATTTTCGTCACTTTTGCTCTGTCTCTAACAATGGCACTTGCTCTGAAGAAGCCCCAACATCTCCACGACGACGACACCACCGTAGACGGCACTCCCGTTCGGTACCTCCCGCTCGACCACGTCTACTCCGCCACCTCGCCCTGCCGCGTCACCGCCAGCGGCTCCTCCGCCTTAATGTCCAAGAAAATCAAAGCTCGGAAGCTTCTCTCCACCAATTTAGACGACAATACTAACCTTTCCTCGTCTTCTCTTCCTAACAAGCCTCCTCTCCTCTACGTCTACACTCGCCGCCGTAAGCGCCTCCGTCATTCCCTTCCGAACCCTTCCTTTCTCCGCTCCTTAATCTCTCGCGACGACGAGGAGTTCGAAGCGCAGGAATCGAAGGTGGATGCACTGTCGTTAAATGCGAATCAGAAGAAGAAGAAAAAGCATAGGTTAGGGACTAGTGAGCTTGTCAAATTGGGCGTGGATTCCAGCGTCTTGCGTAGCCTTGATCGGCCGCGATTGAGGGATTGTAGAATTCATAATAGTAGTAATGCTAATGTTGATGCTAACAGTAGTAATTTGAAGAAAAGGAAGCGGAATTTGGAAAATTGCGAGAAAGTTTTGTCGGATTCACCTACCACTAAGCGATGGATCAGGTCAGTGCGTGTTTTTGGTTTTACTTCATACTGTTTTTCCAATTCTCGAAGCAATTTTGAATTTGAATTTGAATTTGAAGATTTGGAGTAATTGGATCAGGTTGAGTTTCGACAATGTTGAGCCAAAAACGTTTATTGGATTACAATGCAAGGCAAGCTCTTTGTAAGCTTTTTAAAGTTTTTTGTTTTCCTAATCCAAGAATTGGTGTTATTGAATTTGATAATGTTAGAAATGTTATGGAATAAAATTAGGTTTTTTTTTTTTTGAGTACAGGTTTATTGGCCATTGGATGCTGATTGGTATTCTGGTCGAGTTGTGGGTTACACCCCAGAGTCTAATCGACATCATGTATGGGTTCTCTTGCGTATTATTTTAATTGTTTGAATGTTTGAGTTGTTGAGAGTTTCTGATTATCTTGTGAATGAAATAAAAATGCAGGTAGAATATGAAGATAGTGATAAAGAAGAATTAATTCTCTCAAATGAGAAAGTTAAATTCTACATTTCCCACGAAGAGATGCAGCGTTTGAACTTGACTTGCAGTGTTACGAGTACAGATGGTGATGTGTATGATTACAATGAGATGCTCGTGTTGGCTGCGAGTTTGTATGACTGCCAAGAGCTCGACCCTGGGGATATCATATGGGCCAAGCTTACTGGTCTGTGCTTAATATTTGTTTGTTTGTTTGTTTGTTGTGTGTGTGTGTGTGTGTGTGTGTATTTGGCAAGCTTAGGGAAAATATGTAGACCAAAACGAGAAAGAAAAAAGAGAAGCCTAGAGAATTTTTTTGAGATAGACATTGGAAGATACCTCATATAGGATATTGGACTTAAGATTGATTCTTACACATCAATGCTACTTGCTCGTGGAAGTCAATTGCAGTGTTTTTGTGGATTTGGTCATGTTATTGCTATATTTATGTAAAAGTGCAGTGCTGAGCTGTTATATAAAGTCACCAATGAGATAGAACAAAAGCTTTTACAATGTGCTATATCACACACAAATGACATGCTTTTCAAAATGTGCTGCTTTTTTTAAAATTGAAATAATTAGTTGTATACATTTCTGGGACACTGGTCATTTCACATCACTATGTTTCTAATAATCCTTATGATGTGGTTCTTATTGTATCTTTGTCATTTCTTCGAGTGTTGCTTGACTCGGTGTTTTAATTTTTCTAGAAATTATTTTTCAGGTCATGATATGCTATGTAAATTTCACTACTATCGTCATGCATGCCTTTTCTAATTGACTAATTTCACACCAACTTATTTCAATCGTTTTAGTGCAGGTCATGCAATGTGGCCAGCAATTGTTGTGAAGGAATCCCTCATCCGTGATCGTAAGGGTTTAAGCAAACTTTCAGGTGGAGGGTCAGTTCCGGTGCAGTTTTTTGGCACACATGATTTTGCAAGGTTTGTGATCCTTTTCAAGTTTGAAGGAAATTTTTTGTTTATCATGTGCATTGTGCACTAACAAATTTATTAAGGCATATGTCAGACCTATTTCTTTTAAGCTGACATCATGGTTATTTTCTTGTTATTATCCAGGATCAAAGTGAAGCAGGTTATCTCATTTCTTAAGGGACTCCTTTCTTCTTTCCACCTGAAGTGCAAGAAACCTCGTTTCATTCGAGGCTTGGAAGAAGCAAAAACGTAAGTTTACTTATGTGAGTTCTTTTTTGGCTTAAGTGATGTGAGAAAATTTTTTGACTGAATTTCATGCAAGCCCCATCTTTCTTCTGTTACATAAGCTTAACATGCCTACTCTAGGATTTTCATGGGGTTAGACTTGTTTTTATATGTGATTTTTGTTGGTATAAATCATGCTTATTTCATCGCAGATTTTCTTTATCTCAAAAATTCCTTTTGAGATTATTGTATTGGTCAGTGCTTGTCCTCGTAAAATATGTTTTATGTAATTGCAGTTTGAATAAAGTGTGAAATATTGTTCATTGAACTAGGAATCATGTTTCCAGGAGCTATTTTTCCCTCCCAGTAATGGCTAAACTTACTGACTTGCCTTGTATCTTGTGGAAAATTATAAAAAAAAGGCTTTTCAGCTTCAAGATCTGAATAAACTACATATATTACTTATCAAAAAAAAAAAAAAAAAACTACATATATTGGATATATTTAGTTGTATAGTAACTTCATATGGCTCTTAAAGTATTCTGGTTGCATTGTATTTCTCTGAATGTTCCTTCATCCAGACCATTTGATCTTCGCCCTATCATTTTAAAAGTATGGGTTTAACCACAAGTACTTTGTTGGGTATTTTTAGTTTCTATTCTGTATTTCGTTCCAATCAATTCATTCACATCAGTTATTGCAATCCTGTGGCTTTAATAGGTATTTGAGCGAACAAAAGCTTCCAAGAAGAATGCTACAGCTGCAAAATGGTATTACCACTGATAATGTTAGCACAAGTGAAGATGATGGAGCAAGTACAGATACAGGTGAAGATTGCATTGAAGATGCAGGGATTCAGGGAGCAACGCAGGGCCTTGGAACTCCTCCCTATGTAATTGGGGATGTGCAAATTTTAAGCCTTGGTAATTCTCTATATTTTAAACTGCTGCTTACTGTGAGCTAAGCATTGTATAGCATGCTTGTCTCACGTGTTCTCTAAATTTTCACATCATGTTTGTGACTAAAGCATTATTTGTAAGACATGGCCCTATCATTTTTTTTAACTTTTAACTTTGACATGTTCAGTCAAGAAAGAAAATGCTTGTTTGGATCCTTTTTGTATATTATCCTTTTGGGATCCAATAGTTTTGCTATTAATCGTCAAACTGCATTTAGAGAAGAGTATTTGAATTATTTTATTAATGGTTTTTGGACACCACTATTCTGCTCATTGGCGTATGAAATGATCTTGCAGGAAAGATTGTCAAGGACTCTGAACATTTCCAGGATGAGAGATTCGTTTGGCCTGAAGGATATACTGCCATGAGGAAGTTTACTTCAATAGCTGGTGGAGCATATTTGAAAGCGTTTATATATTTTTTTCCCTATCACAGTCATATTGATGTGATTTATATTTTTAGTTTATTTGATCTCATCATCATTACGATTTCAGTTTCATAACATTTTTGCTTTTGTTTTGGGTGTTTCAGATCCCAGTACATGCGCCTTATATAAGATGGAAGTGTTAAGAGATGCTGAATCAAAGATTCGACCTCTATTTAGAGTGACATCGGATACTGGAGAGCAGGTGAGTGTGTAATTCAATGAAATGAACTGTATGTATGAATTAATGGTCACTCTGATTCTTTTGTTGCATTAGACATTGTTTATGCTTATTTCTTTGCACTTTTTCACGAGTTTATCTATCTTGTAGATCAGTGATGACAGTAGGTATGCTATTGCATCACTGAATCAGGTATCGTATTTTTTTTTGGTTTTCTTTATAACCTAGAACTAAACATTTCACTATGTGCATCTTTGAACACATTCTCACATGTTTCATAAGACAATAAATTTGCCATATGTTCTTGATTTGGGTTATATTATAGGGGAAAGTAAGTTATTAAAATGGGTGAAAATAACTGGGAAGTTCTATGAAATGTTTAATGAATCCACATTAGTTTGTTTTCACTTCAGATTTTGTTTTATCATCTATTTCAACAGAAAATTTCCACCATGCCCTTTCTTTCCTTGTATAAGGCCAAAGCATAAACTTTGTTTCTTTTTTGTTTTTTCAATATCATTGCACAAATATGGTTGCCCTTGCGTTACTGCGTAGTTTGATTTGTATAGATAGATTTGCTTGTTTTTTTTCGTAAGTGTATGTATGTAAGTTTTTCTCTTTCTATTTTCCTTTACAGTTTGAGGGATCCACTCCATCTGATTGCTGGAATAAAATATACAAAAGGATAAAGAAAATACAAACAAGTAGCTCTGATAGTTCTGGTGCTGACGGTGGAGGAGAAAAGATTGATAAAACTGGTTCTGATATGTTTGGTTTCTCCAATCCTGAAGTTGTGAAGCTTATACAGGTCAATTTTTTTTTGTCAAAAATGATTTTGCTGTTGAATTTTCATAGTTTGCAATTAACTCCATCCGTTCTTCTCAATTGGATGTTTGCTATGTCTGTGTCTAGTAAATTAGTCGACTTCAGAAGTGGCACTGTATCTTAGTTCACATATAGCTAATTATTTTGTTACCTTTGCTTTGCAATTATATGGAAATGAATAAATCTTTAAATTCATTTGATGTTTGGCATTATAGTTGCTTATTTATATTTTTAATATAAATGTGTTCTGAAAATGGAGAATATTTTGTTGCATTTTTTGTCAGAATGGGAACAACATCTGAAATCACATAAATAGCTGTAGTTTGGTATGTTTGGGTTTGTAGTATGGGTATGCGAACATGGTATTGTATAGAGCTTGTTGTGTGGTATGATATGGTATGCTGGCTTTCCGGTTTGGGCTTGTACATATTGTGATGCTAATTTTTGTTGGTAACTACAAGTGGTTACTTTGTTGATGACCACTAATATAATTGTAGTTATTCCATAAGCAAGCCATGTTCATCAGAGTTCATTGGTTGGGTTTATTGACATAGAGTAACATGAACATGTTCAAGATGGTTATGTGAAAATAATGTCATGCATATTTAGTTCATTTCTTTGGCTCCATCCCCACCTCTCCTCCAACACACATTCTTTCTTTTTCCCTGCTCCCCAACTTATGCCCTATAGTTGTATTAGCTCTATGGCTTTCAAACTTTGAGCAGACTATTTTTGTATGTTTAGGTAGCTTAGTAATTTTTCCCATTCATTATGGAGATCATGAGACAAATCGTTTTGGAAAAGAAGCACATAATGAATGGAAATCAGTACTCATGATTGAGTTTTATATATGAGTTTAGTGAAGCATTCAGTACTATGATTGATTGCGCGCTAGTTTTTAAATGCCTATGCTGCGTTAAGGACTTATGCAATTGGTAGCTACTTTCAGTATTATGATTAATAGTTCATCTTGTAAGCAGTTTAGGCATAATAAATAATAAGGGTCTGCAACCAATATCAAAATGTGATCTTAGGATTGTTGTTTCATGATTGTAAGTATTAATTGATTATTGTTACTCATCAGTATATGGATTTCTACTTGGTGGGTGACATTCTGAGATCCAAATAACCTGATACCAAGTATCAAGAAGCTATTTTGACATTTTCTCTATCATTGACATCCTTTATAAGTAACAGAAATTTGTTGCCAAAATGAGAGAATCTAGTACAGTGTGCAAGAGGCACACAAAAAATTACACTCTGTGATTCATATAATCAATAAAATCAAAAAAGAATTACGAGAGAAAGCACTATTAGAAGCACATTGTTTGATTGGTCTCATGCTTGGGGTTTTACTTTTTCGAAATCCATTCTGCTGTTTTTAGATTCACTTTTTTCTTGTACATAAGTTGTTTTGTTTTCCTTTGTTTCTTGTACATATTTTCTTCTTTTACTTCATCTCTTTGATTGAGTAGCTTCTTTTTAATACAAAATTTTCTTACCTATCCAAAATATATATATATATATATATATATATATATATATAACCCTCAAAAAATGATATTTAATGGACAAGACCATATTCTCCACCTCCTTATAAGCCTGACCATTGCGTCCATTCCAAATTGTTCACCTAAGGCACAATGGAACAACTATGCAAATATTAACATTATTATGTTGTTTGAACTTCCCTTTACAACATTCTAAGAACTCAAACTGTCTTAGGCATTATTTACTGCACTCTGAATGAAGACAGCATTGACAATGTTGAAGTAGATGACTAACTGTATCCTCAGAGCTCTTACACATACAACACCAGTCTACAACAACTATATGGCCCCTGATAAGATAATCTACTATCAATAGTTTGCCCCAAGCATTGGTCCACCCAAAGAATGCAACTTTTTTAGGAGCCTTAGCTCTCCAAATGTTTCTTCATGGAGAATAATTGTTATCAGAACCCTCAAAACATCATAGAAAGATCGGATCTCAAACTTGCTACTCTGTTACAGCTTCCAACACTTTCTATCTTCCCGTCTATCTGTTGGTAAGTATGAGTATGATAAATAAAAGATTAGGGGCTGCTTCCCGTCTACCCTTTTGGATTTTCTTTCATCTATTAGAATAGATTAGGGGCTGCTTGTCTTTTTGTTTCTTCTTTTCCTTGTTCACTACCGTGAACTCTTTGTGTTTCTCTTTCTTTTCTTTTATCAATAATATTCTCTTCTTACTTATAAAAAAAAAAAGAGTATGATATATAAAAGAAGTAACAGTTATCATTCTTGAAATGCTTTAACATGAGTAGGATTCTAAAAGCAAGCCCACTCTTCAATGCTTCTATCCAAATAGGAGGCTACTGAAGCATCCTTATCACATGCTAGCATATATAAATCAGGAAAGATGTTTTACAGCCAAAACTTCATACCACATGTCATGCTAGAAATGAAATCTTCTATGCCTACAGCAAGTTTCCCACCCTAAAAAGCATTGCCAACCACTCCTAATATTTTTCCACATATTTATGAACATAAATTCATCACTCACCATAATCACATTTTTTAATTTAATTTCAAATTGCTTAGGGAGCTCCACGTGAAGTTTGCAAATCTCTGCCAAACCTTTGCATGTATCCTAAGTCAAGTTGTCCAATTGTATTGATTCATGTTAAAAGGTGCCTGCCTTTGCATTCTGAGGATCATTTGACTCACTACTGTTGATTGAACATGACCTATAGTTTGAACACCTCCATGATTTCTACCTTTAGCTCCTAGAGTAATTTAGTGTTTTGCATGTGTGGTTTATTAGAAGGTGTGCACCAATTGATTTTGATGGAATAGTTCTATTATTTCTTATAGTTCTACCTATGTTTTGCATGAATTATCATGGCAGGCAACTTGTCAAAAAAAAAAAAAAAAGAATTATCATGGCAAGGAATAATTATATATAACAGTCATTTTTGATATGAAAAAACCTTTCCTGATGCTTAGTCAGTAGTTCTCTGTTAATAATTAGCTGGCAAATATGACTGTTCATTTTTATACTATCTTGATACTGTTTGAGATCCATTGAGAATATGTCATTGTTATCACTTAAACTTATGATCTTCATTGTTTTTTTATGCTCTAATATTTAGCCTAAAATCAGTGCCCATGGTGTTGACAGGGTTTGTCTAAATCTAGATTCTCTTCTAAATTATCCATGTCCAAGTTAGCCTCTAGACGACATCAAGACCTGCCTGTTGGTTACAGACCTGTTCGTGTTGAGTGGAAAGACCTTGACAAGTGCAGTGTTTGCCACATGGATGAGGTAAAAGCCAATTTTCTTTTGCATTATTCATCAGTGACACTTTTTTTTATAAAATTTGCCTGTCGACTTTTTTGCTTGCTGTCCTTGTTAATCTCTATTTTGTTAACTATAAAATTTAGAATTCTTTTCATCTCTTAGGAAGCCTGTTCATGTCTTTGGGAGCTGATATATTTGCCTTTTTCTGGGTGGGGATTTGGAATTCCTTTGCCCCCCCCCCCCCCCCCCCAGCTTCATTTTTTCCAAGTCTACTTGGATTTTTTTAAATGATTTTGATGCGTATATCGTTCGGCTAATTGAGGGTGTTTTGTTTACAGGAGTACGAAAACAATCTCTTCCTGCAATGTGATAAATGCAGAATGATGGTAAGGGCTTCTTTATTTGTTTATCTGATGCCATTTTCATTGCATATTAGGATCATATAAGTACAGTGTTTGGTCTAAGTACTAGATGTTTGCATCATATCTACTATGCTAAGATGGGTAAGTAGAAATATAAGAAAAGATAGGATACAAAATGAAGAAATTAGTTTAAAGGAAGGGGTGACTTCTATTGATGAAAAGATGGGGTAGAGTTGATTGAGATGGTTTGTTCATGTGCAAAAGAGAACAATTAATGCCCAATAAGGAAGGATGATTTGGTTCAAGTTGAGTGAATGAAAAAAGGTAGAGGAAGACCCAAAATAACACTAGTAGAAGTGGTAAAAAAGGACATGTTAATTAAAGAGAGAACAAAAATATGATTTTGGATAGGATAGAATGGCGGAGAAGAATGTGGCCAATTGCGATTAGTCTGTTGAGGATCTTTTGCTGCCCCAAAATTTTGGGACTAAGGTTTTGTTGTTTACATCATATCTACTGTTAGTGTCTATGGTCTTTAGACCAAATGGTATATCTGCCCTCCATAAATTTGGGGTGGAGGATGAAGCCGCGGTTTCAATCCCATACAAGAGTGTGGGCTCTTTTTACCTATCTAAAGATCATATCTATGGTTAGTAAAAACAAATTGCTCATTCTGTGCTGTAGTCTTTGATGATTCTTCCCCTGCTTGATTATTTAATTCATATCTTGAGAATCCCTTCTTCTGGTTGTTTTGATATTTAGCAAAAGCACTAGCGTACATGTTACTTATATTTTCATTTTCTGTTTGCTTAGGTCCATGCTAGATGTTATGGAGAATTAGAACCTGTTGATGGAGTGCTATGGTTGTGCAACTTATGTCGACCAGGGGCTCCCAACCCTCCGCCACCTTGCTGCCTTTGTCCAGTAATAGGTACTTAGATATCATTAGAACTTCTTTTACTTAAAGCCATGGACAAAGCAACATTGAATCAGTGAAATAATTTTCCTTTAGGGGGTGCAATGAAGCCTACAACTGATGGGCGCTGGGCTCATCTGGCGTGTGCAATATGGATACCTGGTTCGTCTGTGTATAGTTCACATTTTTGGTTATCTAGATCTTTTATTTTTTAGTTTTAACTCACCAAATATGCTGCAGAAACTTGCTTATCTGATGTCAAAAGAATGGAGCCCATTGATGGGCTAAGTAGAATCAATAAGGTATATATTATAGTCATATTCCTATGACCTTCCTTTGCTTATTTATTTACTATTATTTTTAAATTAATAAACTGACTTTTGTGATCTTTTCTTTGTGAAGATTAAGTAAATTTCTGTTGTGACATTTAAATTTTTCACTAAGGAACTTAAAAATTTTAACAATGGAATCTTCAACATTCAGCAAAGTTTGTTTCCTTTTCCACTAGTCCTTTATCTGTTCATTTATTTATTGCTTGTTTAAACAGGACCGCTGGAAGCTTTTATGTAGCATCTGTGGTGTGTCTTATGGAGCTTGCATTCAAGTAAGTTCATTGTGGGGCTTAATTTCAATTTTATATTTTTCACATTTAATGGTTTGCGTTATGGTAGCTCCACTTAAGTATGTCTACTTCTTTGCTTATCCTCTTACCTCTGTATGGAGTCTGTCAAATTGTTCTTTTTAACTTCCCACCTTTCGTCAAATTGTTCTTTGCTTATCCTCGTCATTTTTTCCATTAGTACCAACTTCAAACTTTTAGCATTCCCATACAAAATTTATCTATTTAGTTTGAAGAATGCACCAATTATGTAAACATTTAACTGAAGTTGTAAAAGAAAGTTATTGTGTGCAAGATTTTACTCCGCGCATGGGAGGTTTCTAGAGTTTAATATAGGAGAGAGTGAGACCAAGCCCCAACTCAAGGGATGAAGGTAATTAAAAAACCATGCCTGAACAGTATTTTCTAGGATCCAACTCTTCACATCTTTTTCAGCCTAGATCTTCTGTTTCAACAACTCTTGAGACAAAATCTGAACCCATTTATATTATTTGGCAGAGATGTTGCTCTTTAGATTATTGAAAATTTTTTTGGTAACAAAATCTGGTAGATTTCTTAGCAGCATGCTGGGGGAGAACAACTTAATGTACTGTTTTGTTCTCTATTTAGAAAGTTACTTAGTGTAATTGTGTGTATTCAACACATCTTTATTTTTTTAATTGCCAATCTGTCCTTATTAGAATAACAAATTTGTACAGACAAGAAAAATGTAATTCACTTTTGAAAGTATCCTATCAAATGTAATTCTTTAGGCTACTTGTGTTTAGTTTCATGACGTAGTCTCCTTTCAATAATATTATTTTTACCTATCAAAAAAAAAAAAAAAGGTATCCTTTCGTAGCTTAAAACGACTAGTGATCTTTACGTATAAAAAAGTTTCCTTTTGCAATTATTTAATTACGTGAATAGCAGAATATATTTCCTAAAAAATAGAATTCATTTTATTTCACCCTTGACTGATTGCAACCCTCAGAATGAAAAATACAGGAAAGCAAATAGAGTAGGCCGAACCAATGGTTATTTTCTATTGTACATAAAGCTTGGAACATGATTAGATAGTAAAATATAAATCTGGACTGCACTGACCTACTTCTAAGAGAAAAAATTCTGTATCTTTTTAAAAATTCGTTTTACATCTCTGGTGTTTCTTACTTATTTCTGATTATGAATTCTTTCTCAATGGAAATTGGTTACAGTGTTCAAACAATACTTGTTATGCAGCATATCATCCACTTTGTGCACGTGCTGCTGGTTTGTGCGTTGAGGTATATTTTCCTCTCCTTATTACATGGCTTCAGTGATGTTTCTCATATGGTTTATTCGCATATTGCTTATATATTTATCAATTTATTTTCTACGTAGCTTGAAGATGAGGATAGATTATATCTACTAGCTGTAGATGATGATGAAGAAGATCAATGCATTCGTCTGCTTTCCTTCTGCAAGAAGCATAGGCAGCCCTCCAATGAGCGTTCTGCTGCTGATGAACGTCTTGGTCGAGTTTCTCGTCAGTGTTCAGATTACATACCACCCTCTAATCCGTCTGGTTGTGCTCGCAGTGGTATGTTAGTAGACATTCAATATTTGTGTATAGGAATTTATAGAACTAGAGGTTGGGCTAGGTGTGATGGCAAGTGCCTTCCACCAAAAGTGACATTTTGCGTGTTCGAGTCCAGTAATTAGCTTCTCCCAAAAAAGGAGTTAAGGTTACCTACTAATCACCTTTCCTAGACTCCTCAAAAAGTGAAGTTTTGTGCACTGGTTACAACCTTTATATGTATTTATAGTACTGTTGCTAAGTACACCACACAAATTGTTAATCTCTTTTCTCTTGCGAGGTTCTCTCTCTCAAAATACAATTGTGATTATAATGCTGTTGTAATCAGTTTCTTCTCCTTATTGTTAATAGTGTCTGTCTATTATCTCTCTCAATTTTATTTTGGTGCCAGCTTCCAGGTAGCTTTGCCTGAAATAGTAATAGCTTTGGCTTTTACATAGTAATTGCTATACTTTCTACTTTAAGGGAAGTTTGCACTTTGAATCCTTAAACTATTAGCCTGATTGTTTTACTGACACTTGCCAAGTGATTAAACGGATGTTAGATTAATACTCTCCAATGGTCATAAGTTGAAAATAGATGGAATTGGGTCATGTTTCCTTATCAGCACTTCCATTCTCCCTCCAACTCTGGCTCCCACTGTTCATGTCTTTATTCCTTACCGACTTACAGCCAATTCAATTTTGAATTTTGCATTTTCCCATAAATTTCTTCTGTTAAATAGTTCCTTATACATTTAGCTGATGGATTGTGATTAGATGTTATGATTGTTGGTTTTGTTAGTTAAATTCTGTTTCTCTTGTTTTTTTTTGTTGTTGTTGTTGTGTCTTAATATTCTTTCCCATCCTTGGGCAGAGCCTTACAATTACTTTGGTAGAAGGGGACGAAAAGAACCCGAAGCCCTTGCTGCTGCCTCCTTGAAGCGCTTGTTTGTACAGAACCAGCCTTACTTAGTTGGTGGCTACAGCCAACATGCATTTTCAGGCAATTCACTGCCTTCCAGTGGCGTAATTGGCTCTAAGTTCTCGTCTACCCTTCAGAGACTGAAAACCTCTGAGCTTGATACTCCTAAAGACATACGTTCTATGGCTGAGAAATATACATACATGAAGGAGACATTCCGAAAGAGACTAGCTTTTGGTAAGAATTGATTTTCTTTTACTGAACTTCCAATAGAATTAATGTTATCTATCTTGTTTTCTTGCCATTTTAGTTTTGCATGTATCTAGCTGATCGTGTTAATATATTTCATAAATTTATTATGTCATTTCTATTTTCCTAATTTTTTATATTCACTGGTAAGTTATCTTCCATCCAGTGACACATTGAGGCAAGTGGTAGATGTTATGTTGATATTGATAACTTGTTAAAATTAATTCAACTTTTGGGGCTTTTGGCGATGGTGTTTTTTGTTTCCTTCTTCTGCATGGGCAGTCCTTCTGCCCCTTTACACAAATAAGAATTTTTATTCCAAATAATAAAAGATTCCTCATTGTTCTATGAGCACATTAAATTACTAAGTTAATTCTCTATTACTAGCGTTCCAAAATGTTTAAATTACTATTTTGATATTTCTAAAAGTTCAAAAAATATAAAATAAATATCATTATTTATTTTAAATTATTTAATCATCTATCCTAAATTTTATTTTTGACAAAAAATTTGGCCTTGCACGATAATATAAGGCTGCTATTTTATTCTTCAATTTTGATGGTATTTGTTATGCATATGATTTAATTAACTTCTGCATTGTATAGTAAATGGTACTTTTGCCACTGTTGTTTGGCTCTGGCATTGATATTGCAAATGTTTTTATTATTGATAATACTGCCATGGAATCAATATTCTTTTCTTTTAAAAAATATGATGCTCCATATTTGTTCAGTTCTACAGAATTTAGCAAGTGGTGCTTTGTCATAGTTGTGAGATGGCCTAATTCTCATAACCAATTATGCTCCAAAACAATTTCAAAAAAAATGGAAGACCAGTGTTTCAATTTTTTCTATTAGTTATACATCAATTATTTTTTTCATTGAGTTTCCTGCTTTTGTTAGTCTAATTCTTTGGCGCTCATTGTTTTACGAATCAAATGAAAATTGTACTAGTTTGTCGCGATCTGAGGAACAATAATTACATATGCTCAATGCTGTACTCCAAAAGGATTAGTCAAGTCATGAATAAGGCTTCTTGTAATTGCTTATATGACTTGGATTGAACTAGTACACGCAATCCACTACCAATTTTCCGGGTATGAAGAGTTTCATGTCAGCTTAGTTTTTCATATTTTTAGTTTGGTGTACATTCTCATCTGCCGAATGTATTCTTGAGTTCTTAGCATTGATTTATTGATTTCTACTTTTTGGGATCTTTCAAACACAGGCATTTGACTGTTTGTGTTGTGTATCTATCTGTATCTTGCGATAAATTGTTTGCTATCATTTTTATTGTGTTATATATGTGGGACCAGCACTAGGTAATGACTATACACACAGCTCAAGAGAGCATTTTATAATTTTGAGTATTTTTCTTATTTTGGATTTTGTTGCTTTTTTTTTTTTTTTTTTTTTTTTTTACTTAGGGAAATCAGGAATCCATGGATTTGGCATCTTTGCAAAGCATCCACATAGAGCAGGAGACATGGTAAAGTAATTTGCTTAGTATTATAATGATGATCCATTTTAAAAGCAAGAAGCATTTGAAGTGAAGGATACAATTTACTGTCTGTAGGTGATTGAATACTCTGGTGAACTTGTTAGACCTCCTATAGCTGATAGGAGAGAACGCTTTATATACAATTCCTTGGTGGTAAGTGTTTTTTTTGATATAATAATTGCTCTGATTATTGATATGTGTGCATTATTGTTTCCCTACTGAGTTAATTGAGTATGAGAGGATTAAGCACTTACTATTGTAATCCTAGAAGTCCCCTTACAATTTTACACCTTAGTTTTAGATACCATATTGTTTATCTTAGCTTGCTAGTATTATGAAGGTTTGCTGAATTGGAAACTGGATAATTGTTTAATTTTGATTATGCTACTATAGTTTAATTACTTCTACTAGTGGTATAGTATTGGTTTTGGGTAAGAGGCGGGGCTCCTGTTCGCTTTGTTTGGATCTCAATTTTCAGCAGGGGGAGAAGATGTGAAGGTAGTTGGAGAGGTTCTGCTGTAAAAATCATTTTTAATGTGTCTTTGTCAATTATTTTTGTCAATTAATTGACAAAAATCAAATTGAAGGAGCTTGAGGGGAAAGGATACCAAATTAATGTGTTTTTCTTTAACAACCTTTATACTGCTAATAATTTATTAGAATTTGAATAACTTTCCCACAAAAATTTATCACTAATTCCTTTTTATAGATAATTGACAAGATATCTTATCCTTTGTACTTTTCAACTAAGCATGGAAGTGACATGTTCTCTGCTCTCCTCCTACGTTTGATTAACTTTCTAACAAAAAAAGGATGACTCTCTCCTTTACTCTCTTCTCCCTGTAAATTCCACAACATGATGTTTGGTTGCTATCTATTGCTACGTAGAGTTGACCTTTTTAGTGCTCGCTCTCTCTCTTGTATTTCCTTTTAGTCCTGTTTGATATATACTTTCATCTAGATTTAGTCTTTCCTACGCGATAAGGAATATATGGACTTTTGAATGGCTTGAACTTGCATTGATATCAATCAAAGATTTATTCCTAAGAATTTTGTATACTTGGGTGTCTGCCTTAGATAAGGTTCATTCCACTTCTTTTGTATAATTTATTGATCTTGTAAACTTTAGATTGTAATTCTCCTCATTATTTGATTATATAAAAAATATTAAATATGTTGGCACATATTATATCATTACACTCAAGGATGTGGCGGAGTTATAATTGGTTTAGTTGCACCATACATCACATTGTGTGTTAATTTCCATTAGGTTTTTTGGTGCTCTTTTAAGTGAAAAGTGTTAATGATATATATATTTGAACACCACAATTAGGCTTACCTCTCCTGGTTAGTTTTGGGCTTTTGGCATTCTGACCCTGGGGTACCTGATAGGTGTGCTTGTGTTTCCACTTGAATTTTGTTTTGTTCATAAGATATACATAGAAAACTGTTTTTATGTATTTAGTTTTAGTAACTATTGCATGTCTAGCATATGAAATGGCAAAGTGCAACTCCAAAAATTTGTTGAGTACCTTTCCTCATGCAGGGTGCTGGGACTTACATGTTTCGGATAGATGATGAACGAGTCATTGATGCGACAAGGGCCGGAAGCATTGCTCATCTGATTAACCACTCTTGTGAAGTGCGTATTATCTGCTACTGCCTTTTATTTTATTTTATTTTTCTTTTTTAAATGTGATTTGTTTCTCATATGAAGTATTCTTCATTTAGAGTAGCCTTATATATGTGATAATCCTGTGTAAAGATTCACATGCTACTGATCATATTAATGAATTAGATGCTTAGTTATATGTTACATGTTACTAATACTAAAATGCTGAAGGTTAGGACAGTATCTAAATCTCTACTACCAGCACTACTGTTCTCTCTTGTAACGAACTCTTTGGGAGAGTTATGCTGGCAAGTATATTTTAATATCAGTAATAACATAACAATAGCTTTGGTACTTTTGTCTAGCCATTCACATTCTTCATATGCTCTAACATTGCATGTATACTGAGTTTATGGTAATGCCACATCAGCTTTGGGAGATTTTTTTTTTTTTTGTTTCTTTTGGTTCGAGGGTCTGGATTTTATATTGTTGTTGATTGCTTACCTATTTTACTTTTTCTTGTGTGCAGCCAAATTGCTATTCAAGAGTTATAAGTGTTAATGGTGATGAGCATATAATTATATTTGCAAAGAGAGACATTAAAAGATGGGAGGAACTCACATATGATTACAGGTTTTTTTCATGTCCAAATGTATGCATCTCTTTCAAATTTCCTTTAGGTGCTGACTTTCTATAATTATATTTCAGATTTTTTTCAATTGATGAACAACTAGCATGTTATTGTGGCTTTCCAAGTTGCCGGGGTGTAGTTAATGACATTGAATCGGAAGAGCGAGCAGCAAAGCTATATGCACCTCGCAGTGAATTAATAGATTGGAGAGGAGAATGAGAGAGGTAAGCAACTAATTAGAAGATCTTTTTGGCCTCTCATGTCTTGTTGTTTATAGAACTTCCTAACCCTTTGCTTGATTGAAGTTGGGTATTAATGTCATGAAATAGGTTGAGACCTTGTAGGTTTTGTCCTGCTTTGTCGGAATAATTCAATGCAGCATCTAGATATTGAACTGATTACTAGAACATTTGGATAGTAAATACTTAGAATTAATCAAGAGTTTTAAATACAATGACTAGTGGAAATAATTATAGCAATCTGGTTTTGCTAGACTCCAGATTTTGAGGATTGATTAGAAGATGATGAGAACTTTGCAAAGGTTGACAGTTAAAAATTATTGTAAAAGGAGTTTAGAGAAAGATTGGAAATAAGATTGACATGGGGAGTTGTGGGAAATAATCAATCAGTTTCACTAGCAAGCAGCTCGTCTTCAATTAGTATAAACTTCAACTTTGAAAAGAATTAGGCCTTACATCTTTGTATTACAAAGCTTGCTTGATAGAAGTAATAACCTATATGCTACCTGTAATTTAGTCACTTAGAGGCTGCTTGATGTTTCTTCACATTGAAGTCCTTCATTGCTAATGATTTTTAATATGCTAAACTGTGTAAACCAGCAAGTGGAGTTACAAATATCTTGTTAAAGACGGTTGTGCTTATTTTGTTCCCCTGTATGACTGGCCATTTGTGCCCTTAAGGAATCCATAGCTAGGCTTCCCTAGTTTACATCCAAACTTTATGTTTGCAATTGCTCTAAAATGGGAATAGTTTATCCAGCCATGTGACTGCTTTGTCAGTTTATCACCTTTCATCTCTTTTGCCTCTATGATCATCCAAACATGGCAAAGAACTATTACTTACTTTCTATTCTTCTCCCACCATTTTTCTATACATTCTTCTCCTTTCTCCTGATATTCTTCATTTTTGTACTTTCATTCTTGTTTAGTTTCTTTTTCTTTGTTGCCATTTAGCACATTGCCTGTGTGCCTTGCTTCTTTTTTTTTTTCTTCCTTGTATCGATTTTCGATGAAGTTTATTATTTATAAAAAAAAAAAGATAAATTTTATAATATCAAATTTGAAATCTTTTCATATAATTTTCATTGGAATCAGTTCATTTCATGTGGTATCATTTTTAGAGGTTAAAAACTGTTATGTTGTTCTTTAATCTTATAAGTTTGAGTTTCTACGCAAAATAGCAATCAAGCATTAGTCCCAAAATTTAGGGGTTAGCTATCCTCAACAAAAGGCATTCAATGTGCCAATTGGAGCATGGTAAAAAATGGAGAAAGTGGTCCTTCAAAACAACCAAATATAAATGTTCATCTCATGGTATAATCCAAAATCTTTAAACTCAGTAAGCGTTTGGAGAGTTAAAGAATGAATGCTGAGTTCCTCTAGTTTAGACATTTTTCTCTGTTTTGGAACACATGAATTTTTCAGATTGTGTTAAAATTTCCTAGAAGTGCATTAAAGCAACGTATATTAGAGTGCTATCTTAATTGATGCCTTTTTAGGTTACGGAGTGCTGATTATCGTGAGCTTGACGTAACCTATTTTATTGATAAAATTTATTACCTATAAAAAATTAATACCATTTTGGAGAAGCATGATTCTGTCTGTACCCAATTTTTATAGTCTAGTGGCATGAATTTGATGCTTTTACTGGATGTGAAAACTTTTGTATCGTGCAACATTGCCTTGTGCTAACATATGATTGCACATATAAACAGTGTTTCCATTTCTTCATATAAGCAGTTGAAAAATGTGGAATTGTTATAGGGTTGAACTTAAAAAAATGAAGAGTTCTTAGTTGAACAAATGCTGAGTTGAAGATTTTTTTTTTTTGGGGAACTACAGAAAATGTCAACAAGTCAAAATTATGTTAACTGGAGAGCCATTGAAATATAAAAGAATTATTGTCTTCAAGTTAAACTTCTCAAACAGATATATATTTTTTGGTGTGTCAGTGGTTAAATTTTCCTGGTGAACCTCTGCATGTTTCTTCATCTGTGCTACCACCAGAAACATTGCTCATCTTGTTCTGGCTTAACATATTAATTCATATCGTTTTTCTTTTGTGTATTTAGAGTTGGCTACCAGCCTACCACTTCTTCCCAATGCGTCTACTTGTGGTTCTTCTAACTCAATGTTTTCCTTCTTGGCCAATATCTCACAACTGCTTTGTTTTCTTTGTCAATATACTACTTGTGTTGAGAGCTCTCTTTGTTCCCTTTGTGCTGATTCTTCTCCCATTTTCCTTTTGCAGAATTCTCATTGTAAAAATATGCTCATCTAAGATCCTTCTGAAGACAGATTGCTTCCTTCCAACAATCTGCTCATCATCTGTTATTCTTATCAAGGCAGATAGGGTTGTAGAGCTCTGGTTTTCCTCCTGTCACCTATTTGTCATACCACAACCAAATGAAAGCTTTTTTCACTAAAGCTGATTCCTCTTTTTGGTCTGAACAAACTAACTTGAGAATGGTGTCAAACAGTTTTAACAAAACTTTAATTTCAAACATTGAAAAAAGGTACTTTGGTCTCTATCTTAACGTCTACCTATTTGTCTTGATTTTTTCACTTGCCATTACTTAGGCACACAAAAATGTTTATGTAATGGCATTAACCTTTTGTAAAAATACGATTAAAATGATGTATAGTATTTATCAATGATTGAAACTTTCAATGACCTATTCTCTTTCATTTTTTATTTCTTTTTCAGTTTTTGTTTTTGATCTTAATTCATTGCATACATGGGATGCCCCATACTGGGGCCTAGGAAAGTTGATTTCCTATCTCCCCCAAATCGACTTTCCTTGGCGCCAATGTAGATCAGTCAAAGCCTCATGCAATTAAATTATTAATTCCTTTAATTAAATTGTAGCATTTGCATTATGTACCCAAATTGATTTCCCTTGTCATAATTAAATAGAGTAACATTTTGAATCCAGAGATCAATTACGGTACGTATTTTAACAAAAATGATTGCGTTCATATTTGTGTAAATACTTGATTTGTACATTAATAAAAAAAAAAAAGATGATGTGAGTGAGTCATGATTACAATCCCTAAAGACCTATTATCAACTTTGCCTGTAATAGTGGGTAATCTCAATAGGTAAAATCCTTTACCCTCAAATAAGAGACTTGAATTTCCACTTAAAAAAAAAAATCAATTGGTGTCTTGGCTTGATGATAAAGAGTAATTTCCATGGGGTGGACACTAGACCCTGCTTCATTTATAGATGTTAACAGCAGTTTCTTCTACTCTTCTACGTTCCTCTGCATCTAATAGTCACTATTATCTTTTGGTAAATTTGGATGGGAAACATGTATTTTAGTTTGTGTTTTGTAACTTTATTGTGTTGGGATTTTGAATTTTGGTAGAATACATCCTTTTATGGATGTAGTGTTTTGTTTTATGCTTTAACAGACATAAAAAGGTAATTATACTTATAAAAAAAACATAAAAAGTATGATTGGAATTGAATTTTTCTGATCACATGAGAAGTACTTTTTTTTTTTCATTAAATTTTTTTTTTCCTTTTAATTATTTTCATCTCCCATAGTCACAGCTGCGAGCAAAACCACCATTGTTGAAAACTGCTACCTCAATTGGAAATTATCACTTTTGTGCTTCAAAACCCAAACAATTGATGTTCATGAAAATCCAAAATCCCATTGTCATCAATCCATCCAACCTCTACTCAATTCTTTCCAATCTGCTACGCCAAAGTAGCTTAATCACTACCATGCACAGCTAATCAAATTCAATCACTGTCATGACATTAATCCAAAATCATCAAAATCCCATCCAAATCGTAACTCTCAATACATCACCATGTACCTCCACTTTTCTGTTGTGAAAATCTGAAAGCAACCTCTCCTCCCACTACCAAATCTGTGACATCAACAGCTCCAAACCATCAATGGTAGCTCAACCCACAAGGGTTGCCAATTGCCATGAACCTATAGTTATCAATCCCCTTGTGCACCACCACCTCCCCCTCTACACAAAATCGCCACTTTGAAGCGATGATGCCTATAAAGAATTGTTAGGGGGGAGAGAAAAATTAGATCAAGAGGGAGGAGCAAAAGAAAAGAAATAGAGAAAAGTGGAAAGATCTCATTGATAAGACCTTTTGTCGTGTGCGTGTTAGGTTCTTCAATGAGAAATGTTAGAGGAGGTGGAAGTTGGAATGTCAGATTTTAGAGACTTTAATGATGGGAGTTGATGTCGGTGAACTCCTTCCTAAATCTCCTTCACTCAAATATCCCTAGGAGAAAGGGTTGTGATAGAATGAGTTGGAGCTTGAGAGGGAGTGGTGCCTCTGATGTTTGTTCTTCATAGTGCCTTATGGGGTAACATCTACAATTTCATTCCCATGGAAGAGTATTGGTGTGTTAAGGCTCATTGGAGTGTCTCCTTTTTTGTATGGACACCATCATTTGGGGGAAAGATCCTTACATGTGACAATCTCATTAAGAGAAACTACATGTTACTTGGATGGTGTTGTATGTGTTGGAGCAGTGGGGAGATGGTGGATCGTTTCTTGTTCCATTGCACTGTTGCTTGGGTTTTGGAGTTTTGTTCGTAGCTCTTTTTGGATTCATTGGGTGTCACTGAAAAAGGCCATTGGCCTTTTATTTGGTTGGAGGAATTGGGATTGGTAAACATTCCTTGGATATTTGGAAGTTAGTCACTTTATATTTGCTGTTGACATTGTGGAGGAAACAAAATCGTCACACTTTTGAGTATATTGAAAGTTTGGGGACTCAATTGCTAGTATTGTTTATTAGATCTTTGCTTAATTGATCTCATGCGTGGGGTTTGAGCAATAGTAATTCCATCCCTGAATTTATTGTCACTACACTTCTGTACATAATACATTTTCTTTGGAATTCTTTAGGGCATTTTGTGTTCATTATTTTTTTTTGATGACGTAGGAGAACTTCACTCAGATTAGGTTGTGTTTGTTTCAGTGTAAAATATTTTCCAAGTGTAAAATATTTTCAAGTGAAAATATTTTCGGAAAATGAAAATATTTTCAAGTGTTTGGTTGCATTTCAAAAAATGTTTTGAAAAATATTTTTTGGTGTTTGGTTGTATTCTTGAAAATACTATAGAAAACACATTTTCTACTTGTTGCTCACATTTTCTCAGCTTCCAAACAAATATATAATATCATTTCTCAATAGATAAACACAAAAGAAACAAAACCCAACAAAAAAAATTCATCAAATCCGGTCAAATTAAGAGAAGAAGGAAGAGAGAGAGAGAGGCGACTGGGTTCGATCTAGAGGCGGCGGAGGCAAGATCGCGCGGCGGAGGCGACTGGGTCACGGTGGGTCACTCATCTTGCAGTGGTTTGCTTGACATGAGTAGAGAGAAAAAGGGTAGATCGGTGACATGGGTGGCAGAGGGAGGAAGAGAAAAATAGGGTAGATCGACGGTGAGAGGCACGGCCCAGATGGCGGTGGGGTTGATCTCAAGTTCAGGTGATCAGCCTCTCTCTCTCTCTGACGGTGGGCGGCTCTCTCACACTCTCTGACGGTGACCAGCCTCTCTCTCTCTCTCTTGGTTCGGTTCTTTTTTATTTTTTTTTTGGGAAATGGTTTCAAGGTAAGCTTGGAGATGGGTTTTGGACTGTGGGGCAGCATGATCTGGGTTGGCCGGAGCTTGGCTGAGGTGAGCTTGGAGATGGGTTTTGGACCGTGTGAGGAGTGTGCTCGAGCTCTCTCTCTTTAGGTGTGGTTTCCGGAAATTGTTTGAAGGTAAAATCAAAACTTAAATGATTTTACGCTCAAAGTGGCTTATTTTCCAGTCAAAGTGTAAATGATTTTCCGTAGCTACCAAACACACACAAGGGTGTAAAATAATTTCCTAAAAGTGTTTTCAGGCAAAACAAACGCAGCCTTAGTTGCACGTCGCGGAGCATGCTGTACAACAATTCTTTAAGGCATTTTGTGTTCATTATTATCTACATGAGGTAGTATTTTTTCAATAAAATATTATTACTTACAAGTAAAAGTATAGAGTAGAGTTAGCAAACATGCCAACAAAAATGAAAAATGCATTCGGCTTGTTTTGACTTATAAAGGATTGCCATTGGTTATCTTGCTTGCAGCTGATTGCTTTCATGGGTGGGTTTATTAGGTTGTCAATATATGGTTTACATATATTTTGAATGGAGTTTAAATTCAAAAATATGTTTCTGTAGAACTGTGATATTATCTAAAAAGTGAGTATCCAGTAGAGTTTTATTACATATTATTTATAACCTCAGTGGTTTATCTATGTATTTCTACTAGAACTTGTCATGTGTTTGTATTTAGTGAAGGTTAGTTCTTAAAATGGTATATGTAATTTTATAGTGTCTTCAGCATATTGCGATTTGCATGCCATGAGGCTTGGACATATTGTAACCTTGAGAAAGCAATCAACCATTGTTGCAATCTAATCGATGAGAGTTTTTAAAATTTAGGAAATGGAAGCTTTAGATTAGAAAAAAGAAGAAATATCTTGATCTTCAAATATGAGTATTTTGTTCTCTTCAAAACACACCACATGTGAGCCAAGGGTATAACTTTCCAAGTCATCACATTTCTATCCCCCAAAATGACCTCTCTAACAAGCTGACGACTCCAGCAGCTATTAAGGCATGACTCACATAGTCCTGTAGAAAAACAAATTATCAAAGTTCTATTGCTATGAGCAGAGGAGATGGAATGATGAAGTTTAGATGAACTTGCAGTCTTGTTTGCTTCTCTTTTAACTTTGAATATTAAATATCAAATATGCCACAATTGTGTAAAAGGAAATCTTTTTGTGGGATACTTAGGGCCTTGATTTGAGGGAGAGCCATGGAGAAGAATTTTTTGGTGTAGGTTTAACCGTTTTGATTTCAGAAGGCAGATTGAATAATGGCTAAGGAGACTGTTGGGCAGTATTTTTTTAGTGATCCATCGTGGGTGGGGTTTTTTTGGAGTAGCGGATTTGTAAGATCTGTTTGTGGGTGTAACAAGTGTGGTAAACAAAGAGGATAATGCTTTTGATGGTTTCTTTAGTCTGTGTAGCTGAAAATGTGAAGATGGGTGTGATTGGGATTTTTTGAAGTCTCTTTGGTGTGAAGAATGTTTGTGTGCTTAGGGAAAGAGACTGGTTGGAATTAGAGGGGCTCATAATAGGCGGATGACAACTTACAGGAGAAATTTCAAAGATATTCATGATTTAGACGTATTTTAATCATTGCTTTGTTTTATTTGGCTGTGGCAGTATGTCTTGGGGAAAGGGATTGTCTCCCCTTTTAGCCTTTAAGATGACTTAAATATAGTTTGAACTCAATTAAGTTTTCATACTTATTAATTTGGGGTTGGCTATTATCCTTTTCAAAACCGCCTTTTGGTTTTCTCATTATTGCGTTCATATGCTTATAGTCTATTGACAATGTGTTTTGGGGAAGTGTTGCCACAATCTTATCATGGCTTTCTTTTCAGTCAATCAACAGTGGGAATCTGAGTATAAGTGGTGGGGGTGAAGATGTTTCTCGTAATTGACTTGCAAATCTACCTACAACCATCCATTGCACTGATTATAATTTGAAGATGGGTGGAATAAAGATCATATAGATCAAGGAAATGATGTTAGAGTTAAGGCTAGGGGAGGCCATTTTCAAAGAAGAATTTAGAGTGAGAAAAAGGAGAAAGAAGTAGATGTATCACGCGTTCAATTGTGTCAAGGCAGGGTGCAAGCTGGATGAGTGACAACCATTGATTCTTCAAGAGGAATGAGTGATATGATGAGTGACAAGATGGAATTGTCGGTTAGAAAATGATGAGAACCAAATAGAATCATGTTGGTCCAATGCATGCTGACTGGAAGAGAATGTACTTGTTGGTGTTAGAGTTGACTGCGTATTTTTTAGTATTAGAAGATGTGTGATTTGTGGTATGTATCAAATCAAGGAGTTGAAAGATAGTCTCATGTGCTTGTATGGCAGATGTTTATTTGTACGAATTGTATTGAATTGTGGTATCAGTGTGTGTTGTCTGATTCATAAACCAGTGGATTTATTTTGTGTATGCGTAGTTTTATGATATTGGAATCAAGTGGGTTTATTTTGGGTAATAGTAGTTTTATGATATTGGATAAAATCTTGTTGAGGCCAACAATAAAAAAAAAAAAAATCTTTTTAATTTGTTTCATGGAAGAATATGCTACTAAGGTGGAGTTTGGATTGCATTTCAGTGCATTTGCGTCTCTGTCATTGGGTCCCGTGCATTGTTCGCAGGACCCACAAGTTGTCTAATTCAGCAAAATTTTCATTAAAATTGGGTCTCATGACATTATTCACATATTTAAAAATTATTTTGCTACAGTGTTTTTAGTTTTCAATTTTCAGCAATAAGCGGTATCCAAACAGACTCTAAAGTTCTGTTTAGGAACAATTTATTTAGTTGAAACTAAAAACTTTTTGCTGAAAGTATTGTAAATAAAGGTAAAAGTTAGTTGAAATAGTACAGTGGGACTTATGAATAATATCAAAAAGTGTAGTGGGACCTATAAATAGTAGCAAAAATAAGCTAAGTAGTAAAATAAGCTGACTTTATAATCTTTTCTCAAACGCAACCTAATTATGGACATGGAGATGATAGGGCATAGTGATGAATGTGATGATAGATTTGGGACTAAGATTTAGTTATTGTAATATATTGTTTTGAGTTTAATGAATTTGAATGCATGTATCTAATATAATATGATATTTAAAATTGGATACTGAGAGAATGTACAGTTTAAGAAATCCATGAGTGCATTACGTTACACCAAGTGGCATAGCTAACTTCTTAAAAATCTAGTTGTTTAATTAAATCTCAACCAATAACAACAACAAAACCTTAATCCCAAATATTTTGGGGTGACCATGGATACTCAACAAGATTTATAGTTTGTTACATGTATTCTTTTCCTTAATTCTATTTTATTCATGATTGTTACTTCCTTAATTGAGATGTCTTTCAAACTACTAATAATGTTATTTTTGGTCTTCCTTAGCCTTTTTTCGTTCCCTTATCTTGAGTCGTTTCACTATTTTCTTATCGTTGAATTAGTTGCTCTCCTTTGTATGTGACCAAATAATCTCAAGTGACCTTCCTTTATCTTTGCATCAATAGGGGCACCCCTATCTTTAAGTGGATTTTTTCATTTCAAATCCTTTCTTTTTGTGTATTTTTACTTATTCATCTTAACATTCTTATTTTAACTATACTCATTTTATGAATATGTTGCTTTTTAATAGTTTAACATTTAGTACCATAAAGCATAGATGATCTTATAGTAATCTTTTAAAAATTTCTCTTTAACTTAAGAGGTATTTTATGATGACACAATATTTCTGATGTGCATCTCCACTTCATCCACTATGCTCTCCCTCTTTGATCACTCTATATTTATGGATTATTGATTCAAGGGGTCAAAAGCTATCTCTTTTGTATCTCTTGACCATAGAGTCTTACAGCCCAATCTCTATTTCTACTTTTGCTAAATTTACATTCCATCTACTTTGTTTCAGTTCTACTTAATTGAAAGTTTGTAGATTCTAGAGTAGGCTCGCCAAATTTTCAGTTTGCCCTTAACTCCACTTATAGTTTCATCCACTAAAACTATATCATCAACAAAAAGCATACCCCAGGAAACTTTCTCTTGAATGGATTTAGTGAGCTCATCCATCACTAGTGCAAAGAGAATGAATTTAATGCTAATCCTTGATGCCTACCTATAGTGATAGGAAAATTCACTTGAGATGCCTCCACTTGTTCTCACACTAGTCACAGTAGCATCATCATACATACCCTTAATCAACTTAATATACTATATAGGGACTCCTTTAAGGACCCTATCATATGTTTTCTTGAGATTGATAAAAACCGTATGAAGATCTTTACTGGACTCTATATTTTTCCATGAGATGTCTAATTAAGAAAATAGCTTCCATGGTAAATCGTCCTGGCATAAAACCAAATAGGTTCTCCAATATTGTTGTTTCATGTCTTAAGCTGTGTTCAATTATTCTCTCCCAAAGTTACATAATGACTATTAAGTTTAATCCAACAGTAATTTGTATAGTTTTGATTATCCGCTTTGTTCGGGGATATTTGTTGACTAACATTTTGAAGGAATAAAATATAGTAAGTTAATACGGGTTTGAAAGAAAAATGGAAACTAGCATCCCGAGTTTTAGAAACTCGAGTTCCATATCAATCTCTAGTCTCAAAGACTTGCTTTCTACTTTGTTGAGTTTGCTGAGTTGGACATGGTTATGCTTAATAGATCTCGAGTTTCTAACAGTTGAGTTAAAAAAAAATGAATCTCGAGTTTTTTACACTCGATTTCAAACAGTATAAACCCAGGAAAAGAAGAAAGAACCCGATTGTAGAAAGAAAGAACCCAGAAAAAAAAAAAAGAAAAAAGAAATCGAAGAAAGAAAGAGCCCAAGAAAAAAAAAAAAAGAACCCGAAGAAAGAAAGAACCCAGGAAAAGAAAAAGAAAAGAAAGAAACCGAAGTAAGAAAGAACCCAGAAGAAGAAAAAAAAAAAAAAAAGAAAGAACCCAAAGAAAGAAAGAACCCAGAAAAAAAAAAAAAAAAAAAAAACCCAGAAAACCCAACCTTAACAATGAAGTTGTGTGATCTCATCGAGTCTCCCAAATTGAGGTAAATGCTTTTCCATTACCATTTTCACTCTCTCCTCACATTTCAAATCTCAAATCTCTTTTGCTTTCTATATATATTTTCCTTCTAGATCTCGCACTCAAAAATGAACGCAAACACGATCAAACGACGGCGTTGAGTTGTCGGATTCCGAGTCGGACTTTTGCTTCTGGTGGCGCTGGTGCTTGGGATCATGCTGCCGTTTCTCTTCGTTAGAATTGCGTTTTTGGTTCTTGAATCCACCCTTGCTTGCTATTCTACTCTTGGTAAATTCCAATTTCCCTTTTCTTAAGAACATAATGAAGATGAAGCCTAGTAGAAGAAAAATAGAACGAAGATGAAGAAGAGGAAGAAACCCAGAACGAATAAATAAAGGTGAAGGGGATATGTTAATGAAGGAACTCGAGTCTTATAGACTCGAGTTCCACGTGGATAATTTTTGTTTGCCAGCTCTGGAACTCGAGCATTTAAGACTCGAGTTCTATAATGGAACTAGAGTTTTAAAAACTTGAGATGCTATTTTTCCACATTATTTTGCAAAATCACTACTAAGGAAATTGTTAAAAATTTAAGGCCAAATGGAAAAAAAATTCCACTTTGTTCTTGTAAATAGGTATTAAAGTAGTTCTCCAGGGACATGCTCCTAGCTTTATTTGTTGGAACCTTGTTTGATTGGTCAAAGGCGTGGGGTTTAGCGTCTAGGGAATCCATTCCGTTTTTTTTTTATTCCCTTTTTTCTTGTACATAATTTTCTATTTTCTTTTTGCTGCTTGTAAATATTTCCTTTGCCTACTTCATTTCTTTGATGGAGTAGTTTTTTCTTATACAGTTTCTATCCTCCATTGGGTTGTCCAAATTGCTCTAATATTTCACATCATTTTCATTAAAAAGTTTATCAAAATAACTTTTCCATTTCTCTTTAAATTTGTTTTTCTTTTACTAACACTTTTGGATCTTTATCTTTAATGCAGTAGACACCATTCAAGTCTCTTGTTCTCATTTCCCTTTTTCTTAGTAAGTGTATAAATATTATGTTTTTCCTCCTTTGTCAACAGCTATATAATTTATCATAAGCCTTACGTTTAGCCTCTTGGACAACCTTTTTTTATCCTCTCTTTGCTACTTTATAATTTTCGTAAGCAGCATTGTCTCTACATCTAGGTAGGTTTTATTGCTTTCTCTTTAGTCTATCTGGCTGGTGGGGTCCAAAGAGCCCTACCTTGGTGAGGTTCCACGACATTAGGAAAAAAAAAAAAAATCTCTTTAATCTATTTGTTGCTTGAACCTCCATATTCCACCACCAAGTCTCCTTAGCCAGCTACCTACATCCTTTAGATTCTCCAAGTACGTCTTCATCTGCATTCTACTTGCATTCTTTGATCATATTATTTTTAAATACATGTTTCTCTCCTTTCAAACCCCACTACCTAATCTTTGGGTTTTTTTGTCTAACACCTTTTTTTTTTTTTTTTTTTAAACTTCTAATACAAATATCTAATACCACCACCCTATTCTGAGTGCTTACACTCTTTTCTGGTATCACCATACAATCTTTACGACATATACTATATCTACCTTTTGAGTGAGGTTGAAATATATTTCACTTACTCTTGTCCCACTTTAAAGGTAATTAAGTGTGATTTTATCTTTTTGAACCAAGTATTCATTAATTTCAAATCATATGCTATTGCAAAGTCTAGGATAACATCTCTTGGATCTTGGTTTATTCCTTGCTCCATAATCCATATCCCGTGTCCATGAACTCTTTCAAAACCCCATATTTTCCAACACGACCATTTAGGTCTCCAACAAAAATCTTTTTCCCATTTAGTAACCCTAGGATCAATTCATCCATGTCCCCTCAAAATTTTTGGGTAATGGATTCTTCCTATCTTATTTTTGGAGCGTACGCACCAATTATGTTAATTGTTTCCTCTCCTAGGACAAGTTTTATTAAAATAATTTAATCCCCCATTCTCCTAACCTCAACAACTTCTTATTTAAGACTGTTATTTATGCTTGTCCCTATATCATTTCTATTTTTATTTTTTCTCATATACCATAGTTTTATCCTGTATGTTTATGCTTCTCACCTACCCATTTAGTCTCCTGAAGATATATTATGTTTATGCTTCTCCTAATTATTGTGTCTACTATTTCCACTAATTTCCCAGTTAAAGACTCTGTTTTAAGTGCCTATTCGAATCCTATTCTCTTGAACTAACTTCTTTACCTGTACCTATCCATCAAAGTGCGGGAATTCTTGCCCAATTATAACTATACCCGAGGGCTGATGTAGCGTGTTGCTTATAGGGAACACACTAACCCTTGTCCACTTTTCACTGTATTTGGGTCCTATGCAGCACATCACTGGTAGGGGACCACCTTAGCAATTATTTGTATTGGATCCATTCATAAAAGAGTGACTAAATTTTACACTGGCTGTCAACTTATTGTAACCCTTCTCCTTTCCTTGGGCTTGGGACCGCCTATGAGCAACCAAAAAAAAAAAAAAGGATAGAAAAGAAAAGAAAAAAATCAATCAAGATTATTTGAGACTATTATTCTGAGAAGGTATAGGGTGAGTTCTTATTGAAGAAGGTATATGGTGAGTCTTAAGATAAGTTAACTTTGTATTCTGTTAATAAACAAGTCTTAAGTCAAATCTTAGTCCTACCACTGAATTCTTCTTAAAAAAAATACTTCTCAACAAAGAAAAGTCCAAGTGCTGCCACAACTGCCAATAAGGTTGTTGGATGTGCCTTTATTCAAGTTGGACATGAGGGTGGTCTAGGGACCTTGATTTTGGATCAACCATTGGCGGCCAAACAGCAGGTTAGAAGCTACATTTTTGCGAGTTCGTTCGTGAATTGTATCTTGGATCAAGACAGTGAGATGTGGCCAGAATTTCTAGATATTTTAGATGGTTCTTTTAATTACTAATTTTTTTTGTAAAAGGTCCAAGTGCTGACTCAATTGCTTAATAATGTCGTTGGATGTGGCTTAAATCAAGTTGGACATGAGGGTGGCATAGTATTAAACTCTGACTGACTTGGCCGGTCAGGCTGATGAACAGGTGACCCAGCACTGGTCTGAGTCTTTAATTAGATTGTTTAAGAATATGTCCCAATCAAACCTGGTGCATTTTTTATATCTTGTTTGAACCTGGACAGGTTCTTAAGAACGTCTGTTTATTTTTATTTTTATTTTTTATTTTTTATTTTTTTATAATTCTTAATATAGTTTATTTATTGAAATTTTCAATTTTATTTTAATAAGTAGTTTTAACATTTAATCTTTTGAAGGTAAAATGCAACATCTTTGATGATTATTAAGAATTATTTCCAAAATGTATCACTTAATTAATATAAAGCTATTAAGAAGAAAATTATATACTTTCAAAATGACTTGAGTTATTTTCATTTCAATATTTTAGACTTATTTCATTTTTTTTTTCCCGAATGAATTATTTTTACTTATATTTGTGTTGAAAGTTTTAATATATATCTAATTTTTCTTTCATAATTGAAAATTTTTGGATTATATTTTTCCTTAATAAGTTAAACACACTGTTCTTTTATAACTTGTATTAATTCTGTATATTTATTTGCTACAACTTAAGGATTTCTTAATTATAGAAAACTTTATAAAAAAAAATTTAGCTATTATTTTTTTTAGCTATTTATTTTTACCTTAAACAATGAGTATTCAATAATTAATATATTGTATTAAGCATCATTATATGATTATTATATCTTTTATTGTGAATTATGTATATGTATATGTATATGTTATTGTTTTTTTATTTTTATTTTTTTAAAATTGATCTATTAAGAAGCAACATATGCATAAAATGAGTAGCAGAAATGAGAATGTTAAGATGGATAAGTGGGAATATGCAGAAAGATATGATTTGAAATGAGGAAATCCGCTTAAAGATGGGGGTAGCCCCTATTGATGAAAAGATGAGGGAAAATCGCTTGAGATGGTTTGGTCATGTTTAGAGGGAAGCGAGTAATGAATCGGTAAAAAAGAGTGGGTTGAAGCAAGTTAAGGGAACAAATAAAAGGTGGAGGAATGCCTAAAATAACATTAGTAGAAGTAAAAGAAAAGGACATGTCAATTAGGGAAGTATTGAAGAGCATGAATTTAGATAGAATACAATGGAAAAAAATAATTTTTGTGGTTGACCCAATCTACAATCTAATATGTTGAGCATCCAAGGCCAACCCCAAATTTTGGGACTAAGGCTTTAGTGGTGGTGGTGTTGTGTATTTTTGGTAAAATGTTTTTAATTTTTTTTTCAAAATTTAATTAAACCTGTTGTTTGATAGGTGATGGTTGACAGAGTGACCCGAAGCCTATAATGTGTCAAGTTTTGGTTTGGATTTAATTACTCTGGAGAGTGGTCTTGGCCTCTTGGGACTTTTTATTTAGGGTCAACTATTGGTGGCTGAACAAACAACACGTTGGAAGCTTCATCTTTGTGAGTTAATTCGTGAATGCTATCTTGGACTAGGATAGTGAGATGCAGGCAGATATTTTAGATGGATTTTTTTATTGCTAATTTTTTTTTTTTTTGATAAGTAATGAGACTTATATTCATCATGAAAAAAACACAAAAAAGCCATTACAGGTGTTCATGATGGTGAACACAAAAAACAGCGAAACAAAGCAACAAAAAAAGAAAAAGAAAAGAAACTTAAGGGGTACTTCTAAGGGTAGAAAAGAACTCCAAAGTAGAAGAACAGTTTGAAGATCCCCAGCACTTAGCCCATTCAAAGAGTATTTTGACAGAGCGCTTGTAACTGAACGAGCATTCTCTCCATAGCCTCAAAAGAGCGCTGGTTTCTTTCCAACCAAACAACCCACATTAAACACCCAGGAACCATATTCCATATGTCCGAAGCAGATTTCCCCAATCAATTACTCCAACAAGACACCAAACTCGCCACAAAACCTGGCATGACCCATTGAATCCCAAAAGCTTGTAACATCTGCACCCACAAAGAATAAGCTACAGAACAGTGAATGATTATCTAGATAACAGTGTGTTTTGAGTATTATTTAGTGTAAATTTTATGATTATCTAATATCTAATCTTATTTAATATATCATATATTATATAATAAAAGTTTGCTTTTTGAAGCTGTGGTTGTGTCAAGTTACTATCTTCTCTCTATGACAAATGGCTGTACTCATTTTTTTTTATTAAAATAGTTTAGTATATTAATTGTAAACACAGTTTACTTTAGGTAAAACATTATTGCCTAGTTTCAAGAAATATAAAATTATATTCCACTAAATTTCTATTTCCAAAATTTTTCTAGAAACTTAAAATAAAATTTAAAATGCATTTTAATTATTTTGATCATATACCATAATTTTGTATTAAATTTGTATTTTAATACAGTAAAATGTACACACTACATATCGTCCTTGCACCAAATGGCTCAATGTATTATATATTACAATAGTTGATTTATTAAAGTTTCAAGTGCTTTGCTAATTATTAAATAGTTTATATTTGTAAAATATATATACATGTATGTATGTATGTATTTTCTTTTATTTAGAACTTCTGATTAATTTGTTCTTTCGGGCAATGTTGTGCATTTGGGGTTTTACTTGTCATGGGTGGGTCCAAAAGGCCCTTCCTTGAAGACGTTTCTTGTTATACATAGCGAAATATGACCATCGCCACTGAAATCACCTCCAGATGCCTCAGATAATGACCACTAAAAAAATCTTTGTAGGTCGTTATGTAGGACAAAATATGCAATTTATTTTTTGTAATTTATTAATTTTGATAAATTTATGTAATTATGGAATTTTAGGTCTAGGGTTAGTATTTTCTGGATTTTAGGCTTGGTGTAATGGTCACTCTACAAATATAAATGCTTGTGGGATGTGGGGGCAAGGGTCGAGGTTTAGGTTTTTAGGAGGGAGCTTCACACACATACACATAAATTAGATTAGAATAGAATTCTCGCTCAATTAAAAAAAAAAGTATTTTCTTGATTTTAGGTGTTTTTAATGTTTTTTAGTCAAATTAGGTCTTGTTATGGTAGGGTATCAATTAGGATCTCTTTTAAAATATTTTTACTTGTCAATAAAGTTTTATGGAGCCTCTAAATTAATAAAATTTTAGAGTGTTTTCTCCATTATTTTTTCTGTTGGATTTTGGAGGTTCACCTTGTGTATCTAAGGGTTATTTTCTTGAGATAGATGTGTTCTGTTTCATGTGGCTTTCCTCTTGCAGTAGTCGTTCACCACAAAGAATTTATGGGTTTTCTAGGTCTACTTTGTTCTCCCTCTCTGTCACTCCAAAAGCCTTGTCTCTCCAAAAGCCGTTCAACAATTAGTGTAGCATTTCTCTTTCTTTTTCTTATCCCTTGTCAACAATCAGCCACCGATCTATAGAAACCACTGTTGATCTTGTTGGCATTTCAACCTCTATGGTGTGGTGGCAGTTCAATTTCTATGAACCCTAATTAGGTTGATGCAGCCAAAAGCCTCTCCCTAATTGACCACATTGATCCATGAACACCCCTAATTATATAATAAATTTTTTGTGTTCATGTACTATATGATATGAGCACACGAACACAATAGAATTTGCATTTTGATAGCTATGGTTGGATGGTGGATGAAGGAGAGCTCAAGTTTGGGTAAAATTAGGTACAATGGGATAAGCAGACATGGAGTGCATAAGGAAAAGCCATTGACTAAGGAGAATTGTTATGAGCAGTATATATATATGTTAGGGAGAATCTATAATTTGAATTGGTTATCATTATAAATGCAAAGTATGTTTTATTAGGGTAAATTTATGAACCTTACGCACACTTCTTGAAGTTAATATGGTATCCAAGTTGGTGGTTTAGCTCCAATCTAAGTTCTATTTAAAAGTTAAAATTTTTTCCATTGGTTGGGTCCATTTATTGAGGGGATTCTATGCCACGTGAGGAAGCTTTAGAATAGTGATTAAATGATTACATTAACCATTTTCTATTAGTTTAACATTATTGGAGTGATGTCATGTTGACTTTGTAATCTCATCAATGGTAAGCCTTCCACTGTTCTAGGAAGTCAAATTTCTTTTATTGTGTTGTCTCTTGATAAACTGTTGTTTCATTTAACTTCAAAGATTTTTGGGTTTGTTCTTATGTTCCCATTTAGGTCTAGGCATTATGAACTCGATCGCTTGAGTGTATTTTTTTAGGGTATTCTCGTGCTTAGAAGGGATGCAAGTGTTATTATCCTACGCTTCATCATCACTTTGTTAGTGTTTGATATCACTTTCCTTGACTCCACTTCATATTACACCTCTCCTCCAAATAGCGATAACTATCCTATATGTCTTCCTTGATTACCTCCTTCTCCTTTTTCCACTAGTGCTAAGAGCATCCATAGCAGTGGAGCTAAAAATTTAGCAGTGGAACTAAAAATTTAGCTTTTTAGCTCCACCAAAAGTTACTTTATCTATTTTACCTATACACATGCTGCAGCAGTGAATCTATTTTAGTTTTCAACACAATAAAATAATACAAACATTACAATAAAATAATATATTCCCTACAATAAAATAATATATCTCACTACCCAAAAAAATCCACAGCACCAACCACAACCACCTCTACTAGGAATGGCAACGGGTCGGGTTTTTTATACCCGGACCCGACCCGCGGGCCAAGACCCGCGGCCCGAACCCGGCCCGTTTACTAAATGGATTTTTTTCCCGGGACTCGAACCTGGCTCCACGGGCCCCGCGGGCCCGTCCCTCATGACCAGTCCAGCCCAAAATCAAAAACAAAAATTTTGATTTATGATTTTTCAGCCCCAAATCACATACACAAACATAAATCCAAACACAATCACAAACATAAACACAAAAATCACAAACATAGATTTCAGATCTACGATTTTCCCTTTCAAAATCACAAACCAAACACAAATTTCAGAATCTCAGATCTATGATTTTCATTTTTCCCTTTCAGAAATCACAAACACAAACACAAACTCACATGATTGAAGTGAAGAACCCAGAAAAAAAAAAGAAAAAAAGAAAAAAGAAAAAAAATGGAGAATGAGGTGGAGTGAGGCCGTGTCACACTTGTGGCCATGGGCGAGGAAGATGAGAAAGGTAGAGGACTGTGCCGTCTGTGCGACAGTGCGAGATCGGCGACGGCGAGGACGAAACGGAGTTGAGAGAGTAGAGAGCCTGTGCGGCGGCGGCGTGGGTAAAGCCTGTGCGACGACGTGAGGAAGATGAGAGGGGCAGAGCACCAGTCTGCTTGTGGCCGTGACGTCGTGTGTGTTGTGGGCTTCTTGTGGCTGTGTATGTGAGAGAGCTGAGAGATGAAGAGGGAGAGGCGGAGGTGTGAAAAGTTGAAAGTCTGAAATGAGGAGAGTGTAGAAAAGTTTAGGGTTTTTAACTATATATATGTGAGGGTAATTTAGTAATACTGTATATATATATAACCGGGTCTTATCCGGGTCGGGTTTCGGGTTTTTTTATAAAATCCGAACCCGACCCGGACCCGCTTCGGATTTTTTAAAAAAAACCCATACCCGACCCTATTCTTTATCGGACCGGGTAAAATCCGGCCCATTAGGGTCGGGCCGGACCGGGTATCCGCGGATCGGATCTAAATTGCCATCCCTAACCTCTACCATCAGCCACAACCACCACCAGTCCACAACCAAAAAAAAAAAATCACCAATCTTTGTTCTCAACCCAGACCAAACAAAATCACCTAAGTGAGCGGCCCTCTTGTGACTGATACGAAGCCTGATGATAGTGTTTCGGGTTCAGATGATCATGGTGCTGTTGTGGAGGCAATCTTGAGCGCCGATAGAGAATCGGCACACTTCCTAGTTGTCGATGATCAAATTGTGGACCAAGGGGTTGGGTTTTTGGTTGCCGATACTGCTGTTGGAGCTCATTCGACAACCATTGAAAATTCTGGGTGCCCACTTCAGGTTCAGAGCCAAGTGAGGGTGGGTTCGGACTTGAAGTTTCCTATTTCTGAGGTGGGTTGTGGTTTGATTGACTCTGAGGTTCCTAGACTGATTTGGGATGCTTCTTTGCTGTCGGGTAAGGATGAGGAGGCTGTTAATCTTGAGGTCATCACACCTTTGGCTCTGTGGGACTCAGATGGTTCTTTTGATCTCGTCTCTATGGAAGATGGTTCGGATGGGTTTTCAGTGGAAGAGGTTTTGGAGCCTTCAGAATGGGTGAGTAGGATGATTAAATATTTTAGTACTTATGTGGGTTTCCCAATTGATTGTTGTGAGAGACAGTGTATTGATTTTTTTCAAAAACTTGATAGGGTTTGGGAGCAGCAAGCCAATGCTGTTACTACTCGTCGGGTAAGCAACTCAAACCAAAAGGGGATGAGGGAGTTAAGAAATTTGTTTTCATCTATTAATTACAATGGGCATTCTGGTAGAAGTTCTAGAGGCAGTTTGAAATCCTCTAGTTTGGGTTCATTTGTTGGTAAATGAATTTAAAAATGCTGTCATGGAATGTGAGGGGTTTGAATAATCCTCATAAGAGAGATGTTGTGAAGAATCTTTTAAGGGAATGGAAGTGTGATATAGTATGCTTGCAAGAATCTAAACTAGACAGTACCAGTTCCAGCTTGGTTAAAAGTCTCTGGGGTAGCCCTTTTGTAGACTGGGGGGCCTTAGATGCCATACATACAATTGAGGGTGTCATTCTGATGTGGGATAAAAGGGTTGTTGAGAGGGTAGATTCAGTGGTTGGAAGTTTTTCAATTTCAATTGTATTGAAGGGTGTGTTAGATGGCTTTGAATGGATTTGTTCAGGGGTGTATGGACCAACTGACGGAAGTCTTAGGGATGCAATGTGGGCAGAATTAGACTTAGTGAGATCACGGTGGGCTGGGGCTTGGTGCTTGTTTGGAGATTTCAATGTTATCCGTTATCCGGCTAAGAGACTTCGCTGTAATTCTTTTAGTCCTGCTATGTTTAAATTCTCAGATTTCATTGCTAAACATTCACTGATTGATTTGCCTTTGGTAGGAGGTGAATATACTTGGTTTCGTGATTTTGATAGTCCTTCTATGTCTAAACTTGATAGAGTTTTGATGACAACAGATTGGGAAGAGCATTTCTTAAATGTGACTCGAACTCTCCCTAGGGTAGTGTCGGATCATTGTCCTTTGCTAGTGGAGGCAAGTGGTATGTCGAGGGGGAAGAGTCCTTTTAGATTTGAAAATATGTGGTTAAAGGTGGAGGGTTTTGTGGATAAGGTTCATCATTGGTGGAATGGTTATCATTTTGTGGGACCTCCAAGTTATGTTCTAGCTTGTAAGCTGAAAGCCCTTAAAAGTGATTTGAAGCACTGGAATAAGCATGTTTTTGGAGATGTAGCTTTTAGAAAAAAGAGTCTTTTGACCGAGCTCTTAGACATTGACATGAGAGAAGGGAGGTAGGTGTTGACTCAAGAGGATAGGGCTAGAAGGTTGGCGGTTAAATCAGATATAGATTTTCTGGCTTCTTTGGAAGAGATTTCTTGGAGGCAAAAGTCCAAGGCTCTGTTTATCAAAGAGGGTGATAACAACACACGGTTCTTTCATAGAATTGCCAATTCCCATAGGCGAACCAATCAAATTAGGGGTGTGGAGGTGGATGGCGTTCTCTTTGAGGAGGAGTCAGATATTACAGATCAGGTGGTGGATTTTTATAAGAGATTATATCAAGAACCAGAAGCTTGGAGACCTACTATTGATGGGTTAGAGTTCGCTTGTCTAGACGAAATTGAGAGGTCTATGTTAGAGAGAGAGTTTGAGAAGGAGGAGATTATTGAGACTCTTAAGGATGCGGAAGGTGATAAGGCCCTTGGGCCAGATGGGTTTACCATGGCGTTCTTTCAGAAATGCTGGAGTGTTTTAGAAGGGGATATATTGGCTTTCTTCAAAGATTTCCATAGCCAGTGTTTTTTTTGAGAAATCTCTTAATGCCACGTTTCTATGTTTGATTCTCAAGAAGACTAATGTAGTAAATATCAAAGACTTTCGTCCTATCAGTCTTGTGGGTAGCCTTTATAAATTGTTGGCTAAGGTGTTGGCTCATAGGCTTCGAGGAGTGTTGGATAAATTGATATTCGACTCTCAAAATTCTTTTGTGGGAGGGAGACAAATTCTTGATTTGGTTCTTATTGCTAATGAATGCTTAGACAGCAGGTTGAAGAGTGGTATTCCTGGTGTTATAATAAAGCTGGACATTGAGAAGGCTTATGATCATGTGAATTGGAATGCACTATTTTACCTTAGGATAGGATGGGCTTTGGGGCAAGGTGGAGTAGGTGGATTAAGGCGTGCATCTCTATAGTTAAATTCTCAGTTTTGATTAATGGATCTCCTAAAGGTTTTTTGGGAAGTTCTCGTGGTCTTCGCCAAGGAGATCCTTTGTCTCCACTTTTATTTCTAATGATTATGGAAGTGTTGAGTAGACTGTTGAAGAGGACAGAAAATGGTGGTTTTCTTTGTGGATTTAAAGCGGGGTCACATAGACGTGGGGGTATCCATATTTCTCACATTCTTTTTGTTGATGATACTATATTGTTTTGTGATGCTTCTAGGGAACAGTTATTATACGTGCGGATGGTGCTGATTTTCTTTGAAGCTATTATAGGCTTGAAAGTTAATGTAGGCAAGAGTGAGATTGTTCTTGTTGGCGATGTCGGGGATTTGAATGGTTTGGCTCGTATCCTTTGTTGTAAGGTGGGCACTCTGCCTATGAGATGTTTGGGCATGCCTAAGGATTCATCAATTTGGAATCCTATTATTGAAAAGATGGAGAAACGGCTGGCTGGATGGAAATGATTGTATTTATCGAAAGGAGGTAGGCTTATTTTGTTAAAAAGTACCCTATCGAGTCTTCCCACCTACTTTTTATCATTGTTTACTATCCCTTAGGCTGTGGCTTCAAGAATTGAAAGAATTCAGAGGAATTTCCTTTGGGGGACTTCAGAGGATGTTTTTAAATATCCTTTAGTTGCCTGGGATAAGGTATGCTTGCCAGTTGAGTGTGGTGGTTTAGGAATCCGAAGAGTTAGGCTGTTTAACAAGGCTTTATTTGGGAAGTGGTTGTGGCGGTTTAGGAAAGAAAATAATAGACTATGGCGTCAGGTTATAGCAAACAAATATAGAGAGGCAAGAGGTGGCTGGTGCACTAGAGGGGTAAGAGGTGCTCACGGGTGTGGGATGTGGAGGAGTATTAAAGAAGGAACAGAGAAGTTCTTTAGCCAAATTTTGTATAATGTGGGGGAGGGTAACCGTGTTCGTTTTTGGCATGATCTATGGTGTGGGCCTACTCCTTTGAAGGAACTTTTCCCTTCCATGTATGATTGCTCTGTTTCTAAAGAAGCATAGGTCTCTGACTTGGTTGTTTCAAATTCAGAAGGAGGTAGGAGCTGGAATTTATTGTTTCGTCATAGTGCTCAGGATTGGCAGGCAATCGCTGTCTACTCATTCTTTGAGTTTATTTATTCATCTATGCCGAGGGGTGAGGGGGATGATCAGTTGGTCTGGAGATTGACTACATCTGGTGTTTTTTATGTGTGCTCTTTTTATAAGCTATTAGCTAGTTCCACCACTGATGCCTTTCCTTGGGAGGGTATATGGCGTACTAAGGTGCCTAGACGGGTGTCTTTCTTCTTATGGACAGTAGCTAATGATGGGATACTCACCATTGATAACCTTATTAAGAAAGGTCAGTTGTTGGTTAATAGGTGTTGTTTGTGTTGTTGCGATGGGGAATCAGTGGATCACTTTCTTCTTCATCGTAAGTTCTCTCATGCCTTGTGGTGTGAAGTTTTTGCAGTGTTTGGGATTCAGTGGGTAATGCAAGGTCAGTGAAATCATTATTTTTTATATGGAGAAACTGGTTTGGAAAGCATCTTTCTATCATTTGGAACATGGTCCCGGCATGTTTAATGTGGTTAGTTTGGCAGGAACGTAATGCCCACATTTTTGAAAACAAGGCGAGAACTTTGGAACATTTAAAATGTTTACTTTTTCGTACTCTGTTTCTTTGGGCTCGTATTTGGGGGTGTACGAACTGTACTGCTGTAGTTGATTTTTTAGTTTCTATTTTCTTTAGCTCTTGATCTTCTTGTATTTGTTTCTTTGTTCAAAGTGTTCACCATCGCGAACATGATGTTCAATTTTTTTCAATAAAAGTCTTATAAAAAAAAAAACAAAATAAAAAATCACCAATCACAGAGCTGGGCTTCGGTGAGGAGGACAGTGTTGGCGTGGGTCTGATCGACGGAAGAGAAGTGGGTCTGAGGTGGATGGGTTTGATCGGCGGAAATCCAAAACAATGGTCTGATCGGCGTTGGGTGAGTGTTGAGATGGAGGACTGGGCGGAGGTGTTGGGTCGGCGACGTGGATCGGCGAAGCATGATTTGGGGTTGGGTGAGCGTTGAGATGGAGGACTAGGCGGAGGCGTGGGTTGGAGATGTCGATTGGCGGCTTGGGGCCGGTGACGTTGAGGCCGGCGGAGGCATGGGTTGGAGATGTTGAGACAGAAAGGTGAGAGTGACTGAGAGAGAGAGGCACGGAGTAACCGATAGAGAGAGAGACTTTATTATTTTAATCAACCGGCAAGAATAAAATAATATATATATTTTTTTAGCTCTCATGAATAGTGCATATCTATCTATAGATGTGCACTGTAGCAATGGAGCTAAAAAAAATAGATTTAGCTCCACTGCTAGAGCATAATTTTGGTGTTTGAGGAGCTAAAATATAGCAATATACCAATATAGCACCACTAATGTGAGTGTTCTAATAGTTCATTTCTAGTCACTCCTCCTGAGAAACCCTTATAGGTGTATCGTTGTTGATGACCACCTCTCATTAAACCTTCTATTCCATTTGGAGTTCCGCGTCCTAGTCCTGATTCTCTTCACATTGTTTTATGCAAAGGTAGTTCTTGCACTTTTCATCCTACCTATTTCTCATATCATACCATATGCATAATTATCTCCATCGTTTTGTGATTTTTCCTTGTCTTTGTCTTACTTGGTTATTTACTTATTTCTAAGTCTGTCCAAGAGTTGTTATCTATTCTAGGCTCGAAGTAAGCTATGGAAGAAGTGTGTTAGCGAATATTTTAAATACCTTTCCATTCCAGTCAAAATGTTTGGAATTTTTCATCCTAGTGTGTAGTTTGGTGCAAGTGATACCCTGCTCCATATCACCCTGAATTTCTGCCTGTAATGGAGTTCTGGTTGGAATTTCATCATTTCGGGTGAATGTTGGTTTTGAAGCAAAATGAAGAGTTGATTTTCTTGGATCTGATGGTGGGGGAATATTCAAAAAGGAGAGGGACTAAGTTAGTAAAGGAAGACTGAGAACCAAAAAATCAAAACCGAAAAGAAGAATTTGAGCTGAGAAGGTAGAGGGAATGGTAAAAAACTAAAAATAAAAGTAGAACGAAGATGACAAGGATGAGAAGAGACTTACAGAGGACACTAGAACGAAGAAGATAAGAAGAGAAGGAATGGTGAGACTTACTCTTGAGAAAGGACAAAATAAAAAGTAGTAAAGAGAGAATAGGTGGGAGGGGTAGTCTTTTGCAAATTTTAAGTTGAAGGAGAGATCACGTGTTGCTATAGATCTATGTCAATGTATTTTTTCCTGGCTATGTTTCTAGAATGCTATAGGTGCTTCATAAGCTACAGGCTTGGTGACTAATAGTTGGATTATATTGTTTTGTAATTATTTGAAGTTACCATGAATCAACTTTCTGCGTTTTTTTAATAAAAAAATATATAAAAAGGAAGCTTCTTGGAAGGTGCCTGCTTTTCAGATTTACCATTACAGTGCAATAATTGTCATTAGATTATCAATTTGAAAATTTTAGCTTAATAATAATAAGTATAACATTTATTATTATTATTATTATTATTATTATTATTTATGTGTGTGTAAACCCGAAATTGTACACTGGCATGTATCGATGCTGAAATATTTCGTTCCAGTAGCCAATTTAGAGTAGTCCCCAAAATGGAATTCAAAACTTTAATGTCAGCACTTCTTGAGAATGACACTCGGAACTTAGTTACTCCTTCATTTAGGAAGTTTATTGTTGGTTGTTGATGAGTTGGTGCTGTGAAGTACTAGCTAAAGGGGGTCTATTGAGTGTTTCAAAACTAGCATCACTAGGGGTAATACTCAAGACTTGTGGTTTAAGTTACTTTGAGACCTTTTCTCTTGTTGCTAAAATTTTAAGATTTTAATATCATTGGCTACTAATTTTGGTTGGGCACTATTTCAATTAGATGTTAAAAATGCCTTCCTATGTGGAGATTTATAGGAAGAGATATTCATAGAGCAATCTCCTGGGTTTTTTGCTCATGGGGAGCTTGGTAGGGTTGTAATCGAGCCGAGTTTTGTCGAGTAGTGAATGTTCAAGCTTGACTCAACAGCAAAAGTAGAACGTTCAAGCTTGACTTGGTTCATTTACAGCCCTAGAGCCTGGTAAGGGGTATTGATTACATAAGGCTATCTATGGCCTTAAGTGATGTAGAACAAGATATGGGGTTTAATTTTTATCGTTTGTTGATTTTAAAATTTTTAATGTAATTTTCGTTATTTTAGGTGAAGATTTTATTTCCTTGTTTTTAGGTGTTTTTAAGAGTTTTTTTATTCAAATAAGAGTCCTATTATTGTTGGTTATCAATTAGGATCAATTTAGAGATATTTTGACTTGGAAAATAAGTTTTCTGGAGCCTTTAAATAGGTTTGCTAGATGTATTATGAATTTAGATCAATATACATTCAATGAAATTGGGGTTTTAATTATTTTTGGTGGATTCTAGTGTTCTTCCTTGTGGATTCAAGGGCCTTCTTATACGGATTTAAAGGTTTCGCTATGCTCAAATGAGATCTAGCCCACTTTCATGTTTCCGTTCTGCATCATTTGGAATTAGAGCTTTTCAATGATCTAGTATGGCAAACAATCAAGGTGAGTGTAACAACAGTGTTGAAGAAATGTATGGGGTACATGCCCTTGGGGATGCACTCTAGGCTTATCAGCAATGTATAGAATATTGGTTCAATGAGATTCGTGACATGCTCAATGATTTGAGTTTGAAAACCAAACAAAATCATGAAGACCATGGAAGTAATCATGTCTGAGATTGTTCTCGTGGCCAATCTTTCAACAAAAATGTTTGTAATTTCAATGATATAAAATACTTTGATGGTGAATCATACAAAGAAGACTTCATAGATTGGATGCTGGAAGATAAACAATTTGAAGAAAGACTGTCTATTGAAGATAATATTTTAGAATTTCTTGAAGAGGCTCAAGAGGAAAATATGGAGTAAATTTGGGAGAAGGGCATAAATCATGTGAAGGAAAATTTTGTGAATACTGTAGAAGATCCAAATGAAGCCAAATACGACAATGAGCCCATAACCTGAAATTCCCAGAAATTGATTTTCTTACAACCGCTACAGAACAATCTATTGATTTTCTTGCAGTTGAAAAGTTTAATGTTTTCTTTAATCCTTCTTTGGTTAATATTGCAAATCAATGGGAAGGGTGAAGAGAAGAAATTTCGGATCGTACGAATTGTGGAAAATAATTCTAAGTTGGTTTTGAAGATGCCAAGTATTTGAAGTATTTGTTTATTTGGAGTGGAAAATTTCAATTTCCAATCAAAAATTCAAGGTCGAGTTTCATTCAAGTGGAGGGGTATGATGTTGGACAAGATATGGGGTCAAATTTTTATCATTCATTGATTTTTGAATTTTTGATGTGATTTTCGTTATTGTAGGTGATAGGATTTTATTTCCTTGTTTTTAGGAGTTTTTAAAGGTTTGTGTTACGACTTTGCTTCAATTGTGTAGATATTGTCCGCTTTAGGGTCCACACCTTTTACGGTTTTGTTTTCCCCCAAAGCACATAACAGTGGGTGAAAGACCTCTACACATTAAAGGGAGGTCACTCCTTATAATCACATTCTCATGTGCTTCCATGATGTGGGATTCCATAGATTGCAAGACCCTCCTACTTTTGGGTTTCTACAATCCACCCCCCTTACAGGCACACATGTCCTCGTGTGTGGGGCCTACACTTCCGGTTAGGGCATGGCTCTGATACCATTTATAGTGACCCTGTTCCAATTGTATAGATATTGTTTGCTTTGGGGCCCATACCCCTCATGGTTTTGCTCTTTCCCAATGCACAACAATGGGGGAAAATGCTTTTACACATTAAAGGGAGGTCACTCCTTATAAGCATATCTCCATGTGCTTCCCTAAACGGTGTAGGATTTCATGGATTGTAATACCCCACTTTTGGGTTTCAACACACATACCCCTCATGGTTTTGCTCTCCCCCAAAGCACACAACAATGGGGAAAAGACCTACACACTAAAGGGAGGTCACTTCTTATAAGCACATACCTATGTGCTTTCCTAGGTGATGTTGGATTCCATGGATTGCAAGACCTCACTTTTGGATCTCTACAGTTTGTTAGTCAAATATGAGTCCTATTTTGGTAGGTTATCAATTAGGATCGGTTTAGAGTGATTTTGACTTGGAAAATAAGGCCCTGTTTGGTACATTCACTCAAACAAATTTTTTCAGTTTTTAAACAACATTACACATATTTTCACACTTTTTCATCCATATGTATTTCCACACATGTTTTCAAACACATGTTTTCAGTTTTTAAGTGTATGTACCAAACACCCCTTAAGTTTTTTGGTGCCTTTAAATCGGGCTGCAAGATGTATTACGAATTTAGACTAGTCTAAAGTCAATAAAATTGAGGAAATTGAGGTTTTTATTACTTGGATTCCATTGTTCTTCCTTATGGATTCAAGGGCCCTCTTATATGGATTTAAGGGTTTCATTATGCTAGAACGAGATCTAGGCTCTAGCTCACTTTCACATTTCTGTTCCACATCATTATGTAATTTCCTAGAGCTTGGTTTGGTAAATTAAGTGATGCCATACCCAAGTTTGGGTTGCACTATTGTCAATTTGATCACTTAGATTTTATTGACTGTTTATATTTATGATATTAGCAGTGGTTGGTCTACTTTTTCACGCTACATATAGTTTGAGATTGGAGATGGGACTAGAGTGAAACTTCGGCATGATGTCTGGTGTGGGGATAATCCTTTGAGTTTGTGTTTTCTGGAATTATTCAAAATCAGTAATGTTAAGGAGGCTTATGTGGCTCTCATGCAGTTCCTTAATGGGGTTCTTTATTGGGACTTGGAATTCTTGCGAGCAATTCAAGATTGGGAGTTGGAATCTTTGTATATTTTTTGGGATGTTATATATGGAGTCTTGTTGAGGGTTATTGGTGAAGATAAGATGTGTTGGACGCCCTCTAAGAGTAGGGGCTTTGAGGTGAGCAATTTATTATTAGGCCTTGTTGGGTGTATGTACTCAATCCTTCCCTTGGAGAAGTATTTGAAGCAAAAAATTCTTTTTAGAGTCGCGTTTATTGTTTGGATTGCAGCTTTGGTAACTATTTTGACTATTGATAATTTATGTAAGAGGAAGGTGTTGATTTTAGACTGGTGTTATGTGTGCAAAAGTAATGGAGAATCAGTAGATCATATTTTCTTAGATTGTACTATTGTTTTTGAGTTGTGGTCTATGGTGTTCACCTTGTTTGGTATATACTGGGCAATGTCAATGACTAGTTGAGCTCCTTACATGTTGGCAAGGAAAATTTGGTCATCATTGTAGCGGTCTTATTTTGGATGGTTGTCCCTCATTGTTTAACGTGGTGCATTTGGCGCGAGAGAAACAATTGGTGTTTTGAAGATTTGGAAAGGATTGTAGCCGACGTAAAACTTTTCTTTTTTAAAACACTATCGGATTGGATTTCTATTGTTGGAAGTTATTTTATTTTTTTGGTTTATGATTTGATGGATGCTTGTAAGTTATGTATTTGATTGATTTGGTCCCCTACTGTATACTTCTTGTATACTTGGGTGACTCCATTTTATGACTTTGAATAAAATTTTCTTTACTTTCCAAAAAAAAAAAAAAAATTATCATTTGTGATGACAATAAGGGAATTGACGAGTTAAAGGCAACCTTCCAAATTTCATTGAACAAAGGATTTGGGAAAGTTATGTTGTTTCTTAGGTATTGAGGTACCACGATCTAAAGAGGAAATTTTTTGTCACAAAGGAAATATGTGTTAGATATTTTGGAAGAAATAGTCCTGTAAGGTTCACATTCCTAATATATCAATTAAATAATCATATTATATATTTTTCCTTTTCTTAATAACATGTAATATAGTTGAACTAATACTCGTAATGTTAATGGGTATATGTACTAGAGAAGTATCCCACATGGGCCAAATAGAAAACTTATAATTATTTTGGAATGAATCTGTAAACATTTGGCATGAACACAGAAAATCCAATTTCTCAAATCTAGGTTTCCAATCGGGTTATAATTTTCTTATAGATTAGAGTATACATGGAATGGAAGTTCTATATATACTCCTTATCATTCCTTCACGCATGGAAGTATCATTAGGCTATAAAGTCAGTAGCCTTGTTACTACATAAACTAGTAACGCAGAGGGGAAGTGTGGGAGATACCAGCTAGCAGCACTTGCAAGCAGCTCAACTTCAATCAATATAAACTTCAACTTCTAAAAGAAGTTTTCTTTTCATCTTTGTATTACAAAGCTTGCTTGAGGGAAGCAATGCTGTATATGCTACATTGCTACTTTGTGAGTGAGTTGTGGCTGCTTCAAAGCCACTTGATGTTTCTTTAAATTGAAATACTTCAAAGATAACTAAACTTGAGATTCAAAACCATTTAAACCAGGAAGTGAAGTTACGAAAATCCTGAAGCAGCATTCAAATAGCTTGTTAAAGTTGATTGCACTTCTGATTTTGTTCCTTTTTCTGACTGGCCAGTGGCCACAAGGAATCCATATCTGGGCTGCCCTAATATTCCAACCACTCTTTTTTCTTGCAATGGTTGTAAAAGTGGGAATAGTTTGTCCAGCCATGCGATTCCTTTATCAGTTCATCTTCTTTCACCTCGTATGCTTCCACGTTCATCCAAACAGGCCGAAGGACTATCATGTACCTTCCCTTGTCCTGTCATTTCTTTTCCTTTTTCTGCTAAACTTCTACAAGCATTCACTGCAACTTTTCTTGATAGAATTTGCTAAAAATTTTATATTATAATATCAAATTTGAGAACTCATTTGATCTTCATTTAAATCATTGTTGTTTCATGTGTTATCACATTTGGGTGTTAATTCATTTTTTGAAAGGAAAAAACTTGAATTGTTTCTTCGCAAAATGTGAACTAATATATTCAATGTGTCCATCATCCAGAGCATGGAACAAAGATGGAGCAAGTGATCTTTCAAGATAATCAAATACGAGAGTTCGACCCATGGTGTAATCTAAAATTTTTAAATACGGTAAGTATTTGGAGAGTATAAGAATGAAATGCTGAGTTCCTCTAGTTTAGATCTTTTGTTTATCTTGGAACACAGGAATCTATAGGACGCTGGAAATATTTGCTAAATTTGCAATAAAGCAGCATTAATTATTTTCTACTGTGTTTTTTCAAGTCTAGTCACATGAATTGGATGTCTAATGAATGCGAAAACTTTTCAATGGTGCTGCATTGCCTTATATCTACATGTTTGTACCTGTGAAGAGTTTTTGTTGGCCAAATGCTGAGTTTGTGAAAAATTTAGATAATGTTTTTTTCAACATTAGAAAATGTATACAGGTCAAATTCTGCAAACGTGAGAGGTATTTAAATTAGAAGAGAACTGATTTCTTCAACTTGAATATTTTGAAGCAATATTTGCATTTTTGGTATGCCAGTAGTTAATTGTGTGGTAAACCTCAGCAAGTTTTGTGACTGCCTCTGTGCTACCACCTGAAACATCAGTCATCTTTATCCAGCTTAACATATTTGTTTGTAATTTTTTATTTTGTCTATTTAGAGCTACCACTTCTTTCCAATGCATTAAGTTATGGTTCTTCTTACTAAATGTTTTTCCTTGCTCAATATCTCATGTCTACCGTGTCTTCTTTGTCGACACACTGCATGTGTGGACTGTTGAGAAGTCTCCATGTTCTCGTTATACTGATGCTTCTTCCACTTTCCTTTTGCAGAAGTTTGTTATTGCAAGAGTATGCTGGCCTGATTCGGCCAAAAAAAAAAAAAAAGTTTGCACATCTGAGATCCTTCTGAAGTAATTCCGCTTCCTCTCAACAATCTCTGCTCATTGTCTGTTATTTTTATCAAGGCAGATGGGTTATTGAGCTCTGCTTTCTCTGCTCTCATCTATTTCTCGTAGCATGACTTGGTGAAAGCATTTTTCACTTAAGCTGGTTCCTCTTTTTGATCTGAAAAAACTAACTTGAGAATGGTGTTGAAAGTAAAAATCTAACAGAAATTTAGTTTCGATTCTTCAAAAAGTTACTTTAGATTATCTCAACTTCTACCCATTTTCCTTGATTCTTACACTTGCCATCATTTGGGTGCATATATGTAAACTTTTGTAAATATACAATTACATGTTATAAAGTAGTCATTGATGATTGAAGCTTACAATGGCCTATTGTCCCTCAGTTTTATTATTTTTAAGGGTTGTTGTTGGTGTCTTTTTTTCTTTTTTTTCTCCACTGATTGCAATCCCACCCCCTGTTGTGAAAATTTAAAAATACTCGCAACTATACTGAAATGTAGTTTGGCAAGAATGAGGTCGAACCTACAAGGACTTGTATGAACATATGAAAATTAATCAAACCTTAACTAAATAACTCTTAATCCAGTTCAATAAAAATTGTTTATATTAAAATTAAATAAACTAAACAAGTAATTAATCTAAGCAAATAAATAATAAAGATAGTAAAGATATGTGAACAATCAATAAAAAAGAATTAAGGTTTTATAATACGCTTTGTTAATTCATATCAGTATATATTCAAGAAATAAGGTACTGCATAATAATCTAGAAATCAATCTTGTTATCATGGAAGATGTTATCATTAAAACTTCTATTTTAAAACCTAAAGTATGCTCTTCTTTGCTTCTTAAATATAAAATAAAATCAATAAATAATAAATAAAGCATGCAATCAATTAAAATAAATCCTAAAAAAAGAGAAAAACGAGCTCATATTGAGAATTCTATCTTAGTTAATTGATATGAAGTAAGTACGTCTAATTCATTAAAGAAAGAACAATCAAATGGGAAAAATTAAATTTCAGCCGTAATACGAGCCTGCCGTCTCTCCCTTTTATAATCTTATTCCTACACGCTGACTTCTACTTCAAGTCTGTCTCCCAAAGTGGCTCAAAAGTCTTTAACTACTTGATCTGCTAAAAGGTAAAAAGTGGAAGCCCACTAACAAATATGCATATAATTCTCTTCAACTTGGCTTTGGTCCCACCTTGTAGTTCAACATTGTCTAATAACTAGAAGAAAGAATAGCTTTTTCTTCTTCCACTAAAAAACAAAGGTTATTTATATTAGCATAAAATAGCATAGATATGAAAATATGAGATTGCCTTATCATGTAACCCGTGTGTGATGAATTGTAGTGGTGTTATTGATATTAGTTTGAGTTATTAAACATATAGGACATAGTTCGATCAGGACATTTGGAGGTACTAAAATAGTTTTTTCTTGCAATTTTCATGACATTGGTTAGCCAAATTTCTTATTACATTACTATTATGTATATAATATTGAAAATTACTACTAGTTACTACATATACAATATCAATTCACAATTATTGTCTGTGAAATTCTACTAAATACAACACAAAATAAAATAATAAATTGGTCAAATAGTTTCTCCTAAATTGAATAGAAATAGGTGCATGAGATCGTTCAGCTCAATTATATTTTGTTACATTTAATATCTTTGCAAACAAAATATCTAAATAGAAATAGTTTAAAAAATCCGCTTATTAGTTCAGAGAAAAAATAACAGCAAAAATCTAAATATTTTATTTGTATAGAGAGCTAACGAAAGCAAAATCCAATTTTGATTCTAATGGACCATACATAGTCATGGTATATTACATAAATGACTTATAAATTTGAATTATTTTTAGTTATACAAAAAAAAAAAATGGCGCTTAAATATAAAATCATTCAAACTCTCTCTTCCTCTAATTTTATATAGTGAGCTGTTAATGGGTGTTATAGTTAATGTGATAAAATTTAAAATAAACTATTCACTTTTTTTTAGGGATATAGAAAAAACTGGATATGTATTTGTAAGGACGCGAATCGTAACGACCCGTAATAGTGTTGGATTCGTACGTAAAAAGGCTCAAACAATATCATTTATAGAGCGTGGGTTTGAAAGGCTAGGCCTCAGTCACAAGACGGTGGATTTCTGTGGTGTTCGCACATAATTAAATCGTGATCGCCATAGGAGTCTTTCTCCTGAAGGCGGGCTGGGAGGCTTTGGTTTTTGGCCATTTTTCCCAGCCCCCTCTTCTGGATTGCTTACTTTTCCTTTTATACTAGCATGTGTTCCTTATCCTTCGTCCACGTGTAGGATCGACTTTTCCAAGACTGATACTTGTCCCATCAGCCCATATCCAGAGTGGTTGGGGGTGGTTGTAAAAGTTGGAGAGTATGGCTCTGTCAGGTGCAGAGTATTGAATGGTAGTAAAGGCAGCTTTCCCTGGTCATTATACTTTCCAGCGTATCCCTCTCTATTGACCTAGATATTTTAGATTTTTTTCCAAGCTGTTCCTATACTGTTTTTGCTCTTCCTTCCAGTGAAACCTCGGACATGCCAAGGACTAAATCGTCCTCGGCTGTGTCCCAAGACTATTTTGTACTTGTATTACCGATCCTGGGCTATAACCTTCCTCGGCTCGAGCCTTGGGCCCCCATGAATAAATGGGCCAGGGCCACAAATTATTGGGCCTCACAGTATTAAATGTGTGTCAGTTTAGATAGAGTATTGGAGAAACCAAAGTACACGTCTAACATAAACCACAGCTGAAAAGTAAAATTTTGCAAATTTCCTATGCATGTGAGATTTGAGATAGATCATAAATGAACCACAGCTGGTTCATTAACAGGTGTTGGTCGGCACTTGTTAACAAAGTCCTGTTATATATAGAGTTAAATATATGATTAGGTTTTTTATGGTTTATTTATATTGGACTCATTGTTTTCTACACTAAATTAACTCATTTGACACAAAATTTAAAAAAAACTTAGATTAGATGAGACATGTGGCACAAAAATAAACTCTAATTGAAATCCAATTTTCACACTGAATTAACTCATTTGACACAAAAATTTAAAAATTTAGATTTTCTTTTAACTTTGCCTATTAATATATAGATATATAGATTTCTAGCACATTATCCAATTATTTAGAAAAAAAAGCACATTATCGAATTTATTTTATGTATTGTATGTATGCATTCTCCCTATCAAAGCAATAGAAAATCTTCCAAATTAGATATGGATACTTTAGGGCCTCATTAAATCATATTATCATCCATTTAATAAAATTCTAGGGTTTGTTTGGTACTGTTGTTTAAACAACAGCCACAAGCCCACAACACGTATTTTCACAATATTTAAATAACATTACTAGAAATCTCTTACCGAATGGGTTTCTAGTTTTTGCATTTAGACCTAGATTGATGCCCCTTGTTGAAATTAAATGGGTAACCTTCTTGAAATGAGAAATCAATTAAAATGCTTATTTTAAGCAAAAATGCTTGCATTGTATTCGAAAAAAAAAAAAAAAGAAATGCTTATTCGAAAATCAATATTTACGTTGTATTCGATGGTTTCTCAAAAAAAAAAAAAAAAAAAAAAAAAAAAAAAAACGTTGTATTCAATGAGTTTTCTTGTATTCTGCTCCTAAAAAACATTGATTTTCAGTGCATTAGGTCTTTGTATTTGCAGACTTTTCTGAGTTCATAAACATTATTAGCAGTCATCCACTCTTCTATGCTCATCCTTTGCTTCTGATTTTTGTCACTTTTCTCTTAATTGGGTATCAAGGGAATCATGCATGCTAGTGAATTTGGATGGGAAACATGTATCTTAATCGATCTTATAATGAGTGGTAATCGCCTGTTGAGACTTGCTGGAATACCATTGGTTATCTTGCTCGCAGCTGAACGCTTTTCACGGGTGGGATCTGTAAGATTATCTTCTTCCTTCTTTTTTAATTTATTTTTATTTTTATGGAGAATCTGTAAGATTATTTATTTATGTTTAACATATTGTAATATTAAACGTCCAATATATGTTGACATAGATACTACAAAATTTGTAAAAAAAATTGTAAGCATCTATTTTGATAGGTCTTAGAAATTTTGCATATATAAAAGATATAATAAGAAAATATAGTCTAGACTTTAGTTTAACAATTAGTTTCCAATATAATGTTTGCAACCATCCACAGGAACCACAACACACCATCAACGCTTGGTGTGAGTGAGTGAGTGATAGTACAACGATGAGATGCTACGGTTTTTGGGAGACACGAATGCAAGGCACACACGTGAGATGCATGGTGTGAGCAATATCTTGATATGCCTTTCCATCAAGAAACTTTTCATGGTCAGTATTCACTATTCATCTCCCTATCAGCTCGACTCCATATAGTTTATTAGATATTGGAGTGTAATAAGCTTGGGCTTTTAGCAAGAAGTTAATCTAAACACATACTTAAACAAAAAAAGGTTGAAGGTTTTAAAACTTTCATTTGATTATATACTTTCCTTATTAAACCTTTTCAGCTATTAAATGTTTTGAAAGGTCTAACATTAGTAAAATACCTATATGTTTCTTACAGTAGATTTAGGGTTTGGCTTACTTCCAATATTTTTTTAACTGAAATCTCCTTTTATTTTAAAGAGAAACTGCCACATCACCCACTAACTAAATAAAAAGTGGAGATTAAAACTTACTATCACTTGCTATTATGTATTTAAAATAAAAGGAAATCTCCAATTAAAAAAGTACTGAAAGTAAGCCAAACTCATAAATTTAAATTTAGTCAAAGCAATAAAAGGAAACTTTATTACTAATGATTCATATGATTTTTAATTAGCAAGTACCCTTTACTATATATATGTATATATGTATGTATGTATGTATGTATATAGATTAATAGGTAATATTCTAGGTGTACCGAATTTTAGAGAGATAGAAGAGAAACTTCTATCCATATATTTACTTTGTTAGTTTTCTCATCTTTTATGAAAATAATATATCCTTGTATATACTATATTTCTGGGTAAAAGAAAAGTACTATTGAGAGCTTCCTATCCTACAAACGATGTAAACTTGAAGGATAATCAGCGAAGGTGGCTGGGTTGTTGTATCTCAAGGCAGTATGCACAATGTTTAGTCTACTACACTAGAAACCCCGTAGACGCGTGTATTGTCTCAAGACAGTGACATGGTCCATGTCTCAACCTCGTCATCTAAAAACATATATGAATTGACAGTAATTTGCTTCTAATGTTACGAGATTACTTTGAAGTATCATTGGGTAATATCTCTTGTTTATTCTCTAATTTTATGGTATATTCAAATTTATGTGATATGTGATTATTTAAATGATAATTTGAATATCATTTATTTATCAATTATTGTTTTTAGGAACAACAATTACTTAAACAAAAAAAGGTTACCACGGTGTGTGTGTGTGTGTGTTAGAATCTTGTTTTATCTTCCTTAAGTGTGTTTGTTTCTTTTTTTAAAAAAAGGTATACATATTATTTTGGTTCGCAAAGTTTACTCTATATTTAAAAAATAATTTAACTAATGTGGCAAGTGATCTACTGGCAGGCCTTGAGCCAACAAGACTTAAGTCTTGGATTTGAGTTCTCTTTATTCCCATTAGTAAGCGTATTGATACTCATCTCCTTTTGTATTGTTCTAGGTGCGTAAGGGTTGCCACCTTCCTCTCTTATGCATTTTTCTTTAACAAAATTAAAAGAGGTTAGAACCGTAATATAGTGCAAACTTCAAGTGCAAAAATGATAATTAAACTTATAAAAAGAATCGGTGAAAATAACATTTTGGTAATTTGGTCTAAAGACCGAATTGATAATTAATACCAAAAAAAAAAAAAAAAAAAACATTGGGCCTTGGCATCGATGGGCTTTTTTCACTTCGTAATAAATAGCCATTTTACACGAGCTAAAATATGGATTTACTTATTATATTTTAAAAATTTTCCGGAAAAGAATTTCTGAATTCCGTTTGAAGTCGAAACAAACGGAGCCTAAAATCAAATGTGGATTATTCATTCAATAGGGTAGGGACCTTTCACAGGGTGGGCCCAACTACCCTGAGAAGACTCTTAACAAACTCTTAACACCCCCTCACCCTCACAGCGCGAAGACTCGTATATGATATACCAACGCCATTCGCTTCAAAACCACCTATAAAAGAAAAGTCTCTTCTCTTATTATTTTTCTTCTATAGACTTGGCCTAAACCAAAAAAGTAATCAAAACCCAAAAAAAGAATATTGATTGAGATAAGAATGAAGAAGAGAAATTCGAGTTGACGATCACTATTACGACGACTACGACTACGACGACGACGACGATCGCCATGGCCATAACGATATTCAGAAGAAGCTTCGTGGTTTCAGCGGTGGTGCTGTTATCGTCTCTCTTGATTACTACCGTCTCTGCTCACAGCGCCGTTCTCAACGTCAAGTACAAGTACGCCGGTCAAGAGCGCTCCATCACGCAACTCAAAGCTCACGATAGCCGCCGTCAGCTTGGTATTCTCGCCGGCGTCGATCTCCCCCTGGGCGGCTCCGGTCGTCCCGATGCCGTCGGGTAAACTCTTCCTCAATTCTCTTTGCTTTCCAATCAATTATTATTATTTTTTGGTTTTGAATTTTGATTGGAAATGGTGTATTTTCAAAATTCAAGCACAATAGATTTTGTTGAGGTTATACAATTTGATTGATATTGAATTATTGTTGTTGTTGTAGGCTTTACTATGCAAAAATAGGGATTGGAACACCTACGAAGGACTTCTATGTGCAAGTGGATACAGGAAGTGATATTATGTGGGTCAACTGTATTCAGTGCACAGAGTGCCCCAAAAGAAGCTCCCTTGGTGTATGCTTCTCTACCCTTTCACTTCTTTGTTTTTTTTGCTCACTTTGTTTGTTTTGACATTAACGTATTCTTGAAAATGAATCATTTTCTCGTTTTCCGCGACCTTGTTGGAAAACTAACTTTTAATTTCCCTTATTTACCTTCATGTGAGATAGATTTATTTTCCTTATTAAGCTTCACGTGAGATATGTAGAGTTACTTTCTAGAAATTTTTAACGGAAAACAACTCTATTAAAAACGACATGTCAATTAAGGAAGTAATTGAAGAGTATAAATTCAGATAGAATAAAATGAACACATGTGGTCAACGTTGACTAATCTATTGAGGGTTCATAGCTGACCCCAAAAGATTTGAGACTAAGGGTTGGTTGTTGTTGTTGTTATTTGCCCAGCTTATTTATTTATATATTTTTATTGGATAATTGAGTAAGCTTTATTAACAACCCGCAGCAAAAGATATAGGATTAGTTTTGAAACACCAGAACTCACTAGCAGCAGCTTGGTAATCTACACTAGAGAACAGAGATAAGATAACTTTCCCTACTAATATCACACTACAAGCAACTAATACCATTGCCCAGCTTGAATGATGAAAATTAGATTGAGTAGCCCCTCGATTAATGCAACTAACACCATTGCCCAGCTTGAATGACACACGCAACATTAGTAGAACTGTAGAAGTAAAGCTAGTTGCATCATAAATTAATATTTAGCAACACTTAGGGAATGAAGCATCTAAGGGTGGCAATTATCATGCCAAAGAAAAATTGAGTCTGCACTGAGTACTTGATGAGAAGTCTAGCTACACCCTTGAGTTGTAAGATTTTCGCCCATCCTTATGAAAACTACCTTGATGAATTTTAACTACTAAAACTAAATGCTTCCTTGCCTATATTCTTATTCATCTAAGTTTACTAAGGCTCCAAAAAGAGTTTCTTTTTTGTGTGTGGAAAGTAACATGGGGCAATATTCTAACATGCGATAATCTCATGAAAAGAGAAATTACTCTAGTAGATTGGTGTTGCATGTGTAGGAGTAAAGTGACTGGTGAGATTTTGGAGCATTTGTTGTTGCATTGTGACATTGCATATGAATTTTGGATTTATGATTTTTTTTTTTTTTAATGTAGGACGAATTAGGGATTTGTCTACGTTTAGTTGTGGTGGGTTTAGGGTTGGAAAGAAGAAGAATTGGAGAGAAGTTAGGGCTGTTTAGGGGCTATGTGAACAGTATCATGAACAATATCGTGAACAAGAACCCTAGAAAGAAAGAAGAGAAAATAAAGAAAAGAAAGAAAGAGAAAGAAATAACAAGAGCCAACGTGCCTATTGTTCAAAACACTCAATTTTATTAATCAACTCATACTATTTTTTGAATACATAGAGCACCCTATATATATAAAGACTCTTACTTGTATACTAGTAGTATTAGGATTCCTAATAGTATAACTGTACGAGGACTACTATTTAACCCTAATAAATTAAACCAAAGCTCATACATAAAGATCCATAATTAATAAGACTCATTAATAAAACCTATGGCCTATAACTATGGCCCATACCTAACAATTGTAAAATTACTAAAATACCCTTGACTCAAGAATAACCAAATAAAATATAAACTTCCATGGACACTTATTCTTGGGCTTTGCCTTAGCCTTAGGCTTCCAAAGAGAATGTCCTTTCTTTAACCATGTTATGATTCTGCCATCATTTTCTATTTAGGGGGTAATGCCTAGGAGTGTTGTTGGTGTATTATGTGGATGGAGAAATTGGTTAGGTAAACATTTGTCCTTTGTCCGGAATTTCACCCCTTTGTGCCTCTTGTGGACATTGTGGAGAGAGGGGAATCATCATACATTTAAAGATTTGGAGGTCTCGGATTTCAGTTGAAGTTCTCTAATGAGATCATTGTTTGAATGGTCGTGTTTTGGGTCCTAGCTAGATTCATTTTGTGTTGATTTTATGATTCTCTTTCTTTCTGATTGTAATTCTCTTTCTTTTTAATTTTTTAGGACCATCTCATGTAGACACCCTGTGTCCATGAAGTAGTTCCTCTTCATCAATAAAACTTATGAAAGATGAATTTTAACTAATTAGAACTTTTACCTTTCAATATATAATGTTTTGTTGAAGCAACCCATATAGAACTAGCTTTGAGATAACAAATTCCATACAGCATTATTCCATTAATATTTAATTATTCTCAGCCCTTGTCCCCCCTCTGTTTTGGGCATAAACCTCCATCTTGAGTTACCTTGACTCATATTTTAGACACTTCATTACCATTCTACAGAAAGCTACTGAACATCTGTTCAATCTCATTAATCACCATCATAGGCAAGGTAAAAATGCTAGTTTTAATACACTTGGATCCCATAAATTGTTGAATACAAAAAATTGAAGTATCATTGCAAATAAAAGGCTTTCTTTTGTCCACTAACTAGTACCAGTAGTCATTTTATTTAATAAGCGTGATAAGCTACCACTATTTCTGAAAAATTAAGCCGTTAGGAAATGATGAATTTAATCTTTAGCCGTTATTCTAATGAAGTTCGAGTGTGGCACAAACTCACCCTTAATAAGGGAGGCCCAACACATGGGATTTGTAAATTTTTTATAGAGTAGAGAAAGGGTTCAAATCCAGGACCACCTGCTCTAATACCTTTATAAATTACTACTTTTTCCAAACTTAATCTGTTAGAAAGTGGTGAAATTTGATTATTTCACCATTATTGTAACAAAGGCTCAATCTTGGGCTATGAGATTACCAGAAATCAGAGGCAGTCCCAAGTATCTTACTAGCAATTTTCCCTCCTTGAAATGCAGAGTAGACATAATTTGATCTTTGATTTCTTCCAGCAAAAAATGTCTATAACTTGCAGAGTGGTCAGACATCTGATGAAACTCTTATAATGTTGCTTAAATTATTTTTGCTAGATTTCAAGTCAGTAGCAGTGAACATCATTACATCATCAGCAAAGTTCAAATGAGATAGTTGTAATCTTTCACATTTTAGAGGGAACTTAGTGTTTGCACAGTGTTAATTAAATGAGATAGTTGTAATCTTTCACAGGAATTGCTTATTTCTAGTAGCTTGTTTGCACAGTGTTAATTAAAAGATATAGTTTTTGATAACTTTTGTGTTAAACGTGTTACAAAAAGCTAAAAACTAGTTTATTTCAAAAAAGATAAAAGCTAGATTATTTGCAAAAAAAGCTAGGGAAAAAAATTAAGACAAAAAGCAAAAAGCATAACTTTTTTTCAACAATGGCCAAACGCACACTTAAAACCCTTTGCTTCTATAGCAGCTTTCTTCATCATTCTTGAGAACACTTTCATGGTTGTGACAAAAAAATTAGGATATGAAGGTTCTCCTATGTGAAACCATTCCTCTCCTTGAAATACCCCACAAAGCTTTCATTCACATGTATGGAACTTTAGGAGAAGTGATGCATTTTCTCACCCATTATATGAGTTGCTCTGGAATGTCAATGACAACAATAAAACTCAACAGAAATTCATTCCCATTATAGAAAATCATAGGCTTTTTATTATGTCTGACTTTAGCGTGCATCTAGCAGGTCCAAGGTCCCTGTGATAGTTTTGCACCATCTCCTGAAGAAATTACACATTTGATTGCTTTGCTGATTCAGTGTTTCTCTTCTAACAGATTAATCTGTCTCTATACAATATAAAGGACTCGGTCACTGGGAAAATGGTTCCTTGCAATCAAGAATTTTGTTTAGAGGTAAACGGGGGTCCTTTATCTGGCTGCACAGCTAATGATTCCTGTCCGTATCTTCAGATATATGAAGATGGCAGTTCCACTGCTGGAGTCTTCATAAAGGATCTTGTACTGTATGATCGGGTTTCTGGAGATCTTCAAACTACTTCAGCCAATGGAAGTATTAATTTTGGGTGAGCTTATGATCGATACTTCTTTTGTTAGTGAACCTGTAGATATGGATTGTGTGTGGAAGTATGATCATGATTTCTTAGTGTACTCTTAATGTAATGTGATGTTTGGTGTGCTTACCAAAATTTGTTTGTGTTACCTATTCATGATAGATTCAGTGATATAAAGGATATACTTCTTGATTAGGTTTTTATTTTTTATTATTATTTTTGCCGTACTTCAGGTGAGACTGAGGGTCATGTTTCATATAGTTTAGAGATAAACTTGGTAGAGTGGTATCAGCCACTAAAGATGATCTTTTTGGGTATAAGCGTGTATTCTAATTCAGAATATTCTGTAGCTTTTTCTGCATCCTGAGGCCTAGAATCTGAATGTTTTTAATGGTGATTCCTTGTTGGCGGTTCAGGTTTGTGTTGATCGTGTGAATTTGCTTTCTTCATAAAGAAACTCTTTGTAGGGCTTTGTGGAGTTTTGAGATTCTCATTGAATATCACAAAGTGGTGGAGATGTAAGTTGTTGTTTTCAGATACTGTATTTCCATTTTAATAGTTAGCTTCCTGTGTTAGCTTACCCATGGAAGTAGCTCAACAAGTGAATTATGCAATCACTAGTATAGTGGCTGTGTAATTTTGTCTTCCTTTACTTTGTAATTTATCTTGTAATTCTTGCACAAGATAGGTGTATTGTTTGGCCAAAGCATTTTCCATTTTAGAATTCAGCAATTGGACTTGGCCAAATCATATATATATCTTTTAAAAATTTAAATTTAGTAATTGTACTTTTGTCTCAAATTTTGATTAATTAGAGTGCTATCAAAGAGTTTGGGAGTCTAAGATGCGTGTCTAGTTATCCTTTTAGGGAAGTTTAACAACAATAGCAAGTGAATTTTTAGAGGGAAAACTGTGGTCAAACCATGTTAGATAATAGCAAATTTTGAGGGAAAAGTGTGATTGAACCAGGTTAAATTCTTAACCCTTGTATGTCTTTCAATTTATTATCTATTGGATCTCTGTGTGGTTCCACAGGCCCTGGTCTTAGAATCAATGATTTAAGGTAAAATAGTCATTACAATTTGGTATCTTCTTCTTCTTTTTTTAATAGTATTTTGGTATCCTTGAGATCTGGAGCGTATAAGAGGAGATTAGTACGACATTTTGAGTCTAGTGATCTCTTGACATGGGTTGCATGTACTAAAATTAGTAAAGGTGGAGCTACACACTTGTTGCCAAGAAGATGAAGGGTTTACGTGGTTGAATTTGACCATGGTAGATATATGGGAATCTGTATCAAATTCCTATTTGGACTTGCTAGAGAAGTTTTGCAGGAAGTTTTTTGCTTGGTTATGGTGTGAAAGGAAATTGTTTCTTTCTTATAATCCACATCTAGGGTTATGAGTAAAAGGGTTTGACAAGAGATGCAAGGGAGACGGGGTCATGGGGAACATTGATGAAATATGGGATCAAGGCTATGTTCTATGGCTTAGGTGTGATGAGTATAGTAGCTGTTGTCTATTGTTCTGGTGTAAAGTGTCAATTTGGATGCCTTGAAATCTTGTTCCTTTATAATTACCTATACTTACAATGGATTGTTTCTCTCATCCATGGATGCAGGTGAGTTCAGATGAACTGTATATTTGTAATTGAAGTTATAATTTATCTGATCTCGTTGTGACTGAACATCTGTTGAGCTGAACAAGTGGTATCAAAGCTGATAGTTTGTTGGTTATATCATTGGCAGTTTGGCATCCTTTAGCTTGAAGTATGAGGAGATAGGCTACAAGAGCTTTGAGTATGATTAGCTAGGATGATTATTAAAGGTTTTTGTTGAAATAAAATCTCCTAGATATAGAAGCTAGAAATTTTTATAACCAAGCCAAACCCAATCTTAGTCTAGGACTACTTTACCAATTTTTGAAGATTAGGATGAAATACATTGAAATGCTTTAAAATATTTCATTAACATTATTAGAACATAACTGGTCATGTACTTCTCCATATATTTGGTATCAATGTGCTTTTACATCTCTTTCTCTCTCTTCGTTGTAAGATTTAGCTGGAACCTTTCATAAACTAAAGTAGGTGAAACATTTTAAAATACATGCACTCCAACACTATCACTTTAGCATAACAAGGAGCTCTAGTATATTTGGGGTATGGTAGCTAATTGTTTTTTTTCCTATTAATTTGTCATATTTAATTTTTTCCAAGGATGTGTTTATGACAAATAACCATTATAAATCTCTTTCTGTTGTCTGATGTTGTTCTCTTTCCATGTGTGTTTCTCTCCCCAGTGAGGAAGTAGGTGAATTTGTATTCTAGATTTTTATTGGACAGCTAATACAGTTATGTGTTATTCTTTCTACAGGCTACTGTTACAGTCTAGTTACTGAAATAAACTGTGTTAACTCTTTAAAATTAATCAAACAATTCTTCTATAAACTAGCTTGCTCAGTTTATATACTCAGATTACCGTAATGTGTCTCATTTACTGTGTGCTTTAGCTACTGAAAACTGACATGTTTTTAATTGCCAATTTAAATATAGCAGGTTGAAAACTAAACTGCTTGTGAACTTATTCCAATGAATGGTGACAGTATCTAAACTTCTGTTTAAAATCAAATGTCTTCTGGTCATTTTATGTTATTCTGTGCTTTGCAGTCCTTTTTCTTCCCTCTCTTAAATTGATTTTGCACAGAGGTTTCTTGAATATCATGAAGTTCCCTCTGATGCTTTCTGTTTTGTTCTAGGATTTATCTATTATATAAACTTCTTGAAATCTATCTCAAAATCGTGTCTGTTGTATGATGTCAAAAGGCCTAATTATCATTATTTAGTTGTATGGTCAATCAACAGCAACCTGTCCCTCTTCTCAGGGGTAATTAAGTGGTGTTTTCAATGTTTTTGGTGTAGGTGTGGTGCTAGACAAGCTGGGGATCTAGGTTCATCTAATGAAGATGAGGCACTAGATGGGATTCTTGGATTTGGAAAATCAAATTTGTCCATAATTTCACAATTAGCTTCATCTGGAAAAGTGAAAAAGATGTTTGCTCATTGCTTAGATGGAGTAAATGGAGGTGGTATTTTTGCAATTGGGCATGTCGTGCAACCAAAAGTCAACATGACTCCCTTGGTACCAAACCAGTATGTGAGATCTTTTATGGGTGTTAGGGTTGTCTCTTGTTCTCCTTTGTCTTATTTACAGAATCTCAGCAGTCTTTTGCTGAAAGCTTATTTGCTTATTTACTAAAAGTTGGTTAAAAGTATAGCCGTACCTAGAAAATGTGAGTTTTTTAAAATCTATACATAAGCAAATAAGCTAAAAAGTTAGAAGAAAAAGATGTTGCCAAACTGACACTGTTTATTTTGGTTGTAATACTATATAACTAGTTTCTTTTAACAATAAATTATGGGCAAATTACAACTTACCTACCTGTGGTTTTGATTGAAATTTAAGTTGCCTATCCGTGGTTTAAAATTTGACACTTTACCTACCTGAGATTTGACCAAAATTTAAATTGCTTACTTGTGGTTTAAAATCTCATGATGTAAGTGTTCTGCTGGATTCTTTTTGATCTTGTATTTTTTTTTTTTTTTTTTTTTTGTGTTTTTGGAGGAGAGTGACATAAAAGTGGAATAAAATTACATATTTAGCCCTGTTTTTAATAGAGGTGGGTTATAGAAATCTAACTAAGCTAACCTTAGGTGGATAAAGTGTCAAATTTCAAACCAGAGGTAGGTAACTTAAATCTTGACCAAACCACAGATGGGTAAGTTGTAACCTAAGACTCATGGCTTTAGAAAAGTGTCATAGCTTCCTTTGAGTAATTCAATTTTAGCTTGCAGTCATTTTTTTCTGATAGGGATACATGTAACCTAAGACAAGTTGAGGTTTAAAGGAGGTTGATTAATTTAGCGGGAAAAGATCTAATGATGGATAATAAAGCGAAAGCTGACCCCTAAAAATTGGAAAATGCTTAATATACTTTTTATTGTGCTTGAAAATAATGCAACTATACTTGATTGTGCTTGAAAACAATGTGTAATTCTCTAATACTTAGTGAACCTATTTCATTACTTTATATAACAGTGCTATAGTGAGCTCTCAAGCCTGAAGTTTTATTAGCAGGATATAGTTGTCTTGCTTTTAATAGTTTGCTTCATTATTTATGTGCTTTAATAAGTGCTTGGGCAGTGAAACAATTATTTTTGAGTCCACTGATATAATAATTGAGCTAAGATTCAAGAAGCTGGAGTTGGTTGGAATTCTGTAGGTCTCTGAGGAGAGGAGGTTAAAAGAAGTTTGCAGTATTAGATTTCGTGATAAAAGGGAACCAATGCTGTAACTTCGTGAAAATAAGAAGACAGCAAAGTCACATGTAGTCAAATAGAATGGCTATGTTAATCATTATGTATTAAATATTCAGATATGTTGGGTATTTTATATATAATAAAAGATCGCTTGTTAGTGCTATGTTTATCATTATCTATTGAAATAAGTTGAGTGCTAACATCAAGACCAAATTTATAATAATTCAAAATTGAATAGAATTCCTTAAATATGATGTTTGATCTCTTGAGCATGTCAAGGATTGTTTCTTTGTTTGTGCATGCTTATGTCAAGGATCTCTTATGCAATGCTTTATATTAAAATGGCATTGACTTTCTTTGAGATTTTAACCGGTTTGAAAGTTAATTTGAGCAAGAGTGAAGTAGGGATGGGAGATGTGGGTTATATAGATGAGTTGGCAGAGATTTTTTTATCATAAGGTTGGGAGCTTGCCTATGAATTATTTGGGTGTGCCTTTGGATTCATTTATTAAGGCATACATTGTGTGGAATCCCTTTTTAGGGAAGAAGCGGAGATTGTTAAGATGGAAGAAGTTATACTCATCTAAAGGGGGAGGAATAATACTAATTAAAAGCATGTTATCGTGACTTCTTACATCTTATTATTTGTTAATTCACCTTTCCATCCCATGTGGTGAATAGATTAGAGAAGTTGACGAGGAACTTTCTCTCGAACGGGTTGAGGGATGAGCCCAAGTTTCATTTTGTGGACCAGAATATTGTGTGTTCTCTTGTCATGTGAGGGGATTTGGGTTCCAAGATGGGGATCTTTAATAGAGCTCTATTAGTGAAGTGACTAGCATTTCAGGGTAGAGGAGACTCATTTATGGGGAGGATAATAGTGTTAAAATATCGCATGGAAGGGGTGGCTAGGCAACGGAGCAGATGCATAGCACACATGGGTGTAGTTTATGGGAAAAGCTTGGGCTCCAACCACCAATAGGATGATGGCATGTATCTTGTCATACGTAATGAACATGACTCACTTAATTGGTTGGGTTAAGTGAGTCATATGCATTGCACGTGACAAGAGCTAATGTCATCTTCCTATTTTTGGTTCGAGCCCAAGGCTCCAAACATGTCCAAACTTTGTCCTAGTTTATGGAAGGAAATTAGAGCAAAGTGGGATGTCTTTGTCATGAATGTGCATTTTGAAGTGGGAGAAGGAGATGAGGTGCATTTCTTGCATGACAGGTGGTGTGGGGAGCACCTTTTGAAGGAGCAGACCTCGTCTTGTATGGTGGATGAGGAAGAGTTGGGATTTGCTTATTTGGTGGTTGGTATCAGTGGGGGTGAGGTGCATTGAAATGTTTGGTTCGTTCAACTTTTCAAAAATTGGTAATCAGAGCCGGTTGAGCCTTTGCTGATTGTTGTATTCTACGGTGCTAACTAGTGATTTCTGGATAGGATGCGATGTAGACTGCGTGGGAGTGGGGCGTTTTATGATGTGTTGCATGCCCATAGGGTGATTAGTTTCCCATGGAGAGGTATTCGGTGTGCCAAGGCCCCAAAGGGGGTTGCTTTCTTTGTGTGGACTGCGGCTTGGGGGAGGATCCTGACCAATAATAAGCTTTGAAAATGGGAAATTATATTGGTAGATTGGTGTTATTTGTGCAGAAAACGGGGGAAACAGTGGATCATTTGCTTTGTAGTTTTCTTATGCGATGTGGAGTTACGTGTTTGGGCTTTTCATGGTTCAGTGGGTGCCAAAAATATTGGACTTACTGGTTGGTTGGCGTAACTGATTTTGTAAATGCTCATCTGGGATGTTGAATTTAGCTTCCTTGTGCTTGATGTGGATATTGTGGAGGGAACAGCATAGTTGCACCTTTGACGAACATGAACTTTTGGAATTTCAGCTGATGACCTCCTTTATTAGAAAATTTAGAGATTGGTCCAGTGGAAGGGACTGAATTATATACTTACTGTAATAGAATTTATTTATTCACTTACATTTGCATGTAATCTTTGATATATATATATATACTTCTGCAATAGAAATACATAACATATATATATATATATATAAAAATGTAATATGTTACTAATTTTTCCTTGTGCATTTATGAGTTTTATTTTTATTATTTTAAGAAATTTCTTCTTAGTTAAATCTTGGCCTATGTAATTACGTTGACTAAACTGTTTCTTCTTGCAAAATTTGTAGGCCTCATTACAATGTCAATATGACAGCTGTTCAAGTTGGTCAAGTTTTTTTAAATATTTCAATAGAGGTGTTTGAGTCAGGAGACAGAAAAGGGACAATAATTGACAGTGGTACAACTTTGGCCTATCTCCCAGAAATGGTTTATGAGCCATTAGTAAGTAAGGTATGTCCATATGAATCATTTGTAGTGTACACAATATATTAGAGTTCAAGTTGGTTGACTTCCGTATTTCAAGTTGCCCACTTACACATTTTGATATCTTTGTTAGATCATCTCTCAACAGCCAGATATAAATGTTCAAACTGTTCACGATGAGTATACATGCTTCCAGTACTCCGAGAGGTATGTTGCATGTATATTGTTGTCATATGAGACTTTTGAATTTAGAGATGGTAGTGCTAGATTTGGTATTGGTGGCTACAAGGAAAGACGAAATACATAAAGAGATGGGATCTCAACCCAGTGGTGGTTTTGCTTCCCTACCTATTTATATAATATATTTTCAAAATTTTGTAGAAATACTAATGCCCTTGCCTATAAAGCTCTTATAATATAATGCCTAGAATGTTTTACAGATTAAAAAATGACCGTTATGGACGGCCTTGTAGATATATCTCCCAAGTGATCACAAGACGTGACATATGAGGAAACAATTTACATACCATATCTTGGATGCAACATGATGTAGAACAATGAGCTTGATAACAAAATTAGTGCACCGCAAAATTCTCCAATGATTTTTTTTTTTTGGAAAAACAAACAGAAAAATAAGATAAACCTGAGAATCAACACCTAGGAATTGGTTGGAATCAACACCAAGCCATTGGAAAATTCCAACTAAATTTTTATTTACTATAAACTTGTCTCCATAGTATTAAAATAACTTGTGTTATAGACTACTAGGACTAAATCCTATTCCTAATCGACTGACTTGGGTCCAAGCCCAGTTATTTAGTTCTGAAAATAACATCGATGCTAGGAAATTAAATAAAATACTAACAACCTAATTATAACTAATAACCCCAAAATAAAGTTCAATTCTTCTTTGACATTGTCAATTGCTCATACTTCTTCGTTAATTTGTCTGCCCAACCCCTGCTCCCAACACGAGCATTTTCAGATTTTTGGTTTCTTACCTTAACCACCTACATGGCCAAGTCTCCCCCACTTATCTCTTTGTAGATTTTAATATTTTTAAGTTTTATCTTTTTTTTCTTAGGTATATCAGGTATCAACTATTGAAAACTTATTGGGTTGGCATATTGGGTTGGGCATTAACTTATAAATTTAAAGGCTTTTAACAAATTTTATGAGCTTTGACCAATACCAATTAGTTTAATGAATGCATATATATATTTATATATATTTAGCGGTAACCTGAAAAGGTAAACCATTATTGACTACTACCAAAATATTTCATTCTCTTGGCCAAATCAAAACGCCCTCTGGTCTGGTATTTAGTATTTACAACTTTGGCCAATAGTGTCAGAGAACAACAACAGTGAGGGATTGGAGTTTGTTCTGATACCAAAATTGATGCAAAATGTGTTTGATATCAAAACTAATGCAGCAAAAAATTCTGCAAAGAAATTTGTAGGAAAAACAAAATAGAAAAATAAGATAAACCTAGGAATTAGCACCAATCCATTGGAAAATTTTTAATTTTTATTTATCATAAACATGTCTCCTTAGGAGTACATTGTACAATAATATGCTTATATTGACAACTAGGACTTAACCGTAATCCTAATTGACTTGGGTCCAAACCCAATTATTGAATTACAAAAATAACCTTGACTGTAGAAATTTAAATAACCTGTGTCTTGTATTTTGTTATATTTGAACATGCTGGGTCACCTTCATTCATGGTTGATCCTAAAGATATATTCTTTTATCTCTCAAGCCTGCCAATTCCTTCTGGCTTGATATAACTTCATGTATCATTGTTGATGCTATAATGTTCTGACAATTGAGACTTATCAAAACCAAAAAAAAAAAAAAAAAAAAAAAAAATGGTTCTTACAGTTGAGAATAATGTGTAAACATTGTGCTATAGTTTATTTAACTTTAATTTGTGAGTTTTGCTTTCAATTGCAGCATTGATGATGGATTTCCACCTGTTGTATTTCATTTTGAGAACTCACTCTCATTGAAGGTTTATCCGCATGAGTATCTATTCCTCTTAGTAAGTATATCAAGCAAGTTGATAAAGCTGCTCTTCAGATATGTTTGTTTCTACATTTTACTTGATTTCTTCTTGGTCTTCTCTTTCTATGTTGCTGGTCATTCTTATCTTTTTTGCTGGGTTGCCTGCCCCTTCTGCTCATTTTTAACCTTCTTGCCTCAATCTGTGACAAGTAATACTTCTTAATGCCTCAAAATTTGACTTTTGGAAATTAGGAAAAAAAAAAAAGTTTAGATAAAATACACTTGTTTTCTCTGTGCTTTTAAGCTCCCTTAAATTGAAAATTAAAAACACCTCTTTGCTTGTTTTTAGTTTCCTTTGTAAATTGAGATGTGGAAACTGTTTCTGTTTTCTAACTGTTTTCAGTTGCCAAACAAGTTTTCAAGTCTATAAAATAGAAAAGATCTTTTGAAAATAGAAAACTTGGAGAAAAAAACAGTTACCAAACATACCCTTACCTTTTGGAAAGTGTTGATGCTTCAAAGCTCTTATTTAACTTTTAGATTGCTGATAGTACTCTATCTTAAGAAACTGCTCATGCTGCTTTCTGATGAGGAATTACATTTTGTTGAGAAACCGACATGTTTTAGTCTACATTGTACTAAAACAATGTCTTTTGATGTTCCCTCATAGAATGCTGCAAGAGCGGTAGATCTCTTCCACTCTCTCATATCTGATCGTAGGTTAATGTCTGAATGTTTTAAATTGACAGATTCAGGACACGCGCTGAATAAGATTAGAATCAAACCCTAATTATGAAAACATTGTGGGTCCTCATCATTGAGGGCTACCAAAACTGATCCCTGGGATGTAAACCCTACACAAACTGTATTTGGACAATTGTGATGCTAGGAGTTCATCACAAGGGGGCCAAAAGTAAATCAATGAATATGTTAATAAAATCTAGTATTCTTTATAGATGTGAATAAGGATGTTGTTCTAATTTTATAAAAAAGGTGATAAGAATAGAGTTTATTGTTCGAATCTTTAAAAAAAAAAAAATGATAATTGATTCTCTCTTATTGAATCTATTTACTGACTTAAAAAAAATGTAAATAATGTTAAATAACATGGGGAGTAATTATTTACTATACAGTGGAGGATTCTTTTTTTCCTCTGTAAAGAAAAAAAAAATAATAATAAAGATATACAAATCTGTAGAGGTTTTTTTTTTTTGGGTGGGGTTGGGGTTTTTTTTGGGGGGGGGGGGGGGGGGAAGGGGGTGGTGGGGGTTGCGCTGGCCCCTTTTGGTGTATGTGTTGGTAGAAAGCACTTAATGGTTCAGTGTTTGCCAACCATCACTCCCATCTGGTTCACTCTAGATTTCTCAAGCATTTAAAATTTTGGTTTTCACAAATATTATGTAAATGAAATGCAACCTACCTTGGGATATTTCCTGCTTTTTTATCATTACTCTAGCCAATCTTGTATATGCTTGTAATTCTTGTCTTGTAGCATTTTTTATTTTCAGATTTCCCATTTTCTTAATTTCCGTTGTCTTTTAATCTATGTCAATCAGTTAGTTTACTATTGTGGATCTTTACAGGAAGGTTTATGGTGTATTGGTTGGCAAAACAGTGGGAGGCAATCCAGAGATAGGATGAACTTGACCCTTTTGGGAGGTATAGCCCAAATATTTGTTTATTTCAGTGGTAACTCTTGGCTAAGTACTTTTGCTGCGTGATTGCCATAGAGCATTGGAATCTTTATTTTGCCATCTCTCACGTCTGGGGGTTTGACACTTAGATAAAGTTTCATTATTAAAAGAGTGAAAACATTCCCCCTTTTCATGAAATTCAATTCCAATTGAACACTGGCAGGAACACAAGTATTGACTTTATGAAGCTCCACTGGCATGATCAATGGAAATATAATTTCTTGTTTTGTTTTTTTTTTTTTTGTAGATCTAGTCCTTTCAAATAAGCTAGTGTTGTATGATCTTGAGCATCAAGTCATTGGATGGACTGAATATAACTGTAAGTTTCATGTTTTTTTCCCTTCATTCTATTCCAATTTTTGTGTTGTATTTTATTTTAATTCAAATTGTAGGTTAGTATGTGTTAGGCCTAGCAGCATATAGTCAGGCCCCTTATTGCTTGTTTTTGTGGAGACCCTTGAAGTCTTCTTAGTTCTTACACTAGTGAAATTTGCATGTAATGTATGACAATTTGTGATGTGAATTTTCATAACCTGTGATCCACTTCTTTCACCAAAGCAAAGGGTAGGGGTGGTATTGTGTCAGGGAAGGTCTTAGCTTTTGAACTTGCATAGACGTTGGTTAACTTAGAACAGTTATTATTCATGAAGAAGTAGCTCTAATCATGAAGTAGTGGCCATGGATTTTCCACAAGGAAGCATGGGTGCACCGTTTTGGCCGGCGCACCCGCTTCGGATTTGTGTGGACACAGCTGAATGCACGTCCCCTGCTGTTTTTTTTTTTTTTTTTTTTTTTTTTTTTTTTTTATTCGGCCTGATGCAGTCTGAAATAGGACCTGATACAGACCGTTATGGGCTGAAATACTTATTAAAAAAAAAATGTAAAAGATATGATCAAAACACACTGTTTTGTCGGCAAACTTTAAAGGAAACAAAACCCTACATTCATCTCAATTATCTCTCTCTAATCCATGGCCTCTAGCTCTCCCTCTGTCTTTCCTTTGCCTCGCTGACCCACGTCTCACTCTCCCAGCTCTCCATAAAATCTCAAACCTCAAACCTCTATAAAATCTCAAACTTTCGATCTTGTATTCTAAATTCTGAACATCATGTAATGGTTATGTATTCAGTATTCACTTTATTATCTACTGACTACTATTGCTTTTAAATTGATATATGTTTACCATTATATGTATAAAAAATAATGCTTAGCAATATATAGAAAATAAAAATAAAAATATATTTAATAATTAATTAATAAACGTATCCCGCCGTATCTGTGTCCTATTCAAAAATTGCTGTGTCGCGGCACTGCACTTGCACCCAAATTCGCACCCGTGCTTCCTAGATTTTCCGTCACAGCTGTATTTTTTTTTTTTATAAGTATAGAACTTCATTGAAAATAAGGAAAACCAAAAATAAGGAACCAAAGCACACAGATAGTGAGATATGGAACCAGCAATACATCAAAACTATGGAGTATGACAAGTATAACTATCAAGCGAATCAGTCAAAGAAACAACAGCAAAGACACCTGAAGCATTTGTCCACTTTAGCAATATCAGGAGGAAAGAAAGATTCAAGTCATTGGTCGATCTCTCATTTTCTTCAAAAGTATAAGATTTAAAGTTTTTTGTTTTTCCATCCCTATGGCATTCTAGGAAGGGTTTTGTTGCTCTTCTGATGGGTGAAATTTGTGTTTTTAAAAGTCATTTATACTCAATAGTGTAATGTGATTAAAAAAAGAAATTGCAATATTGATTAGTATATATTACAAAATGTACAATTTTGAGTTGTCATGTCTGATTCAGCCCTGGGTAATGTTACTGACATTAAAGCTCTCAAGCCCTGACTAGTGTAAAACTTTCTTATGTATTTAATCATTCTTGTAGCAATTTGTCACACACCTGTCTTTCTGAACATGCATTGAAATTGACCTGCATAAAGAACTCTGAGAAAATTAATCCCCAAGTTAGCTTTGGGATTTAGTAACTAGACCTAAAGTTATTTCAACTTGACATGTTAATGCTTAGTTGTGAAAGGAAAAAAAATGTAAAATTTTGTTTTATCTCAATGTTGCCTTTGCCTCAGTGCAACAGTAAGATTTTTTAAAAATTTTAATCGAAGTGGACAGGTTTGATTCTGAAGAGTGGCTACTTTATGCAAAATTGATGTTAGGACAGGTTTTGGTGGAAGCAAAATTAGTTAGTGGTGTTTACTTTGTTGTTGCCTTTGTGGAATCCTAAGAAGTTCTGGCTTTTGTTGATTAATGACGGGATACAAATATTCATCCAATGATTTCTCTTGATGCAATATCAAGTGAAGCAAGCAATTGTTTCATGAATTTGGTGGATTCAGGATCTATAGTCATCTGGTTTGCACAATTGTTTGTTTACATGACAATCAAATCATGGTTAATAATTTCCTTGAACTAAAACAAATTATTATTAGAATAATAGTTAAGGAATTAAATTCACCCCATCCTACCAGTGTGACGAGTGGTAATTTATCGTGATATCAAAGTAGGTGATCTTGAATTTGAACCATGTTTCCATGTGTTGGGCCTCATGTATTGAAGGGTATTGAAGAGTTTGGATCCGTTCATGAAGGTCAAATGAGAATAATGGTAAAAGTGATTTAATTTACCATTTCTTGCAAGTTTAAGTTTTTGAGACTGATAATTTGTCAATTACATTGCATGAATTTCTAAACTCTAATCTTAGGTGGAGCTCTAGAGTTCTATCATGCCAGATGAACTGGTTTTGGTTTTACACTTCATAATCTTATGTGAAGAATGGTACCTCTGTTTTGTCTTGTGACCCTAAGTTTGAAGTTGGAAAGTTTAACAAAGTTCACTGTAAATTTGTCATAGTAATTATCAAGGAATTATAAAAAAAAAACTGTCGCTGTCAAATTGCAAATGTTAAAATGTTATTTTTTCTTTTTTGGTTTGTTGTTTGATTTTAGATTGATTTATTTCAGGCTCTTCAGACATTAAGGTGCTGGATGATCAAACTGGAACAATACATTTAGTAGGTTCCCACTATCTTGGTTCTGCTTGCAGTTTGAATATTCGATGGGCTATAGTTTTGTTGTTTCTAAGTATGTTGTTGCACTATATTTTCACTGGAATTCTACTATAGGTTTCAGCCAATAGAAAGTATCAGTAGTTGATATATGAAAAACAAAATTTGAATATAAATAGAAAATAATTAGATTTATTGATAAGATTGTGCCCCCACATACTTTTCTCAGTTGTGTATCTATTTTCATGCCTGATGTGGAAACAAACTAGGAATATTCATTGTACCAATGCTTCACAGTAGACTGATTCACAGTGGGTTACATTTTTCTACCCATAGTGAATATGTGGAAATATAAGAAAGCTTAGAACCGGCTTTGAGTTTTGTAAGTATACATGGTTTAAACTTTTTAATTTCTGGTAGAAGTTTAATTAGTCGATTGTAGTTATATAAATTTTAATAAGGATTGAAATTCAGCTCAAGAGCTTTGGCGACTTGTTACTCAAATCTAATGTTCAACAATTCACGAAAAAAATACTTAAAAGGGCTTAGTGATATGCTTTCAAAAAGGCTTCCCTCGTTACGTTATAAAGCTTCAAAATGTAATGAATTTGAGCAATGGAACTCAAAATCGTAGATCTTATCTGGTGAAGGATCAAGGTGTCAGTGATTCGGAGACAGATGGCGGAGATTTGCTTTTGGTTGTCTTGGATTTGGGTTTACCCATAGGTTTTAAGGGTCTTGACGGTCATGATGGGGATTTACAATGGGGGATTACAGATAGTGTTTTCTTAATTCTTTTAGAAGCACACTATTTGTCACAATTTGTTGGCGGTTGGTTGTGAATGCCAAACAATGACTTTCACGTGGATTTACTATTTTTTCATTATTAATGACAATCATTTACATCAAAGTTGTTGTAAAAGTTGTGTTCCTAGATTTTTTTTGTAGTTTTTTGTTGTTGCTGTGCTACCGAGGAGATTGGCTGCCATGGTAAAATGGTGGTGCAGGAAAAGATGAGGAAAAAAAAAACATGAAAACAATGTAGTTTTAACATATTAACATTACGATGTTGTTTTGAGCTTACATCATAGTCGTAAAAATAGACAAAATCCCATGTTAGTGTCAAAGGTTAGGGACTAAATTTAATTTTTTTTTAAAACCATCAAGGACCAAAATAAAAATTGATCCAAATATAGTTGTAATTTGGAATATATATTTTTTGGGAAAAAAAAGCAAAAGGGAATCCTAAAATGATTAGTATGAGAGTTTCAAACCTAAAAAGCTTTAAATTAGTTGGTGAAAAGATCCAAGTTATATACAAACTCAAACCGAAGTCTTAAAGCAATTGATATGAGATTTCCACATCTACCATACCTTCAAGTTTGCATATAGTCCATCCTCAATTAGACCTAGCAAAATTAGTCCTCAGTTAGACTCGTGCCAGTTAATTTGCTAGAATATGTTTTAAAAATAGAAAATGGTTGGGAAGTAGGAATTTTAGCTGCTTTTTAGTCAACTTTGCAGATCAAATCTGGAACTTGACCCAACATGTTTATCAAGCCAAATCTATTATAAAATTTAAATCATAATTTTTTTTTTTTAATTTTTAAAATGGGGCAAAAAGTTGGAGCCTTGAAGTTTCAGTTGAAATACAATGAGATGTCATTTGACATAGAAGTCATGGGCCACGGGCGTAATACGTGACGTGTTTGAAAAAAATTAAATTGGACCTTAATACCACGTTAGAACATCCAATTCAGAAGCTTGGCACGGTGGCGAAACTCAACAACATACATTTATATCATGTCCTATCCTAATTGATGTAGAATTTCTTTGCAATGAGTACAAGCTATAAGAAAAGACATAACTGTGAGAGAGGTAACTGGGGAGATTGTTTTAGATAGGACGAAATGAGACAAGGATTATAGCTGATCCCAATTATCTTGGATTAAAGTTGAGTGGAATTGTATATTTGAAATCATACCTCTGGTGTCTTTCCCTTGTAATTTGAAGCCACTTTTTGGCACTGATAATTGCACTACTCTACTATAATCTCTCTCTCACACATACATCAATTGATTCTCTTTTTAACGTTTCAATTCTGCATAATGTCACTTTATTATGCTTTTTGTTTGATCTTTAACTGAGGGTTCAAATGAACACCTACGATGCATTTGTCACAAGAAAATTCTGCCTTTTACCACTTAAGACAAGCACACAACCATTGTCTTTCTTGTTGACAAATTGTACAACTCGGTCATTCATACCAAATAATCGAAACAAAAGAGAGGGCAAAGACTAGAAAGGCAAATAGAAGAGGAAGTGGAAAAATGAAAATATGTTAAAGACATAGTAACTGGCAGGCAGAGCAGCCTGTCACTCGCACTGGAAATACCAGGTTGTAGGGTGCATTAGAAGCTTTTGATGAGTGTAGTTGAAGGAAAATTTTTGCAAGGGTGCCAAGGGTAACCCACTGTTGACGACACAATCATCATAGCCTAGCACTTTGAGCAGCCTGGGATTGACAAGAGTTTGAGGAAAGTTTCCAAAGTTCAAATGTATATTGATAATTGGGCACATAGGGCAGTTGTTGTGCACTTCCACCATGAATTTTGGAGGCTCACCGAACCCCACCTGAGTCTGTTGCACTGTGGGAGCATTGGCTGCACACTTTGCTCCTAACCCTGCAATATTAGTTTATAGTCCCATTAGCTTTTAACATAATAATAATAATAATAAAAAACAATAATTGTGTATGCTTGTGAATGTGTTTGTGTCCGAGAGAGAGAGAGAGAGAGAGAGAGAGACCATGGTATAAAAGACAGGAGAAAGTAAGGAAAGCGAAGAGAAGCTTGGAAGCAGCTGATTGGCTTTGCATTTTCAGTATTGCAGAGTATGGAGGAGGGGAAGAGCTTAGGAGGCTGCATTGGCTTGTTATATAGGGCTAATTAGAGAGAATTTAGAACCAGTTTTTTTGTGGTTGTGGGAAGAGGTGTCATCAAGAGAGTCACATGCAAGGAGAAGAGAAAAAAGTGTTACTTGAGTGTGAAGTGAGAGGGAACCAGAAAGTGCAAGACGTACGCACTCGCTTCCCTACCAAACAACCTCAGGCACATGGGTTAGTCAGAACCCAAAACATGCCAAGAATTTTTCTTGCATTTCTGCCATAGCAGATTTTTGAGTGTTATATTCACATACATCTCTCTCTCTCTCTCTCATACATGGTCAGAATCAGAGGCCAGCCACATGCTAGCCTATAGCTCAGCCATACCAAAATTGGGGAGAGGGGGTCGAGTGAGACGTACCTAGACAAGCCATGTGTTACAGTGTGACAATTTTCTTTCCCTACCTTTTAGACTTTTTTGTGTTAATGCCTCTGATGACACAGAAATTATTCAATAGACTTGAAGGACCGCGTTAAATAGTGTCCACTATTTCTTCCACCCAAATGAAAAAAATGTCATGTGTGTTTTAATTTAATGAATCAGATCATAATCACACAACCAACAAATGTTGAAAAAGACCAAAATATCCAACCCAGATCGGGGCACATGTTGAACTTGGCGTCTTTTTGAAATTGTTTAAAGGTGCAGATCCTTGAGGTTGCGAAGAACAAGAGGATGCATAGCTAAATGTTGTAGGGGAAATTGTTGAAGGAAATGGAACCACCCATTTCGTAGGTACCACCGCTCACTTGTGGTTGTGGAGGTGGTTGCCATTAGTGGTTTGTTGTCGGATCTAGGGATGGTATTTTGGTCTTTTTAACTTCCACCAGTTGTGTGATTATGATTTTAATCATTAAATTAAAACACTTGGCATGTTTTCATCGGGTGGGGGACCATTGTTGACTGACGTAGTCCTCTTCTTAGTGCACTTAATATATATATAAGTAACAAGTAAATACATCAAGAAAAAATAGATTTGACCAAGCAAAGAGAAAAAGAAAAAATAGATTTGCATTAAAAGATGCAAAACTACCCTATTACCAATTAGTTCCTCAAATCAACTCTTAGACATGGTGAAATTGGACTTGAACAAAAAAGGGTATACTCATAAGAAAAGTAGCTTGTTTTAGTCCTTTTTATTTATTTATTTATTTTTACCAATACCTAATTTTGACTAGGGTTGATCAGCAGACACAAACTTAGATTTGACCAACCTGACCCGTTGGCCAAGCATCTATTATTAATTATTAATTTTCATTTTTTTTATTAACCTATTTCAATATATGTTTTTGTACAAAATTTAATTATATGTTCTATATTATAGATGAAAATGCTTAGGACATTCATCCACTTGGATGTAATTCTCAAATATAAATATTTTTAGTGTTGGATCTACTATTAACGTTGAGTATTTTTTCCGTAAGTTTATTACAAATCTTATCCCGAATTATTTGCTTTTACTGCTTTACATAGTATGTTATTTTATTCCTAATATATATATTATTCTAGTTATTTTTATAGAATTTTTTTTTTCTAGGATATTTGTGCACAATTTGACTTTATTTTTTAATATATATATAAATAAATAAATATATATAAAGTTTTATTTAATGGATTATTAAATACACCTTAATCCTTTACATGTGAATTTAGAGGATTCATTAACAAAGATGTCCACGGTACTCACATGAGTATTGTGAAAATATTATGAGATTTTGTTTTATACATAAATTTTATTGTTTAAATTGCTTTCTAGTCTCCTTATTATAATGGAAAAATAGTGTTACATGCATAATAATTTCACACACAAGAAAAAAAAAAAAAAAAAAATCTAAGTTTTCATTTTGGCCCACTACTAATATCAATTTTTTATTTATTTACTATTGATATTTTGGCACCTAGGCTCAGGTTTATTATGGTGAAAATATTAGACCCATAGCTTTATTGTATAATTGAATGAGTTTTGTTACATGTAATCTCCCCATTCTCATTCCCAAATTAGGCAACATGTAATCTAAGCTTTACCAAAGTGACCGTTGGACGTTGTTGAAGCAATATTGTTGAGCACTGGGAGCACAGTTAGGGAGCCACATGGAGGCCAGGGAAGCATGACATGGCCACTTAACACCATTAAACATTTTAAATGAAAAATGAAACATTTTAAAATAATTAACTCTTTTTAATATTCTTTTAAAGTTCAAAATATTAGTAAGTCCTTCAATATTTTATTATTTTATTATTATTAATTATATTTCTTTATTTTATTTTTTAATATCAAATTATGCCAAATTTAATTGAGAGTTGAGATAGATCATTAAATCTTGAGTTTATGGCTTATATTAAGCCACAGGTTTACTTCCTGAGGTCGCTTTGTGTCACATTTTCTTTTTCTTTTTTTTGGGGCTAAGCAAGAAATTTAGTGAAGGAACAGACAATGAAATAGGCTTATACGATTTTAAATCATTCAATAAAACAACAAAATCCGATTTAGTTCAAGGACTAATTTGATCAAAAATAGTTTTTTTAAAATTGTAATCATCTGAATTTGAAGAAGTTGTCGGGTTTCAACTTTGAAGAACTAAACCCGAATTAACTGATTCTCAAAAAAAAAAAAAAAAAAAAAAACCCGAATTAACTAAACTGAAGTCGACGTATCCTTAACTTATTTGAAAACATGGCAGGGCTCCATCCTTCTCTTTTTGCTAACAAGCGTCCTCCCTACTTATCACTTCAAACTATAGATTATTTATAGAGTTCTTAAGGTAAGTCCATTTTCTAAAATCTGATCTATCCATTTCAAAATGAATGAAATGAAATGGATAAAATCACGTCAATAAAATTTTAAGAAATATTTATGATACTTATTAGGGCAAATTACAACTAACTCTTATGTGGTTTGAACGAAATTTAAGTTGCCTATTTGTGGTCTGAAATTTGACACTTTACCTACTTGAGATTAGTTCAGTTAGATTTCCTTAACTCATCTCTGTTAAAAACATGGCTAAATATGTGATTTTGCTTAACTTTTATGTTTCTCTTCTCCAAAAACACAAAAATAAAAGATCAAATAAGATAAAAAAGAATCCAGTAGAACACTTGCATTATAGGATTTCAAATCATAAGTATTCAAATCATAGGTAAGTAATTTAAACCTCAAGTGGGTAAATTGTCAAATTTAAAATCACGAATAGGCAACTTAAATATTTTTTTTTCCTCAAAAAAAAAAAAAAAAAATTCAACCAAAACACAGGTTGAATTTATAATTTGCCCTATTTATCAAAAGTATGAGCAAAACTTAGGTACAATACATAGGTGTTGTTCCTTAGAAAAGTATGGATAAAACTTAGGTCCAATACATAAGTGCTATTCCTTAGGTTCTCCTCTTAAAATTCAGTCATATAGTAGTATTTAACTAAAAATACACTTCCATCTCATGAGAAAAAAATCACATAATTAAATTTTAATAAGAGAACTTAAAGAATAATACCTAAATACTATTCATTAATTTTGTCCTAAAATGTATTGATGACCGGTGAAGTTCAATCCATTCATTTTAAAATTGATGGATAGTGTTCTGCCGTTCTCCTAAAAAAAAAAAAAAAAAAAAAAAAAAAAAAACTTGATGGATAGTGTTGGGGTTCCAAGATCCTGAACCCAACACTAGCAATAAATGAGCCTTCAAGCCCAACGCATGTAACAACTAACAACCCATTAGCCAACCTAGCAATCCGACTTGAATGCATTTACCATTGCAAAGTCTACTACAACAATTAACCTAACTACTTTGTGTGACTAGGCATGACAAAGGAAGCCTTGTCAATCATAAGGGCCCCTGCCAATCTGGATGGTATTGCCAAGCAGATATTTTGAAAGGTTTTTTTTGGCATCGTCTAGTAGGAATAACCCTAAAAGTCACTGATTGTAAAATAGGATGATGTGAACCTTACATAATCGAGAATGCAGGGATATGTATTATTGTTTTAACGTTGTATTTAATGCATCCTAACTACAATAAAATCACATTGCTACTTGATCTGATAGTTATTTTAGTCTTACATCCTCTTAATTTTAGGGAATGAAAAGTTATCCAGTTCCCATTTTCCTCAAGAATACCCAAAGACAGTGGGTGTAAGTGTGTAGGCACGTCTACAAACCTAAAGAGAAGCAGTAAGACAAAAATGCCTTAGGCATTCCATGTAAGTTAACGGAGATGGCCATATCAAAGGAATGAAACATACAAAAAACTTGTTCCTATTATGTTAAAATTTTCACTATATTGTTCTAAGTTCTAACTTTTCTGCCAAGGCATCCTCAGTCTACTCACCTAGGAAGATTTTTAGGTATTCTCGGAGTACAGAAAAAAAGTGCTCTCCCTCTTATATTCATGGTAGACTTTACTATAAATTTAATAAGTGGATCCTACCATGAATGTGAGATGAGAGAGAACAATTTTCCGTACTACAGGAGTATCTAAGAATTATTTCATCAACCTAGGCTCATATCATGGTGGTCCCACACAATAATAATAGACTCATAGCTTGTTCAACATCAAAGAACACATGTTTGTCAAGATTATTAGCACTGTTAAGATCATCTTCAAATGTCGTTTTTGGTAGCGTTGCTCATTGCTATGACAACTCAAGTGTCTTGGTATGAGATCTCATCTGTATGCATGAGTTCCAAGATACATATACACATGATTTTGAAGTTAATAGTTTTGATAGCTTGAAGCTTTTTCAAAAAGACAATTTTAGTCAAGAGATCATGTTTACTTGTGCTAACTTGTGTAATTTCACAATTTATTAAAGAGAAAAATTAACGAATGCCTAAAGACTAGGAGTGTGCAAACCAATTCTGGAGCGGACAAGACCGACTGGCACCGATGTAGCCACACCATTGGTGAGACCGACCGACTGAGCCGACGCAGGCAAATGGAGGGCTAAGGGAAGTCTGACGCCGGTGTGATGGAGTGATTGGATTTTCAAATCCAAAATTGAAATCTACTAAAACCGAACCGATGTGTGTGTGTATATATATATTAATATTATTGAATTATTGTAGCAACGACTCTTTTTTAAAAACAAACGCATCAAACGACGTCGTTTCTCTTGGTTTTGAAAAAAAAAAGAGCACCAAACGTGGTCGTTTTGTGCTAGGTCTAGGATACTATATATTCCTTTTTTCCTCTCACCTTAACACACTCTCTCCTCTCAAGTCACACCAGACGGCCTCTCCTCTCAAGTCTCACCAGACGGTGGTAGACACCAGGTAACTATATATTACTTTTGTTAAAACTTGATCTGGGAATTCATAGGTATGGTTTGATTGTAGAGAAATCCAAAGAAAAAAGTAAGTTTGATTGCTTTAAACATTTTGACTGTGTTAGTGTGTTTGGTCGCTGAGGATATAAAGCAAAAAAGGGGATGATTTTGGGATTTGCTTCTATCTTTGTATTGAAGAAGAAAACAATGCAACATTATGTTTCACAGTTTTCACAGGTGCCGTTGAAAAGTTTTTTATTTTATTTTTTATTTTTTTAACATATTTAAATGTTTTACAGGTTCTCTCAAAAAAAAAAAAAAAAAAAGTTTAACAAGTTTGTATGAACAGGTAGATAAGTTGATGTGTGAACAGGTTTGTGTGAAAGGTTTGTTAAATAGACATTTTGCTTGAAATCTTGAACATGCTGTGTATTGATATTGGGCTTGAAAGCCCAAATTTTTTATTTTAAAAAAAAAAATTTAATGTTTTAAACCAACCCAAACAGATTAAACTAACCGAAAAAACCGCACCACTATAGGTTGAAAAACCGACCCTAGGCGGTGTACATCGGTTCCAATTTTGAGAAAACCTATCCCTATCAGTTTGGTGATAAATTTGAGAAAAAACTGTCCCAACCAAACTGCGCACACCCCTACTAAATACCTTTGTTAGTAAAACATTTTAAGAAATTTTTTAATGAGAAATGAAAAAAAAAAAAACAAATAATATTTTAACAGTTTTTTAAATTTCTCATAAAAAGTAGTATAAAAACTTTTCTAAAATGGCTCATAAATAATTACTTTAAGGACACCTGTTAACGTAACTTTTTGAAAAATTCTTCATATAATCTATTTCCCTTGTATCAAGGCACATGCGCTTAGATCCACATGAGAGAGAGAGAAAGAGAGAGAGAGAGAGAGAGAGTCTCAAAAGCAAAGAACAAGATCAAACATAATAGTTTTACATATTACAGCAAAGCAGAAGGCCCTAGAATTACAAACAAAAAGTCGACCTCCAAACACAAAAGCAGAAACTGCCACCAAGAAATTTCCAAAATCACACTAACCTGAATGACAAATAACTAATTACAAAGCTCCCCAAAACTTGGATTTACAGAAACTCCTAAATCACCAATGCCTGATAGAGGGATAGGGGAAAATAACCACTGCCACAAAAATAAGGCTGCGTCAACCTCCCTCTTGAAAATAAACTTAATAAAACCCCTAAAAAGAATGGAAACAATATTGACAATAATTTATATTTCAGAAAAGAATCATAAAAAAATTATCTTCCCCTTTATTTTTGAGACCTTGTTTTCCAAATCTGCTCAATCAAATCAACATGGCTTCTGAAGAGAGAAGTGCACCAAGGATACCGCTCAAAGGTAGGTGGCTGCTGCTGCAGTTGCAACACGGGCCTACAAACTCCCTTCTCTCCAACTTAAAACATATAATCAAGAGGCAATCTAGAGGGTACCAGGATGGTCCATAGCAGAGTAATGGTTTGAACTTGAGTTGAGGAATAGGCAAACTACAGCACAGTCATCGACCTTAGCATATGGGAATTTGAACTTCCAAGCTCTGTTAGCTGACTCAACCAGTTTTCGAGCCGCAGAAGATGGTGGGGTAGAAGCCACTATTTCAACAACTTCTTTGTTTGATAGGACATCCCAGACCTGTCACAAAGGAAGAAAACACCACATAAAAAGATCTTCCAATGCAAGTCAATCAGGCTCATTATCCATCTTTCATGCATAGAGGTCAGCAAAAACTTCATAGGTATGGCATTAGTTCTGTTATAAATATACGCTAATGGGGGGAGAGATACCACTTGGCTATGAGGTTTGATGGTGAAATCATCTCCATTTTAGGTTTGTCTTACGGCTCATGGTATATACAGTAATTAGGAATAATATATGCTAATGGTTTCCAACTCTCATTATCACCCTTTTAAACGTTGAAAAGAAGAATTGTGGGATTCAATAAAAGAGATATTACAAATTCTCCAGACACGAGAAACTATGCTCTCAACCCAGAGCAGAATATAGAATTCAACACAGTAATTGTAAGGATTTCTTGTTGAACAATGGAATGAAGACAACAACAAAAGACTATGGGTCCATTTGGATACAACTTATTTTGCTGAAAGCCAAAAACACTGTAACAAAATAAATTTTAAATGTGTGAATCGTGAGACCCATTTTTAATATATATATATTTTTTTTCTAAATAAAGTGGTTGTGGGTCCCATGAATAGTGCGTGAGCAATTTGTCTCCTGCACAGTGAATCCATGTGCATGAACAGTGCGGTTACGGTTCATATGCACTAAAAAAAAAAAAGAAAAAAAAGAAGGAAACGTGAAACTCAAAACACAAACACGCAATAAGCCCAATCCAAACGGGCACTATGATTAGCGAGGCAATAGTCTAACATAATGCAAGATGGAGAGAACCTTAACCCTATATATATAACATCAAAAAGGTTAATGTGTAATCAATTTGAACATAACACTATGGGCCCGTTTGGATACAACTTATTTTTGCTGAAATTAAAAACTGAAAACACTATAGCAAAATAATTTTACAATGTGTGAATAGTACCGTGAGACCCATTTTTAATATTTTTCTGAATAAAGTGGTTGTGGGTCCCGTAAACAGTGCTGTGAACATTGATGAACAGTGTTTTTTCTCAAAAAGCAGAAAACGCGTGGAAAAAAAAAAAAAAAAAACGCAAACGTGTGAATTATAAATTGTATCCAAACACTCATTATAACCAGCCAATGATTTGACAACCATGGGAGATACACTGATTTGACAATTCATAAGTTCTTCAAGTAAACAAAGCAACTAATTAAATTATAACCAGCCAATGAGGAAAACCATACAATTTCTAATACATGCATATAATTTTCCTTAGTTGGATAAACAGTAAAAGGTAGGTCACATCATACACACACACAAACACATACACGCAACATATACATACATGTATGTAGAGGGAGAGAGAGAAAGTTGATCTCCTATCCCATCTGAAACTAAAAACTGAAAACACTATAACAAAATAATTTTTAAATGTGTGAATAGTACCGTGGAACCCAATTTTAATATTTTTTTTCCTGAATAAAGTGGCTGTGGGTCCTGTGAACAGTGATGAACAGTGTTTTTTCTCAAAAAGCAGAAAACGCGTGAAAAAAAGAAAAGAAAACGCAAACGTGTGAATTATAAGTTGTATCCAAACACTCATTATAACCAGCCAATGATTTGACAACCATGGGAGATACATTGATTTGACAATTCATAAGTTCTTCAAGTAAACAAAGCAACTAATTAAATTATAACCAGCCAATGAGGAAAAACCATACAATTTCTAATACATGCATATAATTTTCCTTAGTTGGATAAACAATAAAAGGTAGGTCACATTATACACACACACAAATACATACACACAACATATACATACATGTATGTAGAGAGAGAGAGAGAGAGAGTAAGTTGATCTCCTACCCCATCTGTAGCCAACACTACAAATTCATCCTTCTCGGTGAGTTGATGATAAGAAATTTCAGGGACAGAGATCAAGCCAAAATCTTTGAGGCAAAAATCTCCAAAAGCCCGAGCCATAGCCAGCCCAGGGGAGTTAGCGTTGGGCAGCCAAACTCGAGCAACCTCAGGCTCATTCTGAAGGGCAAAGACCCGCCCTTTACATTTCCTAATCCTCTCTGCTTCCTCTGTATGGTAAAAGAAAAATAATTAAATATTGGGGAAAAAAAAAAAGTCACACCCATATCATTAATCTATTTATCCTCATATTTACTGATAATTAAAAAACCCTTTCTGTCAAAAAACATCAGGGAGCCATAACTAGAACTTACAAAGACATTGTAGAGTCAGTCTAGCAACCACAATTAGGCTATTTAGATATAAGTGCATATCAAATTATGAGATCGTGTTCATGTCAATTTAACATAAAACCATTCATATATTTGTTTCACATGCACATACAGAAACATAAGAAGAATATTTCACAATTAGATTACCATATATGCAAAAGCATGAACATATTTAGCTAGGATATAAATGATCAATTATTATGCAAAATGCTAGGAAAAAATTCATATATATTTATGAATAATAAGTTTCAATAAAATAGGGTAATAAGAAAACTTTCACCCAAATATAGTCAAGGTCTACAGATAGTAACATATTAGTCTTTACTGCTAAAATTATCTCTTCAATTGTAGACTTTCTTTTCCTTGCTGAACACCATCTAACAGGATCAATAAAGAATTTTGTTTTACATCCTTACCACTCTATTGCAGTCATTGATGTATCCATGTGTTGGAACATGAAAATTTTATAGTGCACACACTAGGAGAACCAGTTTTCCAAAATTGATGTGAAATTGTCCATGCTCACTTTTTAACTCAAATTGGTGAAGGCTACTAGGTTATATTTATCCCTTGAATCTAGACTTTCAGATTTTACATTCCAAAACCCATCCTCATATTCTTCTTTGCTAGAAGAAAAATAAAAAGTCATTGATTTCATAGAAAACAGACATTTAAAGTATCCAGAGCCACCATTAACTGTTTGTTTCGAAACTACAAAATAAAAACCACATGCAGAATTACAAAAAGTTTTTATTTTATTTTATTTATTTACAAGAGCAATAGATGCTAACCGCAACAGTTGATTAAAACATTGCATAAGCTGTTAAATCAAGTTCCAGAAAACATCAATGTATGCATTGTCCCTGGTTTCTAAAAATCACCATGATTCTTTATATGATTATTTTGGCAATTGCCAGATGAAATCCCCAAAGATTATTCTCTCGTTTAAACTCAATTGTGAAAATAAGACTAAGCACTATTCTATTTGGATTTATAATATATCTAATAATTTTAAATTTTTTGAAGGAGAAGCAATAATTATTGTTTTGAATTTCGTACATCTTGATCTCATAGGCTCATAGTATCGTAACATCCAATATTCTGATAAAAATAAGGCATCAGACCGAAGTTACAATTGTCATATTTCTCTACTTCATTTTTAAGAGAGAGAGAGAGAGAGATACTTGAAATATTTGGTTTGAGGTCTACAGTTAACTGAACTGCAATGAGAAAATCATCTTCATCTCTAGTACCCAATACAGCTCTAGAGTCCCCAACATTTCCGATAACAAGATCTCGTCCCTATAATTAAAAGAAAATGATTAGACAAACCTAAAATTATTTACCACTGGTCAAGAAGACCAAGTTGTAATGTTCATCAATTACCTGCTTGACCAGGGTAACTGCTGTTGTCCCACTGCAATAGCAATCAATTGAAGGATGCAGTTTGAGTTCCTTATCCATAACCTTAAATGCTTTCAGAAATGATTCTCTCATTGTCTTTATATCAGTGTGATTTTGATTATGAATCCCAGCTTCCCCATCAGTTGATGTCAATGCACTTTCTTCAGAGGTCAGACTTCCCAAGCCACTACTGATGATATCATGATGCCCATCCTTGTGGAAACTATTTAGTTGCAACTGAGCACACAACTTTAAAGGAAGAGAATCCCTCACTTTCTTTGCAACCATATGGCCAAAGGGACCATGGCCATCAAAAACACCACACAATATTGTGTCTTCCTTTGAACCAAAATTCTGCGGGCGAAAAAAGAGATGAAATGAACCTATTTCAGATTAAAGAATTCTCTCAAATGAAAGATGTGAACAATAACGAAATCACGTGGTCAAAGGAAAAAACAGTAAATTATGAAGCAGAAATGAATATATATATATATATATATATACACACATCCCAGCTGTTGGACAACTTGGCTAGCATTTTAATGAAATAAAATAAACAGACTTTTTGAAGAGTACTTGCTTAAAGATTCAACAATAAATGACAGATTTTAATTAACGGCAACAAAGAGATCAATATGATCATCAATAACCGTATGAAAAACGAGAAGTGCAATGACAGAACACTCCAGATCATCTATAAGTACCCATTTGGTAATTCGGTTTTAAACCAAACTTTTTAAAGCACAACTTTTATAAAACTTGACTTTTTTCTACATGCAACTGTTATAAACAACTTCATATTTTCAAAATGCTAATAAATAAGACACACCAAATGAGCACCAAGGGAAGATTTGGACTAGTGATTTCTGCTTCATAAAGCACAGTCCCCGGCGAACTGCGCTATCCCTTGGGGTTCACTCTAGATCACATATCCTATTCAACCACTCAGAAAGAGCTTTGTAGCTCAACTGGCACTTGGCGATTTCGACAAAGACGTCTGAGGTTCAAATCTCCCTCTCCAATTATTGAATTATAAAAAACCAAAAAAAAAAAAAAAAAAAAGTTTGACTTAGTTCACAAACTAAGTTAGAACAACCTATCTAGTCAAAATATTCTACTATGCTTAATCCTGAAATTCAAACTGGGTCCAAAAATTAGAGAACAAATTACATACAACTTAAAATACCAATGATCAATATATATATAGATTATTATATAAGCACAAAAGGAAAAACTAACCTCCCAAACAATCATAGCATCCTGATTGATCCCCTTCTTCCCCTGCTTACTAAACAAAGAAGCAACTTCGCTCGAACCATTCACAAACAACCTCTTGGGAATTCTATGCAGCCACAGCTCCATCTTGGCATCAAATGAGCAGTTCCTCTTCATTATCTTGGCGGCCGACTTCCTTCGCTTGTTAGCCCCCACCTCCGGCTCGGCCACAGCGGCTGCTGCCAAAGCATAAGGGAGGGCGGTGGCCGCGCCGCCGTGGGGGCCAGCGCCGTCCCCGGAAAGACACGATCCCATTCCCAGAGCCCTGACTATACTCAGCAAGCAATCCAGCCCCACCGAACAGTCTGACTCCGAGGCGGAGCCCCTTTTCTCCAACACTACCTGAGGATCCGTCGGATTCAGATTCGGTGATACTATCACCGCTTTCTTTCTCAACCTCAAATTCTCGATAGCCTTTATTTTAAAATATAAATAGATACGATTATTTTTATGAATAATCGAATCAACATAACAAACCAGATCAAAATGTTTTTAACAATCAGAAAAATCACCTACCAGATTGACGGTGAAATTGGTGGTCTCTCCCTTATATTAATTTGTTGAGAGCGGGAGGAATGGTTGTTGAGAAATCAAATCACAAAGCTAATATCGAAAAGGAAAAGTGGAAGAGTAGCTAAGGATTTTTTTTTTTTGGCTTACAATGTCCAAGTTGGGAGCTTCTTCTTGTTTTTGCTTATGGCTGAGGTTTTTGACTCGATCCTAATCCCCTTTTTCACGCCTATATACACATCAGCTTTTCTCTCTCTTTTACCCTTTTCGATAAACGGTCTCTTTCTTTTCGCAAGTTGAATTTTGTAACAACTTGGAACATTACTACCGTCACAGCAGGCTACGCCACCCTATTATACAGAGATTTGAGTACGCTGTTTGAATCAGTTTATTTTACTGAAATAGAAATTTTATTATTGAAAATATTATAAATAAAGATAAAAATTAATTAAAATAATATAGTAAGACTCATAGATAGTATTAAAAAGTAAAGTGAGACTCATAAATAAAAATAAAAATAAATTAAATAGTAAAATAAGTTGATAAAATTAAGCCATGCTAAATGCACACTTAGTCTAATTTAAGGAGATGTTTGGTAGACTATAATAGATACTGTAATGTAATAGATATTTCTATAGCATAACTATTTGGTTATTTGGTTATGTTTTTATTACAATGAATAATTATTAGCTATTCTTCAAAATGAGGAATAATTATTCTTTATCAAAAGTACTGAATATTTATTTCTTCACTTTATGTAATAACTTTTTTTTTAAAAATTCTTGAAAAGCTATTAGTTGCCACATCTTCAAAAGGAAAGAAAATAAATTCTCATTCTTGTTAATTATTAGCTCTATTTTGAACACCCTAAAATACTTATTTTAGGAAATTTGACTAAAAAAATGATTTAATTACACATTTTTTTTATATTCTACTAAATTGTGGATGCATATTTAGTATTCTATTCCTAAATGGTTACCAAACTAATGAATAGTAATACTTATTACATTCCAACTTAATGTATTTTTTGTAATACTTATTCCTATTCCTATGTAACAATCATTACAGTGTACCAAACGTGCCCTAAGTGTATATGTGTGCGAAGTTTTTTCTTGGAGACTTGAACTCCGACTCTTGCCTCTCATATCCTACAAACTCTTATATTTGTAAAATGATCATCATGCTAAATGTGTGCAGTAAATATGATTTTGGATCTTAATTTGGAAGGATTCTAATTTGCACATGTAGTTCATTTAAGGATTTTTATAATTTTTTTTAATTAAAAAAAAAATCTCTTTTAACTTATTATAACATTAGAACATTCACAACAAATAAGTATAGAGTTTTATTAACCAAATACATGATCTATCAAGTTACCACATTTGCATTTGTTCGTGCATAAATTCTTATCTATTTTAGCATAATAACTTACTTTATCTATTTTGTAGGGCCCGATAATTTGTGGCCTTGGCCCATTTATTCATTGGGGCCCAAGGCCCGAGCCGAGGAAGGTTATAGTCAAGATTAGGTAATACAAGTACAAAATAGTCCTGGGACACAGCCGAGGACGATTCAGTCCTCGGCATGTCCGAAGTCTCCCTGGAAGGAAGGACAAAAACGGTGTAGGAGCAGCTTGGAAAAGAAATCTAAAATATCTAGGTCAATAGAGAAAGATATGTTGGAAAGTATAACGATCAGGGAAAGCTGCCCTTACTGCCATTCAATACTCTGTACCTGACAGAGCCATACTCTCCAACTTTTACAACCACCCCCAACCACTCTGGGTATGGACTGATGGGACAAGTATCAGTCTTGGAAAAATTGAACCCCACACGTGGACGTTGGATAAGGAAGACAGGCTAGTATAAAAGGAAAAATAAGCAATCTGGGGAAGGGGGTTGGGAAAAATGGCCAAAAACCAGAGCCTCCCAGCCTGCCTCCAAGAGAAAGACTCCCAGGGCGAACACGATTTAAATCATGTATGAACACCACGAAAAACCCGCCGTCTGGTGACTAAGGCCTAGCCTTTCAAACCCACGCTCTGTAAATGATATTGTTTGGGCCTTTTCACGTGCGAACCCAACCCTGTTACGGTTCGTTATAAACTGTGTCCTTACAATTGGCGCCGTCTGTGGGGAAGGCTTGTGTGTTGGCATATACGGTAGGTCGAGACAGTTTCCTTGTCATTTCTAACAGCCGGTTGTAGGGTTTTAGCATAAAGTTCCACTAAGGGCTATGTTTCTTTACTAGGAGCTGCGCTTCGTAGCGTCGGCAGCACGGATGGCTCTAGGGGCTCGGTCGAGGAGCTAATTCCCCTAAAACCAAAGTCTCATGCCATAACCGAGGGGTTAATTCCCCCAGCAACTTGTAGAAAAACTGAGTTTTGGATAGAACCAAGGTATTGCATGGTCCTCGGACTCAAACCTATGGGGAAACCAACTACTTAGAAGAGAAAACTAAGTTTTGGACAGAACCAAGGTATTGCATGGTCCTCAAACTCAAACCTATGAGGAAACCAACTACTTAGAAGAGAAAACTAAGTTTTGGACAGAACCAAGGTATTGCATGGTCCTCGGACTCAAACCTATGGGGAAACCAACTACTTAGAAGAGAAAACTGAGTTTTGGACAGAATCAAGGTATTGCATGGTCCTCGGACTCAAACCTATGGGGAAACCAACTACTTATCAAAATTAAGTTTTGGACAGAATCAAGGTATTGCATGGTCCTCAGACTCAAACCTATGGGGAAACCAACTACTTATTAAAATCAAGTTTTGGACAGAACCAAGGTATTGCATGGTCCTCGGACTCAAACCTATGGGGAAACCAACTACTTATCAAAATCAAGTTTTGGACAGAACCAAGGTATTGCATGGTCCTCGGACTCAAACCTATGGGGAAACCAACTACTTATCAAAATCAAGTTTTGGACAGAACCAAGGTATTGCATGGTCTTCGGACTCAAACTTATGGGGAAACCAATTACTTATCAAAATCAAGTTTTGGACAGAACCAAGGTATTGCATGGTCCTCGGACTCAAACCTATGGGGAAACCAACTACTCAAGGAGAATTTTAAGTTATTCAGTCCTCGGACCAAACACCAGAAAAAGGTTAAAGCTACGAAAGTTATTAGGAAGATGGCAAAACGCCTTATTATTCAGCAACCTGCAGGTGCTGTTCATTTTGGGTATCCTCGGGTGATTATTTCCTACACGGCATCGGGCATTCCGCCATCACCTCGTTTAAGTTTGGGGCATGCAACCCATTTTCAGGTCGGTCTTTTTGTATACAATACCTCCAATACGTTTATAATAGTATCTTCTATCTTTAGTAAGGATTTTCGGCCCTGAGTATCGTTTTCTTGGGTCGGCATTATTACGCCAGATAACTCTAATAAACCCATCATAATATACTTTTCTTTTTCCTAGTAAGGATTTCTGCCTTAAGTGTCATTTGTTCAAATCGGCATTCTTACGCCGACTAATTTCGATAAGCACGGAGCAAGCTTTTTTTATTAGTGGGGGTTTCAGTCCTAGGCATCGGTCAAAGTGTAAAAATAAAAAGAATTCACAAGATAGTATGTCAATTCACGGCGTAACCATTTCAGAAATAAAGAGATAGAACATGTGAAATAAAGCAATAACGACTTTTATTAATATAAAGAGATATTACAACGTACAAAGAAGGGCTTAAACAAGCCTATACAGAAGGTGGATTACAAAAATAATAAAAAAAAAAAACGACAACAATAAGACAAATAAACAGTCAGATGTCTTTTTAAACTCGTCTCCGTAGTCCTTCCAAACTCTGCCTCAGTAGTGCCCATATTGAGAGGAGGACCTTCTTTAGAGAAAGAAGGAGGAGAAGAAGAGAAAGAAGGAGGAGAAGAAGAGGAAGAAGGAAAAGTACCAGGATGGATCTGGTGGTGGAAAGAAGAAGAAAGAGAGGCAAAATGAGGCACCAGTGAACGAAGAGAGGAAGAAGCAGGGGCACTTAGTCCCTGCGTCAGTCCTGACTTCTAACATGCTGGTGCCATGTTAGTTATGCTCATGAGAGAGCGGCTGGTACTTATAATGGGTGACCCCAGCTCAGTCGCGCCGAAAGTTTGACGCGGCGAGCCCCTGCTTCAGATTTTGGCTGAAAGGAGGGTGAGAAATATCTTGAGTCTCTGCCATCCCTGCCCTGACCGAGCCATTTTTAGCTTTATAAGAACATGGTATTTCTGAGAAGGGTATGGTTCCTTCATTACTCACTCCTATCTTGAACATATCACAATTTAAGGTGTAATTAGCAGATAAAGTAAACTCTGGAGGTGGCTAAGGGTTTCTGGTTTCAGAAGGATTAAAAGGCTCTCTATATGAAAGAAATAACCTCATGCCTTTCTTCTTATATGTGAAGGGCAAAACGAGAGGTATTTAATCTGTCCAGATTTCCAAGAAAACTTGTAAACTAGAATATGCCCGTTCCACTTCCCCACATCGCCAAATACCGTTGAATTTAAATGGTCTCGTAAAGGGAAATCATTAAAGGCGCGTTTTGGATAACGAAATGGCAGGAATGCATTGTGAATGAATTCAGAAGGAATGTCTCGTAGCCCGGTATGATTCCTGGGTAAATGAAGAGATACCAATATTAATGAAGGGTAGAGTTAAATGAGCCGCAATAAAGGCTTGACATTACCAAAACCCTTTTCTCCGACCAAGAGGTCGGACAGCAGGATTTTGAGGGGCTATTGTAGGGCCCGATAATTTGTGGCCCTAGCCCACTTATTCATTGGGGCCCAAGGCCCGAGCCGAGGAAGGTTATAGCCAAGATTAGGTAATACAAGTACAAAATAGTCCTGGGACACAGCCGAGGACGATTCAGTCCTCGGCATGTCCGAGGTCCCCCTGGAAGGAAGGACAAAAACGGTGTAGGAGCAACTTGGAAAAAAATCTAAAATATCTAGGTCAATAGAGAAAGATATGCTGGAAAGTATAACGACCAGGGAAAGCTGCCCTTACTGCCATTCAATACTCTGCACTTGACAGAGCCATACTCTCCAGCTTTTACAACCACCCCCAACCACTCTAGGTATGGGCTGATGGGACAAGTATCAGTCTTGGAAAAATTGAAACCCACACGTGGACGTTGGATAAGGAAGACAGGCTAGTATAAAAGGAAAAATAAGCAATCTGGGGAAGGGGGCTGGGAAAAATGGCCAAAAACCAGAGCCTCCCAGCCTGCCTCCAGGAGAAAGACTCTCAGGGCGAATATGATTTAAACCATGTATGAACACCACGAAAAACCCGCCGTCTGGTGACTAAGGCCTAGCCTTTCAAACCCACGCTTTGTAAATGATATTGTTTTGGCCTTTTCACGTGCGAACCCAACCCTGTTACGGTTCGTTACAAACTGTGTCCTTTCATATTTTATATAGTATGTTTTATTAAAATATTATTTCTTTATCAATTTTTTTTATTCTCTCTATACGAATAAAGAAATATTAAAAAATAAACTTTCATGTGAATATAATTGTGTAGATATTCACGGTTACTATAATGAAAATGTAAATATATGTATTTAAAAATTAATATGGGTAATTTTGAGACTTAAATGTGTAAATTTGACACATTTTTCTATTATACACACTAATACCAAAGTACATGCTCTACCAAGTTATCATATATGTTATAACTATCCTCTCTCTCTCTCTCTCTCTCTCTATATATATATATATATATATATATATATATATCACCTTGTGAAAAAAGAGAATTATTTTTTTGGATAAATATGATCAGATTGATTTAAATATATGATATCCAATGACTCCACTGTCCACTCATAATTAAAAAACAAATTAATGAATAGTGAGCTACTAAATTAGAAGTACAAAACTTAGATATAATACCTTAATAGGTATTGTTTTTTAGGTTTCTCTATTAAAATTCAGTCATGTGATTTTTTTTTTTAATAAATGAAAGTGTATTTTAAGTTAAGTAACCACATGACTGAATTTAAAAAAAAAAAAACTTAAAAAATATTGTAACTAAATTTTACTCTAGAGTATAAAATTAGTAAATTTTAACTGTTATTTGGTCTAAATTTTTGGACATAATGGCAAATAAAATTTGATATAATCACACGAAATAAAGTGTAAATGCCTTTTTGTTTTCTATAAATGTCTTAGAACTAGTCAGATCTTTTTGTTTTATAGAAAGGTCACAGCTGCCATGAATTGCTGTTATCCTAGCTAGCTTTATAATTATAATATAATTAGGAATTAGTTAAGTCAGTCTGACCTGTTAATTTATCCGATATTGAGATACAGAGCATCATTATTCTGTTCCTATCCTAAATGGATTAGGACCAGGGAAAACTCACATACCATATCTAGGCACGAGACGAAATTCTAGACTATGGACTACTAGGGTTGTTTTAGTCATTTGCGCAAGACAAAAAGATAGCTGATTTTGGGGGGCGGTGCAAAAGTGGAAAACACGTGTGTGTCATGTTATCCCGCAACAATTTCTGTTGTTATCCATCTGTTAAACTGTTAGGCAGGTTTTAAATTTGTTTGGAAAAATTTTTAGGCGAAAATACATTATTGGTTCCTAAAGTTTATCTAATAAGTGTTTTTAGTTCTTAAAGTTTCACATGAGTATTATTAATCCCTGAAATTTAAAAAATGACCTCAATTGGTCCTTCCATCAACTTATGTTAAATTTTATTGCTTATGTGTTTATTAAAATAGTGATGTGTTATTTATTTTTATGATGTGGCAATAATTTTTATTATTAACTTATTACATGATGTGGTAAACCCACCAACCATCCCAAGTTCTCTCTTTCGATCCCAGTGGCCAGTGCCTCATGTCCACCATTCACCAGTGCAACAAATTCAACCTCCATGAAACAAACCGAAATTCCGTAAAGAGCAACAAATCCATATTAGACGAAGATCAACCCAAGATCTAAGCTTGAATTACGCAACCCATTACAAAACATCTCTTATGAAAACCAATAACCCCAGCTACGACAAATTAAATCTGGCTATAAATCTTAAAGTGGGTCTCTTTGGAAACAAGCTCATCCATAATAAAAAAATTTTGGTCTATTAGAGAATAGGTTTAAGCTCACAAAACCTCAAAAACACAAGGGGCGATTTAAAATATGGACTAAATTAGAATCTAGGGTATTCATTTGATTGCTTTTCATGGCCGTTGAGTTTGTTTGAGGTCGTCGCTGATGTTGGTGATGAGGAGGAGGGGTTGGGAGCAGAACTAAGAGGAGGGAGTGAAGTACTGATCGGAGCCATCTGTGGTGTTTGAGACAAACGCAGACTTGAGGCCTAAAAAGAAAAACTTGGGATGATAGAGAGCATGGGAGATTGCTAACATGTAATTTGTTAATAATAAAAATTGTTGCGACATCATTAAAAAAATTGACACATCACAACTCTGTTAACAGAAGTTGAAGGAGGAACTAACGATGCTTATTTTATAAACTCTATGAACCAACAATACTCATTTGAAACTTTAAGAATCAAAAAAGTTCAGCAGGTAAACTTTAGGGACTAACATTATATTTTTGCCAAATTTTTATTTCCTTCTAACCTTTTTCTCTAAATAAATAAATTATTTCTATTAAAAAAAATATATATATATAAATATATATATATATTTATATATAAGGCTAAAGTTCAGATTAGGCCCTTTAAATTTATATCAATTGCAATTTTCATCCTTAAATGTGATTTTTTTTTTTTTTTTTGGGGTCAATTTCTTAAGAAAAGTTTACATTTGTTGTCAAGGTAGTTCTTATATTTACTACGGTTTTGTCTATTCGATTGGAAAGAATTGGAGACAAGATTTCAAAACTTGCAAGAACTTCAACTAAAATTTAGGTGATTAGAAGACTAATCGGTGTAATGGCAAGTTTTTTAAATAAATTTGGGAACTTTTTTGAGTAATTAATATAACATATAGAGACATACTTTAACTCAAAAGGCTTAAACCCAATGGATATGTACTCAATTATGTTTTATTAACTACTCATTTTTCTCATTACTATTCAATGTGGAATTTTACTTACATGTGTAACCCAACAATAATGAATATAGTTTAATCATTTGACTTTGTTTATAGAAGGAATAAGATTTGGTAATACCTTAATTAGAGGACTTTTTAAGATTGATGTGATTAGCAAAGATAATGCTAGTTGTAATGATCGATGAAAGGAAGAAGGTTACATCCTGACTAAAGTTATAAGTTATCAAGTACGAAATGACCTTCATTGACTCAAATTTGCTATGGGAGTCAAGCATAGACCTCGACATCAATACTAAGAAAACTGATAACTACAAGTTCACTTCTCCATTATATCATCTTTTATTCTTAGTAATAAAATGTTACCATTCCTATCGTAATTTCCATTTTATTTACCAAACATGTATACTGTGGAATTTATTTGTAGAATATAACCTATATTTACCACTCTCCATTGAATATATGGAAACATATTAGCAAGGCTTGTAATAAGTGCAATATATTGAAGCGTTGTATAGTCCAGTAGATTCGGATCCAAACTTTGTTATGCACCCTGCATTGCAATCTCCCTTCAAGCAATCCGATCCAGAATTGATTACGAACTAGCCCACTTGTCACAATTTAGCATCCACCACCATGGGTTTTCTGCCTATAATCATGATTGAATATAATTTAATTAAAATATAATTCTTATAATCAAACAATCTTATCATAGTTGGTTTGTTATCGCATAATCTTAACAACTTTAGATAAATGTCAAGAGGTTTGTAACTCGTTGATATTACATGGTGTTCCTTATAAGGAGAACTAGATTTTGAATCCTCATCTTCCACTTATAACAAATACACACACACACATATATACTATTGTGAATAAGAATGGTTAGGCCTTCTCTTTGTGAATAAAAATGGTTGGGCATTCTCTTTGAGAGAGAGAGAGAGAGAGAGAGAGAGAGAGATGCAAATTTTTATTGTTCTTGTTAAGTATTTTAATTTTTATCAACTCCTATTAAAGTTTTTAGGAGTGTTCTTGTTAAGTATTTTAATTTTTATCAACTCCTAATAAAGTTTTTAGGGGTTTTCTTTTTTGTGGTTGTACTTTTCAATATACAATATTTCTAGTCCCATAAAGGCTGCATATCCATAAATTGGAAATTAGATCTCTTTTTAAGTACAAAGAGGAATAATATTAAACTTATGATACTCTTTGTAAAAAATTTAAAAAGTGTTTCAAAGATTTTTTTTTAAAAATTTTTTTTTAAAAAGTTTTTTGAGAGAGTTTCAACCTATGATGTCTGCTCATATTGGTAACTTTTTATCACCGTACTAAGACACCAATCAGTTTTTGGTGTAGGCAGAGATTGAACCCTAGATCTTTTATACAACTATCAGAGATTTTACCAGTTAAGTTAATTGGAACCCACTGTTTCAAAGATTTTGGATTGATTGTGATGTGCACATATTGAACGTAATGTTATGAGAAAAGAAAGGGTTATCCTTATTTAGTTCATTCTTTAAAATCAGCCGCTTTAAAAAGCCATAGACCAAAAGGCAAAAAAAAAAAAAAAAAAACCCTTTCTAGTTACTATATTTTATTTAACCCTATTTTAAAATTGGTTTTCAAGATTTTATAGGTTTCATTTAGATGTTTATATTTTTAATTTTGCTATCATTTTGGTTTTTTAATTTTGTTATTATTTTGGTCCCCATTGCCATTCCACTTACAAAAAATGCCTAAATGGCTAATCATCTGCATTGTTAGTTTAAAAATAGACTTCTTCGTAAGTGATATGATGGTTGGGATAAGAAAAATCATAGCAAATTTAAAAAAAATAAGAAAAAAAAATGAAAGTTTTTTTTTTTTTGAGAAACAAACACACACACACAAGGGAGAGGGAAAGAGATTCTAATACAAAGGCATACCACAACATATATTAGTAGCAAATAGGTGTTTTGCCTTGATTAAAATTATACTCTCTAATATTTATAAGATGATATAATTTTCTTATAGCCACAATTATATATAGGAACAAAAGGTGAGAAATTGTAAGGACATATGATGGTCCTATAAAATTAAAAAGGTTAAGAGATATGACGGTCGATTCTTAAATAATAGAAAATATCTAAATTATATGTAAACTAAAAAAATGTAGAAGAGCAACAAGTTTTGAATGAAAAGCGTACCAATAGTAATGAAAAGAATAAGCAAATAAAGGATATATGTAGAAAAATGGAGTCAATTTTGTATCGGAGACTACTTTAGTTTGGCCAGGGAAACAAAATATTTGGGTATCGGTTGATACCGGTGTACCGCTTCAGGATTACTACTATTTATATATTTCTATACATAAATATATATTTGTATTATTTATGTAAGTATAAATTTATTAATTTTTATGTTTATCAACATAAAATTTAAAATCCACATATTTTATAAGCCTACATATTAGCTTAATTACATTAACCAATATATTAGATTAAATAAAATATTTTTTAATAATTTTTTTCAATTTTATATTTTTTATTGTATCGGCCGAAATGCCTATACCAGCTAATACAGGCCAGTACAACCCAATATTTTTTTACGGTACATTTTGAAGGAGCACCGATACTAGTTTTATAGCCAGTATGGTATATTTTCCTGGTTCAACCGGTATTAGTATGGTATTGACTTCTTTGAGAAAAAGTTATCACGATTTAGGTCTGTTATTGAATCTTGCCAATGAAAGAGAAGTGAGACAAGAGGCAGTTTTTTTTTTTTTTTTTGAGAAAGTGACAAGAGGCAGTTGGGTAGTAAATGACAATACATTTAAATATATAGAGACATTACATGAATATATGACAAGAATAAATTTTGTTTGATTGGATTTTTTCAACCGGTGAAATGTGCCATAAAGTATCATGAGATTAGATTCTTTCATTTATGTTTTGTCCAAATATTATATTCACTAATTATGACATTTAATATAGTAACTATGTGGGGCAAAAATACAGGTTCCAAAAAGGAATTGGGCTTGGATCAAGGTCCAATATATTTTAATTTATAAAGTTGTGATTTTGGATCAACGGTTGAACTTTTTACGACTATTCTTTACTGGAGACCTCAAAAAAAAAAAAAAAAAAGGTCTACTAGGGAAATGCCTGATTGTGAATTAGGGTTTTTATGCCTGATTGTGAATTAGGGTTTTTTTAGTTTACAAAAGAACTTGTATTTTGATCTTCTTCACACACATCATATCCCTATTCCTAGATCACATACTATGCATCTCATGAACTATAAAATAATGTCCAAATATTCATGTCACAATAGTGTCAAAAATAAAAATGAAAATTATTATTCAATAGATAATGTCAAACAATAGGATTTTAGGGCATAAATCCTAACATTGGTTTAGTTTTTCCATTACATCATCTTTTATTCTCAGTAATAAAATTACCATTTCTATCATAATTTCTATTTATTTGACCAAACATGTTCATTTTTTGAATTTATTAGTAAAATATAACCTATATTTAGCACTCTCCGCTAAATATATAGAAACAGATTAGCAAGGCTTGTAACAAGTGCAAAATATTGAAGTGTTGCATAGTCCAGTAGATTCAAATCCGAACTTTGTTATACACTCTGCGTTGTAGTCTCTTGGAAAGTAATTTGATCCAGGACTAAATACGAATTGGCCCACTTGGCACATTTTAGCATCCACTAGGGGTGTCCAACCAGACTCGGAACCCGACAAACCTACCCAACCCGGTCCAGCTCGACTAGAAAACTGGCCGACTTGGCAATGGTTGGCAGCGAGTCTCCACCCCTAAAACTCGAGACCAACGGGTCGGTTGACGAGTTTGAGCATGAAAAACCGATTTTCAACCGACCCGACTAGAAAACACATCAGAATTTCTGTTCTCCATCGATTGGAGTGGTTAGCTGATCTGATTTTGTCCAATCTGTCGAGATTCAGCTTGATCTCATTGAGATCTGCTACGATCTCTTCAAGATTCGGCCTAATCTCATTGAGATCTGCTAAGATCTCTTTGAGATTGAGTCAGATCTAGCAAAAACCAGAGACTTCAGCAAAATTCGGTGACGATTTATACAAAATTCGATGATGATTCACATAGTCTGAAATCGACCAATACCTGACCGAAAACTGATGACATTCAACCACCTGAACCACTGCCTTCGGCGGGTCCGCGGCGATTCTAGGTTTAGGAGACCCAAAGTGATTGGATCAGTTTTGGGTTGGGCACAAACCCAACTTGGACTGACCCGTGGACATGCCTAGCATCCACCACCATGGGTTTGCTACCTATAATCATGATTGAATATAATTTAATTAGAATATAATTCTTATAATCAAACAAAAATTATAGCAAATTAAAAGATATATATGAAAAAAAAGAAAGTTATGAAAACTTGAAGACCAAATAAAAAATAGAGAATATGTTAATAGCAAATAGGTGTTTTGCCTTGATTAAAATAATACTCTCAAATATTTATAAGATGCTGTAGTTTTCTTATAGCCACAACTATTAGAGGAACAAAAGATGAGTAATCATAAGGAGATACGATGGTCCTATAAATTTGCTGCCACCCAGGTTTTTTTTTTTAGTTGCCATTGACCAAAAATTGCTTCTCTTTGGCTTGTTTTCTTAAAAAATGGTGAAGTTAAATTGCTATGATATAGCATATTTGATGCAATATCTAGTGGTAGAATGCAACAGTCAATCCAATTAGCGTAGCAATAGAATGTCGTAGTCAATCCAAGTAGCTCCAGCCAGCCAATAGCTCAGCAGCTTAGTCCTTACTACCTAATTTGCTCAGTCATAATTCACAAGCTGATGTTCTAGGCTCTCAAGCTGATGTCTTAGTTAAAGGGTTGTATGATACTACTAGCAGATAGCATTGTGCACGTCTTAATTAAATTAAGCATGTTCTTGGTTGTTGTAACTATTGAGAAAGATATAATAGTTATTAGGGTAAGTTAGAACAATTATTTTGTAATCAGAAGCTATAATTGATCAAGCATGTTTTGTTTTGCATATAAAGGGGCTAACCACTTGTAATCATGATTTTTTCAAGCAATGAGAATTAAGGTTTGTTTGTATTGGGCATCTGCATTTGCGCGTCCGCGTTTGAGGGCTTTTTTTTTTTTTTTAAACTAGCGTGTTATGCACCGTTCATTAGCCATTTGCATCTGTTCGTGCTTCTTATCTATTTTAGCATAATAACTTACTTTATCTATTTTATATAGTATGTTTTATTAAACTATTATTTCTTTATCAATTTTTTTTATTCTCTCTATATGAATAAAGAAATATTAAAAAATAAATTTTCATGTGAATATAATTGTGCAAATATTCACGGTTACTATAATGAAAATGTAAACATACGTATTTAAAAATTAATGTGGGTAATTTTGAGACTTAAATGTGTAAATCTGACACATTTTTCTATTATACACACTAATACCAAAGTACATGCTCTACCAAGTTATCATATATGTTATAACTATCCCCTCTCTCTCTCTCTCTCTCTCTCTATATATATATATATATATATATCACCTTGTGAAAAAAGAGAATTATTTTTTGGATAAATACAATCAAATTGATTTAAATATATGATGTCCAATGACTCCACTGTCCACTCTATAATTAAAAAACAAATTAATGAAAAGTGAGCTACTAAATTAGAAGTACAAAACTTAGATATAATAGGCATTGTTTTTTAGGTTCCTTTATTAAAATTCAGTCATGTGATTTTTTTTTTTTAATAAATGAAAGTGTATTTTAAGTTAAGTAATTACATGACTGAATTTAAAAAAAAAAAATATTGTAACTAAATTTTACTCTAGAGTATAAAATTAGTAAATTTTAACTGTTATTTGGTCAAAATTTTTGGACATACTGGCAAATAAAATTTGATATAATCACACGAAATAAAGTGTAAATGCCTTTTTGTTTTCTATAAATGTCTTAGAACTAGTCAGATCTTTTTGTTTTATAGAAAGGTCACAGCTGCCATGAATTGCTGTTATCCTAGCTAGCTTTATAATTATAATATAATTAGGAATTAGTTAAGTCAGTCTGACCTGTTAATTTATCCGATATTGAGATACAGAGCATCATTATTCTGTTCCTATCCTAAATGGATTAGGACCAAGGAAAACTCACATACTACTAGGCACGAGACGAAATTCTAGACTATGGACTACTAGGGTTGTTTTAGTCATTTGCGCAAGACAAAAAGATTGCTGATTTTGGGGGGCGGTGCAAAAGTGGAAAACACGTGTGTGTCATGTTATCCATCTGTTAAACTCTGTTAGGCAGGTTTTAAATTTGTTTGGAAAGATTTTTATTTCCTTCTAACCTTTTTCTCTAAATAAATAAATTATTTCTATTAAAAAAAAATATATATATATATAAGGCTAAAGTTCAGATTAGGCCCTTTAAATTTATATCAATTGCAATTTTCATCCTAAAATTTTTATTGATTTTTTTTTTTTGGGTCAATATCTTAAGAAAAGTTTACATTTGTTGTCAAGGTAGTTCTTATATTTACTACGGTTTTGTCTATTCGGTTGGCAAGAATTGGAGACAAGATTTCAAAATTTACAAGAACTTCTACTAAAATTTAGGTGATTAGATAACTAATCGGTGTAATGGCAAGTTTTTTAAATAAATTTGGGAGCTTTTTTAAATAATTAATATAACATATAGAGACATACTTTAACTCAAAAGGATTAAACCTAATGAATATATGTTCAATTATGTTATATTAACTACTTATTTTTTTCATCACTATTCAGTGTGTAATTTCACTTATATGTGTAATCCAATAATAATGAATATAGTTTAATCATTTGACTTTGTTTATAGAAGGAATAAGATTTGGTAATACCTTAATTAGAGGACTTTTTAAGATTGATGTGATTAGCGAAGATAATGCTAGTTGTAATTATCGATGAAAGGAAGAAGGTTACATCCTGACTAAAGTTATATAAGTTATCAAGTTCGAAATGACCTTCATTGACTCAAATTTGTCATGGGGAGTCAAGCATAGACCTCGACATCAATACTAAGAAAACTGATAACTACAAGTGCACTTCTCCATTATATCATCTTTTATTCTCAATAATAAAATATTACCATTCCTATCGTAATTTCCATTTTCCAAACATGTATACTGTGGAGTTTATTTGTAGAATATAACCTATATCTACCACTCTCCATTGAATATATAGAAACAAATTAGCAAGGCTTGTAATAAGTGCAATATATTGAAGCGTTGTATAGTCCAGTAGATTCGGATCCAAACTTTGTTATGTACCCTGCATTGCAATCTCCCGGCAAGCAATCCAATCCAGGATTGATTACGAACTAGCCCACTTGTCACAATTTAGCATCCACCACCATGGGTTTTCTGCCTATAACCATGATTGAATATAAATATAATTCTTAAAATCAAACAATTTTATCATAGTTGGTTTGTTATCACATAATCTTAACAACTTTAGATAAATGTCAAGAGGTTTGTAACCCGTTGATATTACATGGTGTTCCTTATAAGGAGAACTAGATTTTGAATCCTCATCTTCCACTTATAACAAATACACACATGCACACGTTCCTTATAAGGAGAACTAGATTTTGAATCCTCATCTTCCACTTATAACAAATACACACACGCACACACATATATACTATTGTGAATAAAAATGGTTAGGCATTCTCTTTAGAGAGAGAGAGAGAGAGAGAGAGATGCAAATTTTTATTGTTCTTGTTAAGTATTTTAATTTTTATCAACTCCTGATAAAGTTTTTAGGGGTTTTCTTTTTTGTGGTTGTACTTTTCAATATACCATATTTCTAGTCCCATAAAGGCTGCATATCCATAAATTGGAAATTAGATCTCTTTTTAAGTACAAAGAGGAATAATATTAAACTTACAATACTCTTTGTAAAAAAATTAAAAAAAGTGTTTCAAAGATTTTTTTTTTTAAAAGTTTTTTGAGAGAGTTTCAACTTATGGTGTCCGCTCCTGATAGTAACTGTAGGGACAAAGTTTGGAGCCTAGGCCCACACTATATGGAATCCTGGTAAAAAAAAAAAGCCCAATACAATGAATTTTGTAGAGTATGGGTCAAAGAACTAGGTTTAGATGAGTCAAGCAGTGGTTTGCATGGGATTAAGGAACATCCAGACAGGAACAAAAGTTATTATGATGAAATGACCTCCGGTCTGAGGAGACTTAGAATTTTATTTATGAATACATATCACTACATTAGGGTTCTTTTGCATGCTACAGTATTCTCCCCTCTTTTTTATCATTAGACCAAGACACCAATCAGTTTTTGGTATAGGCGGAGATTGAATCTTAGATATTTTATACAACCATCAGAGATTTTACCAGTTAAGTTAATTAGAACCCACTGTTTCAAAGATTTTGGATTGATTGTGATGTGCACATATTGAACGTAATGTTATGAGAAAAGAAAGGGTTATCCTTATTTAGTTCATTCTTTAAAATAAGCCACTTTAAAAAGCCATAGACTAAAATGCAAAAAAAAAAAAAAAAAAAAAAAAAACACCTTTCTAGTTACTATATTTTATTTAACCCTATTTTAAAATTGGTTTTCAAGATTTTACAGTTTTCATTTAGATGTTTATATTTTTAATTTTGCTATCATTTTGGTTTTTCAATTTTGTTATTATTTTGGTCTCCACTGCCATTCCACTTACAAAAAAATATGCCTAAATGGCTAATCAACTACATTGTTAGTTTAAAAATAGACTTTTTGTAAGTGATATGATGGTTGGGATAAGAAAAATGATATCAAATTAAAAAAAATAAGAAAAAAAAAAATGAAAGTTATGAAAACTTGAAGACCAAATAAAAAATAGAGACAATATATTAGTAGCAAATAGGTGTTTTGCCTTGATTAAAATTATACTCTCTAATATTTATAAGATGATATAATTTTCTTATAGCCACAATTATACATAGGAACAAAAGGTGAGAAATTGTAAGGAGATATGATGGTCCTATAAAATTAAAAAGGTAAAGAGATATGATGTTCGATTTTTAAATAATAGAAAATATCTAACTTATATGTAAACTAACAAAGTAGAAGAGCAAGAAGTTCTGAATGAAAAGCGTACCAATAGTAATGAAGAGAATAAGCAAATAAAGGATATATATATATAGAAAAAGGGAGTCAATTTTGTATCGGAGGTTGTTTTAGTTTGGCCAGGGAAACAAAATATTTCGGCATCAGTTGATATTGGTGTACCGCTTCAAGATTATTACTATTTATATATTTCTATACATAAATATATATATATATATATATATATATTTGTATTATTTATGTAAGTATAAATTTATTAATTTTAATGTTTATCAACATAAAATTTAAAATCCACATATTTTATAAGCCTACATATTAGCTTAATTACATTAACCAATATATTAGATTAAATAAAATAATTTTTTTCAATTTTTTGTTTTTTATTGTATCGGCCGAAACGCCTATACTGGCTAATATAGGCCAGTACAACTCGGTATTTTTTCCGGTACATTTTGAAGGAGTACCGATATCAGTTTAATAGCCAGTACGGTATGTTTTCCCAGTTCGACCGGTATTGGTATGGTATTGACTTCTTTGAGAAAAAGTTCTCACGATTTAGGTCTCTTGTTGAATCTTGCCAATGAAAGAGAAGTGAGACAAGAGGCAGTTGAGTAGTGAATGACAATACATTTAAATATATAGAGACATTACATGAATATATGACAAGAATAAATTTTGGTTGATTGGATTTTTTCAACCGGTGAAATGTGCCATAAAGTATTATAAGATTAGATTTTTTTTTTTTTTTTTGAGAAATAATTACAACATGCTGCTAACCCCGTAGCTCGAACCCTTTCCCCACTAAACCCCCAAGCACTTTGTACATGGGGAGGTGCCAATTCAGCTACAAGGCCCTTGGCATATGATTAGATTCTTTCATTTATGTTTTGTCCAAATATTATATTCAATAATTATAACATTTAATATAGTAACTATATGGGGCAAAAATACAGGTTCCCAAAAGGAATTGGCCTTGGATCAAGGTCCAATATATTTTAATTTATAAAGATGGGATTTTGGATCAATGGTTGAACTTTTTACGACTATTCTTTACTAGGGACCTCAAAAAAAAGAAAAAGAAAAAAAAAAGAGTCTACTACAGAAATGCTCGATTGTGAATTAGGGTTTTTTTAGTTTACAAAAGAACTTGTATTTTGATCTTCTTCACACACATCATATCCCTATTCCTAAATCACATACTATGCATCTCATGAACTATAAAATAATGTCCAAATATTCAAGTCAGAGTAGTGTCAAAAATGAAAATGAAAATTATCATTCAATAGATAATGTCAAACAATAGGATTTTAGGGCACAAATCCTAACATTGATTTTAGGGCACAAATCCTAGCATCCACCACCATGGGTTTGCTACCTATAATCATGATTGAATATAATTTAATTAGAATATAATTCTTATAATCAAACAAAAATGATAGCAAATTAAAAAATATATATGAAAAAAATGATAGCAAAATGATGGTTGGGATAAAAAAAGATAGCAAATTAAAAAAAATATATATGAAAAAAAGAAAGTTATGAAAACTTGAAGACCAAATAAAAAATAGAGAATATGTTAATAGCAAATAGGTGTTTTGCCTTGATTAAAATAATACTCTCAAATATTTATAAGATGCTGTAGTTTTCTTATAGCCACAACTATGAGAGGAACAAAAGATGAGTAATCATAAGGAGATACGATGGTCCTATAAAATTAATAAAGGTAAAGAGATATGATAGTGGATCTTTAAATAACAGAAAATATCTGACTTATATGTAAACTAACAAAGACGAAAAGCATGAAGTTTTGTATGAAGTGCGTACCAACAGTAAGGCAGAGAACAAGCAAACAAAGGATATAGGTAGAGAGAGTTCTCATGACTTAGGTTTCTTGTTGAATCTTGCCAATGATAGAGAAGTGAGACAAGGTGCAGTTCGGTAGTGAATAACAATACAGTTAAATATATAGAGACATTACGTGAATATATGGCAAGAATAAATTTTGTTTGATAAGATTTTTTTCAACTAACGAAATGTGCCATAAAGTATTGTAAGATCGGATTCTTTCCTTTATGTTTTGTCCAAATATTAAATTTAATAATTATGACATTTATTAATATAATAACATTTCTTATAGTTGTGGTTGTATATAAAATTATCTATTCTATCTTTTAAAGAAAATATAATATGAGAATATTTTGATGGAGGTTTAAATATAGAATAAAATTTAAACATGTAATTAATTATAAATTTATATTAGAATAATAATGTGCAAAATTGTAAGACATGAAATTTTGTTGTTGTACAATATTATGAAATCAACTGAAATTAAAGTAACGATTATCTCACTTTTTATTTTATTTTTTTCTAAAAATGAAATTAGAACATTATAGTAGTTGTTAATTTGCATTTATTATGATTTTATTTGTATCATTAAATATTCTACAATTTTGTAAAATTATTAAATTTAATTTCAATTTATGATAGTCATTAATAGAATGATTTGTATTTATTATAATTGAATTTGTATATGTGGCAATCTATTCCACCATTTCAAGAAAATATGGCATGACAAGATTTTAATAGAGGATTTCTATCTCACACACACACACACAAGCCTCATCACACACGCATTGCGTGTGCGATGAGGCTTTATTTATTTTATTTGGTTTAGTGTCATAATTTTCCTTTTTTTAAAAAAATTGGATTATTTTTTTGAAGATATGAATTAGTAAGAGAGTGTCCTATTTTATATCATTTTAAGTGGAGTTGAAAATATATTTTTACCGAGTTATCCTCAATTTTTTCCCTGTTAAACGTAAGGTTTAGGGATATTTCTAAATCATATAAAAGTCTAATCCAAAGAGGGGAATCCTTTTATATATAGTGTGTGTGTGTGTCTTTCTTTTTCAACTAATGAAATACTTTGACGCTGTAATCTTCTCGGACCTAAAATGTTTTGTTTTTGGTGCAATAATCAGGAACACAACGGGCGACGTAATGACTGGAATGTCAGCAGAGGGACCCTATGTAAACAGCAGTGAGGAAGCTGAAGCTCTAGCACATCAAAAAGCTATTGAATTTTCCGTGGAAGCTGGCTTTTCTAAGCTAGTCATTGAAGGGGATAGTCTAAACGTGATGAGAGCGATTTCAACTTCAACAGCTAAGAACTCTCTGCTAGGCCATATCTACGAGGATATCTGGTGCTCTATTAGTGATTTGTAGATGTTCTCTATCAGCTAGGTGAAAAAAGGAGGAAATATGGTGGCTCATTCTTTAGCTAAATATGCTAGGGATATTGTTGAGGATATGTATTGGATAGAAGATGCACCACCACCAATGGTGGATGCCTTGTACCAAGATTTTCTTCATATCAGTGAATGATTGTGATGGGGATCAATCTAAGGTCAACTCGTCCATATTAGTTGTCCATAACTAGACCACATCCAAAAAGTTTTGTGGAGAAAAAGGAACTCAGGATGAGCATCAAGTGGAAATAGAAATCGTTCATAGGTAATAAATTCAATTTCAAGAAGGTCGTCCATGACCCAAGTGCATGGATGACCAAAGGACACTTAGTGAATTCTACAAGAAAACTCCTCCAAAGACTTCATATAACCAAACCATGATGCACTACTCCTAAAACGTGGAGAGGATTCCCCGTAATCTGCTCCATATTTCCCATTTTCTCCATTAATCACACACATCAGCCACGATGGTGGTGGATCTAAACAAGTAGACCCACTTCTAACTCTCTATAAAAGGGGCAAGTCCCATTCACTCAAGGTAAGTCCCACCATTCACCATTTTCTATTCCTTGTGTTCTAGAGAGAAAACTAACTTAATTGTCAGAGGGTCCTTGGCTATGTTACATTGGTCACCTTTGACAATTCTTTTTCTTTTCAGGACCAAAAAGCCATCACCATAGCATGAAGCATTCCAGCCTATTGATTTTCGTGCATCATTAGATTGAATTTTTTGTTTTCAAAAAAAGAAAAAGAAAAAAAGAAATATTCAATAAAGTATTGTAAGATTGAATTCTCTGCTTTATGTTTTGTCCTAATATTAAATTTAATAATTATGACATTTATTAATATAATGACATTTCTTATAGTTGTGTTTGTATATAAAATTATCTATTCTATCTTTTAAAGAAAATATAATATGAGAATATTTTAATGGAGGTTTAAATATAGAATAAAATTTAAACATGTACTTAATTATAAAATTTATATTAGAATAATAATGTGCAAAATTGTTTGTTGTACAATATTATGAAATCAACAAAATTAAAGTAATGATTATCTCACTACTATATCACCTATATGTGCTTAAACATCACAAATAAATTATTAGGCCTCTCTAAATATTGTTTTACCCTATTATCATGATAACCCACAATTATTCTCCATGCCTCCACTAAATTGGGCCACAAATATAAAATATTATAAAACCTAATATTTTGTGAGACCTATAGTTCAAACCCATAGTCAAATTATTTTACTAAGAGGGTTCAAATCCCATGATCAAAGACTATTCAAGTCCATGACAAATTATCTATTAAAAGCCCAATTTTTATTGGAAATATTGAAAAACCCAATTTTCATTGGCAATATTGAAAAGTCCAATTTTCATTGGCAATATTGAAAAAATCCAATTCTCATTGACAATATTAAAAGTTCAATTTATATTGGCACTATTTAGTAAAAACCCCAGATTGTTGAGAAGGTAAAACCCTAGATTGTTGATACCTGGAAAATACCACATGTTAATGATAAAATTACCTCTCATAACCGCAATCACTTTAGAGCTTGTTACATACTCATGAGAACCCATGACTACTTATCTATTTACAAAACTCATGGGAAATTATGATTATTTTCCCTAAACACATGAAATTCTTTGGTCACTACTCATTTCACTTTCATAATGCTATGGTAGTCATTCATCTTACAAGCTCATCATTAAAATCATGACATGATTATTAGGTCTTGTTCGGAACCGTAAATATTACCTATGTTATTCTCAAAAAATCATGGAATTCATTATTTAAAAATAGTAAATATTATTTACAAGGCATTTTGAAATAATTAAGTTTATGCTATTATTTTAAAATCTTACAAATCATTATTCAAGAACCCATTACAAATATCTATTAAAGCCCAAAATACATTGAATATCTATTAACCATAAAAGTCCAGGAGGGTCAAAGCCCCATGGCAATTTGTGTCATTGTTGTCCATTTTGTAGGACCCAAGATGTGATAAAAGGAGAACAAGCCCAAGAGAAGAGGGGCACAAAAAGAGCCCATTCGAAGAGTCCAACCCATGTAGACAAGCTCAATTTGAAGTTCCAACCAAGGCAAACAAAGGCAAAGGACTGAACCAGCTGGATAGCTTCACTCTTGTCCATCCATGACCAAGGTTCACCTAGAGAATTCCTCAAGAAACAACTGAATCTCTAAGACTAAACTAAGGATTGTCCCATCAACTCTCTGCCACTGCCTCCCTTGACAAGGACAGTGCCCAGAGGTTGGGCTGGCAACTAAAGTCTGATAGGTAATAGAACTCCATCATCTTCCTCAAAGCTCTAGTTCTAGCAGAAGGAAGCCATAACAAAATTACTCAAATCTCAACAAATCAGCTTTTAAATGCCAAAAATGTTCAAGAATTGGTTCATGCACCAAGCCCATAAATCCTAAAGAGGAAAATTGGGGAAAATGTGGTTTAGAGGGCACGAAGGGATCTCTTGCAAAACCCTTTGAAGTAGACCTAAAATTTGACACCTGGCTTGGGGTGTTGAATCCTATTCTTTGGAGTCCAAATCTTATTTGTAGTACCAAGATTCTATTCTAATATCTGCCTTAATCCTATTGGTTGAAGCCAATCCTAAGAATCTTAGCATTTAATGCAAGATTAGCCAAATATTCACCTCCATACGATGTTACCCAAAGAAGCAAGACAACCCAAAAGAAAATCCACCACTTTTAGCCAAATCCTAGGATGAGCAGTCCGACACTCTTCTTACTAATCAGTCCTATGAATTTGGAGTCTTGCTAATCACACCCCAAAGCTTCACTATAAAAGTGAAATCCCATCAACTCTACCAACACACACCAACCCTCCTAAAACTTCTGTCATTCTTGTTACTTTGACCCATAGGTCATAAAGAGAAGCCATCGTTTAGCTTGTCGATTAGTTTCCCTAGCTCATAAATGATCTCTCTCAGTCCATAAAAGCCAATACTCACTTGACCTCAAACATTCCTTTCCCTTTTCTACAAATCCTAACTCCATAAATGTTCCCTAATTAGTTATAAGCAACCTTCTCCCCCACTAAAGACTTAATATAACTGAGCATTATCATTATTTCCCTCCATTTCACTACAAACTTACTCACCCATTCACTTAAAAATAGCCCTTACTACCCCACATATATCCCACATATATATTCCATAAGAATCTTGGTTCAACTACACTGAGCTAAAATCTCTCTCTCCTTTCATATCATGCCAAATAACCCCTTTTTTTCACCATGGAACCTTTTTTTTTTTCTTTTTTTTTTTTTTTTTTTTTTTTTTTTTTTTTTTTTTTTTTTTCATTGAAAAAAAAAAAAGTGTTTGTAACAATGGAGTTTTTTTTTCCTCTTATTGACGTAGTAGTAGCAGAAAGTTCCCTAGACCATTTCAACCGAGACACAAGGATTTTTTGAAGTTAACACTTAACTTTTTTTTTTGGATAGCAGAAGTGAACACTTACTTAAACTTATTCAATAATTGACTGTTGGATCATCAGTTTAATTTTACCTTACTGTTGGAGAATTTTATTTTCTTGCATTGTTGTAATATAGCTACCTATTTATAAATTAATCCTCAAGAAGTGTTTTCCTAGGCCTTAATGTTGTTCTTGCTAAGGTGCAGCCTTTATTCTTGCTTGGATAGGCTTATCACTATACCGAAAGCCTTTGGGCATCATCTCAAAGCTCAATGTTGAGTTTCGGCTTGGCCTCCTCATATTTTATTCAAGAACATTAATTTTCCCCCGCTACATATGGATAATTCAATAGTTTGAGGAGAGGAGATTTGATTCTTAATGTCTTCGTCATATATACTAAAAAGTGCTAATTGAGTTACAAGATGTCTTATTTATTGACTGAATTTATTGCAAAATTACGCATTTTGAGAAGTATATATATCCCTATGGTATGCTAAAAGGTATGTAGTCGTTATTCCTTATGTAACTTAATAGCTCAAAAACTATAAATAAAAATTCTACAAAAGCATCATTGGTTACAACTCTCTCTCTCTCTCTCTCATATTTTTAATAATATAACATTATTCTTTTTCTAATGGAAAACTAACATTCATAATTATTGGTTTAATAATTTAATTAAAAATTGGGTAATGTTAATGCCTGCCCTTAGAATAATTGTTAATAAGAGCATCCATAGCAGGTGTGGCAAATGTGCCAAATGCCAAATATTTGGCACATTTGCCACACCAAACACCAAAAATCCCTTTTATCAGATGTGCCAAATCTCATAAAATTTGACACATGTGAACACTACCGTTGCAAATTTGCAACGGTACGGACGAGAATGCTAAAAAAAAAAAGAAAGTTTTTTATTCATTCTCTCTCATCCTTTTTTACTTTCTCTCTTCTCTCTCTTTCTTTTTCTTTTTTCTTTCTCCGCCACTCCATCTCTGTCACTCTCTTTTCCTCTTTTCTTCTTCTTTCTCTTTTCTTCTCTTGCCTTGTTCCACGAGTCAAGGAGTAATTGTTCCCAGAAGATTATTTTTTTAGATATTAATTATTTTTTTAATTTTTCTGGGTTCTGTGGAGTAGAAGAATCTGGAAGGGTGATTTCAGATTTGTCTTTTAGAGCTTATCGAATTTGGGTTTTGTTGCTTGGACTAAACCAAGAAAAAGGGTATGTTCTTCTACTTCTGAATCTCAGCTCTATTGGGATTTGATATTTTGTTGCTTTTGCTTTTGCCGATCTCGTCGCCGATGGTTGGTTGAGTTTTTTCATTGATTGATCTGTTGGGTTGGAGTTTTGTTGAAGATTTTGAGTTCCTTTTTTTTTAATTATTTTGTTGAGGTTTTTGGATTTGGAATTTGTTGGAGGATCCGGTGATTGTGGATGTAGTTTGTGGTGGTGGTTGTAGCGGTGGTTGTTGTTGTGGCGGTGGTTGTAGCGGTGGCTGTTGGTTCTTGGGTGGTGGCGACTGCCATTGGCTGTGCATTTGTATATTTGCCGGGTTTTGGGTAAATATATTATTTTAATGTGTAGTAAATATTATTTTAATGTATAGAATTGAATGATAAAACATCTGATAAATGGGATGTTGTAAAATGATGTGGTAAAATAATAAAGTAGGCCTTTGGTGTGGTAAAATGACATAATTTTTGCAACAGCTGCTACGGATGTTCTAAATCATTTAAGGAGCGTTTTGATATCATTTTTATGGGAAATATAAAAAGCCGTAAATTTTTTTTGTTTTTTCCTTTTTCCACAAAAAGTTACTAAACCAATGCTCTCAGGGTTTTATTGACAAATATAAGCCTACTTCATTTATATTACGATGTGAAATTTAATTAAAAAATAAATGAAACATTTTAAAACTAAAACTACAACTTAGTCCAATATACGTATTTAGACAAATTCCATATTGTAAGCATATTCAAGAATGAACTAAAGCATGCAAATAGCAATATGAAAATTCAGAAATAAATCAAACCGAAGTTAAACACATGAAAGTGTTTATAAAGAGGAAAACTCAAGCAACCAGGCACAAAAACCCATTCCCCAACCACACTCTTCGGAAAATCTCCACAAGATGAATAGTTGCAGTACAAGTAAGACTATGAACTCTCGAAACCCATATCCGTCTATATACTTGAGCCCTCCAAGCTCTTGCTAGTAACCAAATTCTCGGAGTCCTTTCTTTAACTAGCTTGCCTAAGTTACCAACGTTGAGCCGCCAACGGAAATCCACCAAATGGATATGGATTTTGTAATGGCTTCTATGATTTCCTAACCTTCTACTTAGTCTCACAACACTCAAGGGATTGTGTAGATGGTGAAGGTGACAAAAATATTTCTCTCAAAGATATATTAATGGTGAGAGAAATGGAGAAGAGGGTTGGGAGTTTTCTAGCTCTAAGGCCAAGGCTCTCTCTTTCGATGGGATGTATGTCTATAATGAAATGAGATCTCTCATAATGTATATACTCATATCAAATTCCCTAGACACGTCCAACATGCACAGACAAGTTGGAATATTGCTATGCATTGGCTCTTTTAGAATCTTAGAAAGCCATGGACATGCCAAGCCTCATGCATAGCCACTTTCTAGAACTGTTGGAACACACTATTTTGGCCCTCCAAACCACAAATTCCCAAAATTTTTTCCCTAAAAACTCATGGTTTGAACCATGAATCAAAGCTTGAAGTCATGCATCACCTTTGTTTGTTGTGGGTGAAGAGGTTTCTTCATAAATTTGCTGCCACCCAGGTTTTTTTTTAGTTGCCATTGACCAAAAATTGCTTCTCTTTGGCTTGTTTTCTTAAAAAAAGGTGAAGTTAAATTGCTATGATATGGCATATTTGATGCAATATCCAGTAGTAAAATGCAACAGTCAATCCAATTAGCTTAGCAATAGAATATCGTAGTCAATCCAAGCAGCTCCAGCCAGCCAATAGCTCAGCAGCTTAGTCCTTACTACCTAATTTGCTCAGTCATAATTCACAAGCTGATGTTCTAGGCTCTCAAGCTGATGTCTTAGTATAAAGGGTTGTATGATACTACTAGCAGATAGCATTGTGCACGTCTTAATTAAATTAAGCATGTACTTGGTTGTTGTAACTATCGAGAAAGATATAATAGTTAGTAGGGTAAGTTAGAACAATTATTTTGTAATCAGATGCTATAATTGATCAAGCATGTTTTGTTTTGCATATAAAGGGGCTAACCACTTGTAATCATGATTTTTTCAAGCAATGAGAATTAGACTAAAGTTTCCCTCCTAAATCCTAATCTTTCTACTCATTCTCTCTCTCCATTTTGGAGGCTCTGTTCCCTCTAAAGAACCATTTCAATTTTCCATCACTTGAACTCTCAACCATCAAGATCAAAAGGAAATTATTAACATTTGGTATCAGAGCAAGATCATTTTTGGTATCATGATAGCAACCAGATATCCAATCCAAAACAACAACAAAATTGCTGCTCTTACGTACTAAGATCGTTGATCACCATGATTAAGTCCCGCAAGAAATTCACCAGCAGCTAAGCCATTCTGACTTCAAAAATACATTAATTTCAAGAATCACAACAGGGAGCTTTAATCCTTGCTACACTTGATCATGTTTCAGGTGAAGAGAACCAATGGCCGGGTTGAAACACTGCCAAACCCACTGAAGCTTGAAATTCCAATTTTTGTAGACGAAGAACTAGCTTGCTGGGTATACAAAGCAAATAAGTTCTTTTTTACAACTCACCTCTCAATAATCAAAGGACTTTAATGGCTTCTTATTACATGGAAATGGAGGATCTGGTTTGGTTTTAGGATGCAAAAGAAACATGGGTGTTCACTAGTTGGGACTCTTGCTAGAGCTTTACGTATCAAATACTCAGCTTATGATGATGCTATGGAAGCCTTAACCAGGCTTAGGTAGACAATTGATGTGGTTGCATACTAGGGTCAATTCGAGGCCATTTCTAACAGAATTACAGGCTTATATGCTAGGCACAGACTGAGTTGCTCTCTTAGTGGCCTCAAAGATAAGATTAGGCCTCCTCTGAGAAGGCTAAAAACCCAAGAAGAATACCTGTTGAACAAGAAGTCATATAAGTTTTTACCTGAAGCTCCAAAGCCTTTAATTCTAAGTTTACCTTCCATGATTGAAATCAAACTGGATTCCAAGCATAAGGTGCCAATACAAAGAATTACACTAGCTCAAACGGAGGACAGAAAGGAAAAGGGAATTGTGTTATCTGTGATGAACGATGGCAACCAGGGCAACCAGGTCATAAATGCAAGATTCCAAGATTGTATCTTCTTTAGAGTTTGCAATAATCCAAAACATAATTTAAGAGTGCATATAGAGAAACTTATGGAGGATGAAGCTAGAATTGAGTTGGTGGAACAAGATAGTAAGAATGCAAAACTTGAGATAACGGCCTTTATGCTTTGATTGGTATTCTTCGTCGGGTAGAAATTGAATTGTTTGATAATGTGTTGTGCGAGCATGTGTTAAATCTCATATCAATGTATACTACTAAGATATTAGATGAAAAAGTGATTATAAGGAGTCCTAATTGAATTTTGACTAATTCTTTTGGAGTATAAGTGCAGATGTCGATTCTTAACGTGTTGATACTTGATAGCAGACTAGCAGGTGGTAGGTTGGGAAAAATAAGATTTTTAAATTTGTTGTACACACCTTTCTTTCCATCCTCAAACATACTTCTTTTTTCTGTATTGTGTTTTGAATTCATTAAGTTGGTTCCTTTGGTTAGTCTTCTACGTGAGAATCAAAAGAAACTTCTCTCTTCTTCATCTTTTTGTCTCTTTTAGGGAGTAGGGTTTTGTGCTTTAGTGGGTGGGCCTCCTTTTTGTTCAAATGGGTTCAATGCTTTGGTGCGCATGGACTTAAAAAATGCAATTTTCTCAATGATTTATTTAACTAGTCTATTTGTGTAAGCACTCGGGAAATTATTGGGGAAGCCCATTCCATGCATGAGGTATAAGATAAATAATGTGGGTCGAAAGCCTTGAAGCATTGAATAAAATGAATGGTAAGGTGTGACAAATATGAAATTTATGAAGTCACAGGATTTGGGCCCAATCAATGAATTCAAGCAATACTATCAGACCTAGAGCCCATTACATAATATAGAAAATGTGGTCCGTGAGCCTGTCCCGTGAATTGAAAAACTTTGTTGTCCATGATTCATTTCTAATCCATGCAATTAAATAGATGGACAAAATTTAGTTACAGTATCTTAGGTGTTGTTTCTTAGATTCCTCTTTTAAGTTTCAATCATGTGACTACTTAACTAAAAAATACACTTCCTTCTCATAATAAAAAATTCACATAGCAGAATCTTAAAAGGGGAACCTAAGGAAGAACAACTAAGTATTGTACCTAAGTCTTGCTTTAAATAAAACATGAGCCTTCTCGGGCATTAAAATAAATTTAATCCAAGACCTATTATTTCTTGCTTGCATGTAATAAAATAATAATGTCAATGTGACACTGGTTGCTCAATTAAATTGTGCCAAGTGTCATGAAGAAAGAATTTGACCCTAAACACCACAATTAAATTCTAACTGAGTTCTAAGTTATCAAGTACTAATCACTAACCTATGTTATGCACGAGAACCTATGATAACGCCTTAAAATGTATACTTGTTATATATTTATATGGACGTTATCTCCTTATTATTATGCTTAATTTGTATAATTAAGCCATGATTTGCATTAGTCCCTATTATTTATCTTTACATAATTTCTTGAATAAAATGCTATTCATTGTGTGTAATTTTCTACTTTCAGGAAATTGTGTGAGAAAGATGAGTTTACAGGAATTTGTGAGAGAATGGAGGCCAAACTAAAATTAAAGTGGAGTTAAAGAACCATGCTTAAATGTCTAAGGAGGTGCAGCTGGAGTGCTTGGATCGTCTACCATGATTGGAAGCTTCAAATAAGGAAAGAAATCAAAGAGGCAGAATCTGAAAATGAAAAATCTGATTTGAGCACTGATCAGTATTTTGGGCGTATCTCTCTCTGCAAAAATCCAATTGACACAAGGCCAGATGGGTTGGAACCATAACTTAAATATCTACAACTTTCCAGTTTTGAGTTTTTCGAAATTCTCAAGTTTTGAAGGCTGAAATTAACTCACAAGTTACTGCTGTAGACCTGGACGGAAATTAAAATAGTAAAAGTTTTATTTTCTTTGGACACTTAGACATTAGGGTTTTGAAGGGAGGCTGTGGAGAACGATTTTTGGAGAGAAAAACTTGTATTTTCCTTTCTCTAATGGCAGCCTAAACTCTTTGCTAGGGCTAGGGGTTATGTTTATTCTATACGGTATGAATATTTAATGTGATTCTTTCTAGGATTTTATCAACGACATATTTGATTGTTCAATTAGATTTCTTTTGGTGTATTAGTTCTTCCATGCTTCCAATAAGTTCAATCATGTTTTTCTTATTATTTAGATGAATTTCTAATAGTTTCAAATAGAAATCAAGATTTAAAGTGAATGGGTATTTTTGAAAACTATTCTAACCGCATTATCAATCGAGGTTATCATGCGTTCTTGTATTGTCTCAGTTCAACCGACTCATAAGTTTTTAATTGTATAAGAACAATCAATTATGAAATAGATGTTTTCTTAGATCACAAAGAATTTCATATCAATATAGGGAAACACCCCGATGCCCTAGTATTTACATTATTGATTAAAATCAGTTTTTATTATTATTCTTGTTAACAATCACCAAGCAAAAGTATTTTTCTTCTTCACTCAAATTTTTATTTAATTATATTGTCTTTGAATTTACCCTGCTCCTTGTGGTTCGACCTAGGTACTTCGAGAAATATATTGCTACAATCTCCTGCACTTGGGAGTGAGCAAGCAACCTACTATTAGTGAGGTAAACTAAAATAATTTTATAAAATCTTAAATTGATTAAAAAATTATACCATTGCATGATTTGCTCTTGTATGACTTCAATTTGTGTTACGATTTGATGAAGAAGCTGTTGCTTGAATGTGTAATGACTTACAAAATTTTTTTTAGACAGTTTCAAATACTGTAAAAAAAATAACTCAAAAATTTACATATTAAAACTTTTGAAAGACCAAAAAATATTAAAAAATCAGACGATTCATTACTTAGAAATTATTGAAACAAAACAAAATATATATGATTAAACGATAGAAAAATATAAGAGAAAGATGAGTTACATTCAAAAGAATAATCCATGGTTATAACTATTAAAAGGAATCAAAAGATTTAGACCCCACAAATTATAGATAATATATATATATATATATATGTGTGTGTGTGTGTGTGTGTGTGTGTGACTACACAAATTCAGAAGTTAAAACTTCCAAAGTGCTAAAAAAGATATATAATTAAAGAATAAATTATTGAAACAATTCAAAAAATATATGATTATTCAAAAGAGAAATATAAGAAAAAGAAAAAAGTATACGAACCTATAAAGCAAAAAGTTTTAAATTTGAACGGGTCTAAACTTTAATCGAACCTTATCAGCATGTGATCCATGCTAAAAACTGTTGAGCAAGAACCCACGTTGAAATAATGAAAGCCATACCTCATCTTAATATATTGTATATAAGCTTTATGTCCAAGAAATTAACATACTTTCATATCGTGAGGTGAAACAAAGACAGAAGTAGTAGTAGCAACCCTAAATACGACTAAAGAGAGTTTGGTGGTTCATGTACAAAAATTACTTTTTTAAAAATATATGAAAAATCATAAAATAAAATTTTCCCCCTAAATATGGCTAAAGAGAGTTTGGTGGTTCATGTACAAAAATTATTTTTAAAAAAATACATGAAAAAACATAAAATAATTTTTTTTAATAAAGTAGAGGAGAAGAAAATAACAGAAGAAGAGCTCATACCTCCACTCGACTTTAAACAAAATATATTGGGGTTTGCATTGCTTTTATAGTGTTCGTGATTAATCTCGCAAATTTGGAGATAAATTATCAATGTTTGAGTTTGAGTTTAAGTTGGACTTGTTAGAGAGATAAAGTTTCACTCATTTTTAAGTTTGGACTAGACAAAACTAATTTTGTTTTAAAAAAAATGATAATGATAATGATGAGTTTGAGTTTAAGTTGGATTTGTTAGAGAGATAGAGTTTTACTTCTTGTTAAGTTTGGACTAAACAAAAATAATTTTATTTAAAAAAAATGACAATGATATGGCAAGCTCTGGAGAGGTCAATAAAAAGTTAAAGGCTTCGGTTATATATATATATATATATATATGAATGCTTGGATTTGTGTATAAACACAAGAGCTTGTTTAGAATCCAAAAGTAAAATTACAGTTAGATTGCTTTTACTCTTACTTAATCAAAGTGCGGAAACAAGAATAAATGTGCGTGATGAACTGATGCTACTCTTGTGCATAAACATGAACAACAAACAATAAAAGTAAAGAACAAGAGTAAGGGAAGAAAGATGCAAACACAAGAAAACACCGGGATATGTTATCGAAGAGGAAACCAAAAAACTCGGCGAAAAACCTCTTTGCCACCTTCTAAGTGGTAAATCAATCCATTAGAGAATAAAGTTGGAGTACATGAATAACAAAAGACCCTCTAAACCTAATCTACCCCATGTACTTGCCCTCCAAGCTCCTGCTACCAACAGATTTCTTGGAGTCATGTTTTCTCTAACTTTCTGGATCCTATAATACACACGATTGCATCCACCAAGCCTCACCGGCTTCTTTTAGCAAATCTCCAAAACTTCCCAAGCTTCAAAACACTCTCTACACTCAGAATAGGTGTGAGTTGTGTTTGGGTACAAATCTCCTCTTAAAGTATGACAATGGGAGAGGGAAGGAGAAGAGGTTAGAATGATTTCTCACTAAGGATGAGTAGCTCTCTCTCCAAAAGATGGGTGTGTGTGTGTTGTTGAAAACCTATCTAGGGATTTTCTCTCTAAATGACCTTCTTACAATTTTTGTGGGTAATGAGAGTATATATAGTATGGGTGAAAGGTAAGAAAGTCACGCTTAAAAATCCTCCAGGCAGAATGTTTCGTGACTACCTCGTGGGAAGGCCTTACCCGCGAGATACTCATGAAACTGACAGCCTGGCACGACTCTTCAGCTTCCAGTCATGTGCTTCTCATGTGGCTACTTTGCAGGTTAGCTTCTCACGAGCTTCTTGCAAAATCCACTTGATTTTCAATTAAGCTTGAGTCTTCACCAACTTAATACTAAACCCAATACAATAAAATCCCACAAAATACAAGGAACAAAATTAAAGCAATTATAACACTTTTTGTCATGGAATAAGCCAACACTAAAACATAGTTGTAAATCACAACTTTACAATATTTATATATATATATATATATATATATATATTAGGAACTTTTTCTCAAAAAAGAAAAGAAAAGAAAAGAAAAGAAAAGAAAAGAAAAGAAAAAGTATTAGGAGCTAAGTATTATCATTTTTGCAGTCATTATAGTTGATAAGGAATATTTTAATTGAGAAATTTTATAACTCCTTTTACCCTTCGGGTTCCATTTGCCCTTCGGGATGGAAATGCCCTTCGGGTCTATTTACCCTTCAGGATGGAAAGTAACCGTCTGGTCCATTTACTCTTTAGGTTCCATTTACCCTTTGAGTCCATTTACCATTCGAGATGGAAATGCTTTTCAGGTTCTATTTACCCTTTGGATAGAAGAACTAGTCGGGTCCATTTACCCTTTGGGATGGAAGTGCCCGTCGAGTCCATTTACCCTTTAGGTTTCATTCACCCTTCGGGTTCTATTTACCCTTCGGGATGGAAGTACCCATTGGGTCCATTTATCCTTCGGTTTCAATTTACCCTTTGGGTTGGAAAGTACTCATCAAGTCCATTTACACTTCGGGTTGGAAAGTAACCATCGGGTCCATTTACCCTACGAGATGGAAGTGCCTGTCGGGTCCATTTACCCTTTGGGATGGAAATGCCTATTTGGTCTATTTACCCTTCGGGTTTCGTTTACCCTTTGGGTTTCGTTTACCCTTCGAGATGGAAATGCCCTTCAGGTTCCATTTACCCTTCAGGATGGAAGTACCCGTCGGGTCCATTTACCCTTCGAGATGGAAGAACCCGTTGGGTCCATTTACCCTTCGGGATGGAAGTACCCGTTGGGTCCATTTACCATTCGGGTTGGAAAGTACCTGTCAAGTCCATTTACCTTTCGGGTTCTGTTTACCCTTCGGGATGGAAATGTCCTTCGGGTTTCATTTACCCTTCAGGATGGAAGTACTCGTCGGATCTATTTACCCTTTGGGTTCCATTTACCCTTTGGGATGGAAGTGCTCGTCGAGTCCATTTACCCTTCGGGATGGAAGTGCCCGTTGGGTCCATTTACCCTCAGGGTTTCATTTACCCTTCGGGTTTCATTTACCCTTCGAGTTCCATTTACCCTTTAGGATGGAAATGCCCTTTGGGTTCCATTTACGTTTCGGTATGGAAGTACCCGACAAGTCCATTTACCCTTTGGGATAGAAGTACCCATCAGGTCTATTTACCCTTCAGGTTCCATTTACCCTTCGGGATGGAAATACCCCTCGGATTCATTTACCCTTTAGGTTCCATTTACCTTTCAGGATGGAAATACCCCTCGGGTTCATTTACCTTTCAGGTTGGAAAGTGCCTGTAGGGTCCATTTACCTTTCGGGTTGGAAAGTAGCTATTGCGTCCATTTACCCTTCGGGTTAGGAAGTGACCGTTGGGTCCATTTACCCTTCAGGTTGGAAAGTACCTATCGGGTTCATTTATCCTTTGGGTTGGAAAGTACCCATCAGGTCCATTTATCCTTTGGGTTGGAAAGTAACCGTTGGGTCTATTTACCCTTCAAGTTTTGTTTACCCTTCGGGATGGAAATACCCTTCGGGTCCATTTACCCTTTCGGGTTGGAAAGTGACCGTTGGGTCCATTTACCTTTTGGGATCCATTTACCCTTCGGGTCCATTAACCTTTAGTTGGAACGTACCTGTCGGGTCTATTTACCCTTCGGGTTGGAATAAACCCAGTTTAAAACACTAATATTACTATTTTCTTATGTGTTCTAATAAGTATTACTGTTTACTCAAAAAATAAAAAGTTACCCGATTGGCATGCGTGTGGACGATCAGCTCATTGACGATTTTTTTTTTTTTTTGCATCATCAATAGTTATCACCATTTCACATTGGAATATGAGAAAGATCATTAATATAAGCAATAGGAATACCTACAATAATCAATAAAAAATAAACTATAATGCTATTATGATACATAAACTTTAATTCTAAATTATACAATGTCCATTTAGTAGTGAATTATATATTACTTTCAAATGGCAGAGGTGATTACACAAGGGAGAAATTATACGGTCCTCATGGTCAAGGATGGAACTAGGATTTGAAGTTGGAGGACCAAACATTATTATTATTTTTTTGTGTAAATCAAAACCTACATCTTTTGAATATAAACAAAGAATCAATAAAAGAAAAGACATCAAATAATTATTTCTTAGTAAATTTAAACTAAATTATCTATCAAAATGGAATTCGACGTTGTTGTTTGAATTCCTAGTAAAATCATATATGATGGACTTTGTACTAAATTTAGTTGCAATCTCTCTTTTAATGTTCAAAATTATAGAGTCCCTTAGAAAATCTTCTTTCATAATCAAAAAAATTCTATATAAAATTTTAGTTGAGGGTTTTCAGAAATTGAGATATCGTCATTAAATGTGGGTAATGTTGCATCACTAGCAATGACCTCTCTCTGTCTTTAGAATAAGAGCTAGGAATTTTAGATTTGTAGAAGTGGGTTTGTATTTGTACTAAAAAAATTGTTTCAGTAGGGGCCATGGGCCAAAAGAATGGGCCATGTAACCATTTGATTTTTGGGTCTTTGGATTAATTTAGTTTGAGAGGGGTCAGTTTTCATTCTTTTTTGAGAATAAACGGTAGACCAGTTTTCATTCTCGAGGGAAATGAGAGGGTTGGAGGGGCAAATATAATTTTCCTAGGGGCCCAAATATAACTTTCCTAGGGCTTTTTTTTTTTTTTTTTTTTTTTTTTTTTTTTTTTTTTTTTTTTTCCCTAGAATCTTAGCTATGTACCTAATATTTAATGTTTAAAAAATTGGGGGGGGGGGGGTGGGGCACAGTCCCCAGCCTGTATGTGGTTTGGTCTCTGCTCATGGTGGACCATGACACTTGTCTACAATGCCACTAAAAGACTCCTGGAGAATGGAGAGCACAAGTTTCTTTTTTAAAGGCTAGACTAAGGATTCCTTTAATGTGAACAAAAATCAAACAGGCATGCATGAACTATCAATATCATTTCTTTATTCCCACAATATATATATATATATATATATATATATAAATGGGTTCAAGTTACACCTAGTATAACTTCACAAGAGTTACATCTTTTTTAGACCATTGATTTTTTTTAGATCTAAGATTGAAAAAACACAGATGGTAATGTAATCATTGTTCTCTAAAAATTAGTGATTTAGGCATTAACTATTCTTATTAAAGGGAAATTAAAGGGAAACAACATTAACTCTCCACTCTCCTCCACATCATCATCTTCTTCCTCTCATCCTCTCTCACATCTTTCATTTTGCACTATGTAATTTTAGGTCATCACCATTGATTACTTGGATAATTGGATGCGAATTTTGACAAATCAACCGTTGGATAATATTATCTTTGTATATTCTCCATATTTGCAAAATTTTAAGGTAATCAAAGATCAATAGCTATGTCATCAATAAATTGTTTAAATTCAAGTTTTTGTAGTTTAAAATATTGCATAAAATATGAATTTATGGATTGAATAGTAAATCACATTTGATTAGTATAAAAATTGACATGTATGTTAAAAGCATATATTACATGTAATCCAATGGTGAGATTTTTAAAATATGAACTCAATAATAAGTTATTGGGTGGTGCAATATTGCTTAGAGTTATACCTGGTATAACTTGAACCCAACCCATATATATATATATATATATATATATGCAAAACACGAAATGTTAACATATATGTAGATTATTAAGAATACAAAATTCAAATTAAGATCAAAATACAATGAAGCATGAAAGAAAGAGGTTTTTATAGCAGATGTGAGACAAGCCCACTGCAGATTAATTAAAGAAAAAGGCACTATAAATTAGGTTATTATAATGGAATTCTTCTAGTTTGCCATACACTTTAGAAAAACAATTATTTGATAATGGAGAATGGAATTATATATATATATATATATATATATTTTTTTTTTTTTGAAAAAACACGCAATGTTAACATGTTTGAAGATTATTGAGTGCACAAAGCTCAAATTAAGATCATAATACAATGAAGCATGAAAGAAAGAGGTTTTCAGTTTTCACCTCACATGTGAGACAAGCCTAGTGCAAATTAATTAAAGGAAAAGCCACCATAAATCGAGTATTATAATGGAATTCTTCTAGTTTGCCCTACACTTCAGAAAAACCATTTGATCATGGAGAACGATTTTTTTTATTTATTTATAAAGGCTAGACTAAGGATTCCTTTAATGTCAACCAAAATCATACAGACATGCATGAACTATCAATATTATATCATTATTCCCACAATATATATATATATATATATATATATATGAAAAAAAATACGCAATGTCAACATGTTTGCTGATTATTGAGTGCACAAAATTCAAATTAAGATCACCATACAACAAATCATAAAAGAAAAAGCTTTTGATAGCAAATGTTAGCAAATGTGGGAAAATCCCACGGCAAATTAATTATAGGAAATGCCACTATAAATTAGGGTTTATAAAAGAATTCTTCTAGTTTGCCCTACACTTTAGAAAAACCGTTTGATAATAAGATTAAATTCTATAAGGATGTGGTGTAAAACTTATGTTTTACTCTTCCAATCCCAATATGCCACATCCTCTTATCTCATGTTTAAGAATAAGTACAACCACTCCCAATCAATTCTAATACTCATATATAAATCCAACAAAATTAGGAGCTTATTGAGATGTTAATAGGTATGGTAGGATGTACTGAATTTTAAGTAAAATGCTAATGTGGCAATTTCTTTTTAGATGGAGTAAAATACGAGTTTTACACCCCATCCTTACCAAATTCGGACCCTTTGATAATGCAGAACACAAGTTTCTTTTTTAAATGCTAGACTAAGAATTCCTTTGATTTAATGTCAACAAAAATCATATAGTCATGCATGAACTATCAATATCATATCTTTATTCCCACAATATATATATATATATATCGTGGGAGGAGTAAGATTCAAGTACAAAATAGAGCTCATGGGCCCATTCCGAGGAGGTGGAAGGGCCTGTCCCCACATTAGTCCTGACCTAGTGCATAGATGAAAGCCCAAGAATAAAGGACGAAGAGGCTGATTGCCCGAGGAGCCCAAAGAGCGAGTGTTCCTCGAGAGGTGTTGAGCAGGCCACATTGGATCCAAAAACAAAATACCGAGGAAGATGGTAGAGACATGCAAATAAAGAAGAAGAGAAATATCCAGATAAAGTGCCCATCACCTCCACATTCAATACACTGCACCAACTCAACTACCTGCATTAATGGTGGAATGACCCCTGAACAGTGTGCTCACAGCTTGCAGCACCTTCTACCACTTCCAGCAAAACGCTGATGGGACAAGTATCCGAAGAAAGATCAGTAGTTGTACAAGTGGAGGGTTAGGATGCAATTCAGCTAGCTATATAAAGAGAGGAAACCCCTCCAGATTAGGGAATGAAAAATTGAAAAGAGAAACATACTCTTTGCAACACTACCCTGTAATCAAGACTTGAATATCATATGAACTGTTACTCCTCGACCTAACCTGAGGAAGTTTTAATCTAAAAATCTACTTCTTTCATGTAATTTATGTGATGTTTTTCCATTCACTTATAAGCTAAACCTGATGTTTTTTCATTCACTTAAAAGCTAGACATATGAATGTATCAAGGTAGACCTCGGAAACCCACTCTCTAACAAATTAATTGTATTGGGATGTCATACATAAACTCTCTTCTCTAAGTGCTAAGTTTGTTTTTGCTCGCTTACAATTAGCGTCGTCTATGGGAAAGTTACCTTGAATTTTTCCTTGTGGTTTCTTGCGTGGTGGTAAAAATGGCAAACTCTAGGAGAGATGAAATTGGTGCTTATGGTGACAAGAGGGGTGACAGAAAAGAATTTGTAGGTTCACAGCATGTTGTAGACATCGCATTTTATATCCCTTACGACTCGGACCCTTGTTTCCCAATGATGCTGAAATTCTAAGACTTGAGGTTGATTTAGGGCCCAATTAGATTACAAATTGACTTGAAAGGTGTTAAAATAGAAAGTATAACTTTTTATGAGCAAATAATTCTATTTTTGGAAAATAAGAGGCCAAGGAAATCCTTGGCTTGTGTACACAGGCCAAAACCTGCGTATGTAGGTCTGATGCATGTGTATATAGGCACGGACTTGCGCATGCAACTAGGGTTTCAAAAACCTATGAAAGGCAAGTTTTTTGCATTAATGTTGAGATTTGGAATGAATCCCACATCATCTAGGAGCCGTTCCAAACCCCTATTTTCTCACTATATAAAGCCATAACTGGCACCTTTTCAAAAACACACAAAAAGTCCTAATGGAAAACCTAAGATTCACTAGAAATAGTGAATCAAAGAGGGCGTTTTTCACAAAACATCCTCAAGTAAATTTTATTTTGATTGTGAAATTTTCTGGTCTTGATCCTCAAGTTTTGAAGTTTACTAATCATTCTTGTTTGATTGTGAATAGATTTGACTGAGGGGAACAGTCAAAATCAAGCTAAAAAAGCTTCTTGTTTGAGGTATGGAGTTCTAAGCTTTTCTTTTTCATTTCTTTATCTTTTTTTGCTTAATCTTTCTATTTTCCTTGTTTCCTTTGTTTCTATATATTATAACATGTTTGTTTAGGGGTTTCCTTTAATTTTATGATTTTATGCACGTTAGGTTACTAGATTTAAGTTCTTTGTTTTCTGTGTTTCTATGTTGATGGGTTAGGGTTTAGGGTGTGTCTACATGCGCATGCTTCTGCATGCATATGCAGGCTCGAAGTATGCATATGTATACAATTGGCCTGTGTATGTAGGCCTATGTATTTATATGCATACTGTAGATACCGCATTTTGTACCCCTTACAACTCGAACCTCTCCTTAATGATGTTGAATTCTAAGACCCAAGGTCGGTTAGGGCCCAATCAGATGTCAAATTGACTTGAGAAATATTAAAATGAAAAATATAACTTTTAATGAGCAAATAAATCTATTTTTGGAAAAGTGAGGCCAAGGAAACCCTCGCTATGCACACACAAGAATTGGCTTGTGCACTTAGCTTTTTGCATGCACATGCAGGCGTGATCCTGCGCACGCATAGAGAATTCCATAAACTAAACAAGGTAAGTTTTTTGCATTAATGTTGAGGTTTGGAATGAATCCCACATTGTCTGGGAGTCATTCCAAACCCCTATTTTCACACTATAAGTAGCCTTATTCAAAACACACAGAAAATAGAAAACAAAAACTGTTACCAAACATATCCTAAGATTCACCAGAAATAGTGAATCAAAGAGGGAGTTTTTCACAAAACATCCTAAAGTTAATTTTCTTTTAATTAGGGAATTTTATGGTTTTGATCTTTAAGTTTAATATTACTAATCACTCTTTTTGTTAATTGTGAATAGATTTGACTGAGGAGAACGGTAAAAAATCAAGCTTGAAGAACTTTTGTTCGAGGTATCTAGTCTAAACTTTTCTTTTTCTTTTCTTTTCCTTCTTATGCTTTAATCTTTGTGTTTACTTTTGTTTTCTTGTTGCTATATGTTTTAGTATGTTTATATAGCTTAGGTTTATGTAGTTGTATGTTTTAAAAGCATGTTAGGTTGTTAGAATTCTCATTTTGAAATTCTGTTGTATCTGCTATGTTTCTAGGGTTTCTGTGCGAAAACCCACATGCGCATAATCTTGCTTGGGCACGCAGGCTTGATTATGCGCACGTAGGGTTGTTCATGCGTGCGCATGAACTAGCCCAGAAACCCTAATTGTATTTCTTTTATCTTTGCTCTTGTTTTCACTTGTATACTTCTGTTTTAGGTTCTTTTTCACATATTCATGCTTTAGAGCTTCTGTTCACATGTTTAATTATTGGTTTGTCCCTCACATGATTAGAATTAGGGTTTATCTAGTGTTTTATTGTTTTGATACCATGAACACGAATTCACATGTTCATGCATAATGCCATAGGTGTTGAGTTACTGCAAGGTAAGTGAGGCAAGTCACGCATTCACAATGTACATGCATTTGTGATATGATCTTGTTTAGGTTTGATGGTATGATTGCATTCCTAATGCTTTGGGTGATAACATGATTTGTTTGCCTTGTTTCTACCTTGATTTAATATACATATGCTTTTGCCTTGGATGAGATATGATAACATGATGATAGTAACATGCTAGGGTTTATGTTAAGCCATGATTAGATGAATGCTAGGATGATGTGACATGTATGCTAGATGAATGTTAGGAGATGCCATGATTAGATGTATGTTAGGATTATGATGTGATGATATGCATGATTAGATGAATGTTAGACTTTGGCTGTTTGCCATAGTAGATGTATGGTTAGGGATGATTGATATCCCGTTGTTTGGTTAGATTCATGTTAGTGTGTGTGTGAGTTAAAATAACAATGTTGAGTGTGTCTTTAATAAGGTTAAGATATAAAACACAATGAAGGGAATCCAACCTTAGGGTTGGGCGGTTTTGGGTGCCTAACACCTTCCCAAGACCATAACTTAACTCTGAACCCATATTTCTAGCAGTAAGATCAAAAGGTCCTTCCTCAAGAGGAGGCTATATATATGGTTCTTAGACTATTGCAAAAACTAGGTAGAGACTCCCATTTCCTAGACCATTGCATTATTTTAAATTCAAGTTTTTGTAGTTTAAAATAATGAATAAAAGATGAGTTCATGGATCAAATGGTAAATAACATCCAATTAACATGGATTTTAAAAACATATAGAACATGCAATTCAATGGTGGAATTTTCAAAATATGACTTTTAAAACAAATTATTAGGTGGTGTAGTATTGTTTAGATTTATACCAGATGTAATATACATATATGACAAAACACACAATGTTAACATGTATGCAGATTATTAAGTGCACAAAACTCAAATTAAAATCACTATACCACGGAGCATGAAAGAAAAAGGTTTGGACATCACATGTGAGACAAGTCCACTGCAAATAAATTAAATGAATAACCACTATAAATTAGGATATTATAATGGGATTCTTCTAGTTTGCCCTACACTTCAGAAAAACAATTTGATAATGGAGAATAAATTTTTATTATTTTTTTATTATATATATATTTATATATATATATAATGGCTAGACTAAGGATTCCTTTAATGTCAACCAAAATCAGACAGTCATGTGTGAACTATCAATATTATATCATTATTCCAACAATATATATATATATATATATATATTTATATATATATGAAAAAAAAAAAAAGGCAATGTCAACATGTTTGCAGATTATTGAGTGCCAAAACTCAAATTAAGTTCACTATACAACAAAGCATGAAAGAAAAAGCTATTGATAGCGCACGTGTGAAAAGCCCACTGCAAATTAATTATAGGAAAAGCCACTATAGATTGGGATATTATAAAAGAATTCTTCTAGTTTCCCTAGACTTAGAAAAACCATTTGTTAATGAGATTAAATTATGTATGGATGCGATGTAAAATTCATATTTTTTCCTTTCAATCCCAACATGCCACATCATTTTATCAATATTTAAGAATAAACTCAACCACACCCAATTAATTCTAATACCCATATATAAATCCAACAAAATTAGGAGTTTGTTGAGATGTTATTTAGATATGGTAGGATGTATTGAATTTTAAGAAAAATGCTGATGTGGCAATCTCTTATTGCATGATGTAAAACATGGGTTTTACACCCTATCCTTACCAAATTTGGACTCTTTGATAGTGGAGAACACAAGTTTCTTTTTGAAAGGCTAGACTAAGAATTCGTTTAATGTCAACAAAAATCAGATAGTCATGCATGAACTATCAATATCATATCTTTATTCCCACAATACATACATACATACATACATACATACATACATACATACATATATATATATATATATATATATATGGGTGCAAGTTATACTTGGTGTAACTTTATAAGAGTTACACCTTTTTGAGACCATTGATTTCTTTTAGATCTAAGGTTGAAAAAACACAGATGGTAATTTCATCATTGTTCTCTAAAAATTAGTGGTTTAGGCATTAACTATTCTTATTAATGGGAAATAACATTAACTCTCCATTCTCCTCCACATCATCATCTTCTTCAGTTCATCCTCTCTCACATCTTTGTTTCACCTCAGACTAAATTCATTTGTCCCAAAAATAAGTTGATGAAGCCAAAATCATCAGTTGGGTCACTCATCCAATCCGGAGGTTTAGATGATCTTGTAGGACCTACAAGATAAAGAGAGATAGATCGAAGAGACCATCGGGTTGTGCCCGATGGGGAAGCCTCCGATGCTTAAGTTAGTATCACCCTATATTTCTCGTATTTAGATAGTGTTTTGTTGTAACTTTTGACATACGTTAGCAAGTGAGATAGATTGTCCCTTTTATAGGTGACTTAGGTAGCTGTTGGACATAAATGAGGGTGATTATTACCCTAATTGTAACGTTCTTTGTCTTGATGAAAGGGTTTAAGGCATTTGATGATCGTTATTGAATGTGTTGGGTGGTTACTCATCTATCTTCGATGGCCTACTAATGACGCAATGACCATCCATTAAGATGGATGACCTTAATAATTTTTATGGACTCATCAATTGCCCCCTATTCCTAAGTTTGATTTTGCTTTGTGCTAGTAAGGCTTTGGGAATATTCTTGACTTGTTTAGATTCAGACTTTTTTATCTTCAACTACTTTCTTCTTCAAGAATGGTAGTATTTTTGCAATGACTTCTTAGTATCTGCCTTTTGAAGGTCTTTTTGGATGTTCGAAGGATCATAGCTTGATCTTGAAAGTGAGCTTTGGACGATTATTTTTATCACTGCTGAAGAGTAAGGTAATTTCTTTGGATGACCATTTTTTATTACTGCTGAGGAGTGAGGTAATTTCTTTTGATGACCATTTTTTATCACTACTGAAGAGCGAGGTGATTTCTTTGGACGACCATTTTTTATCACTGCAAAAGAGCGAGGTGATTTATTTGGATGACCATTTTTTATCACTGCAGAAGAGCGAGGTGATTTCTTTGGATGACCATTTTTGATCACTTCGATGCTTCTTCTTTCATTCATTTTCTGGTTGTCACGTTTGATATTCTTGATTTGCGTGTGACTTGCGTTTATGAGAGAATCCTTGTCTGCTTACACTTGTCTAAGGGTATTTAGTCACTTAGCCACTTTTAGGTGACTTACATCTAGTTACGAGCTTTTAGCAGAATCTTGTCCATTTTTTTTTTGGTGACTTACATCCATTTAAGGAATCTTGTCACTTAGGCTTCGTCAGTGATTTACATCTGTCTTGGCGGAATCATATCACTTAGCCATTTTTTGGTGACTTACATCCATTTAAGGAATCTTGTCACTTAGGCTTCGTTAGTGATTTAAATCCGTCTTGGCAGAATCTTATCACTTAGCCATTTTTTGGTGACTTACATCCATTTAAGGAATCTTGTCACTTAGGCTTCGTCAGTGATTTACATTCGTCTTGGCAGAATCTTATCACTTAGCAATTGGTGACTTGCATCCATTTAAGGAATCTTGTCACTTATTGCTAGAAAGATTCCTTGACGCTATGTCGTTTTGGACTTTCTTGAGGCCATGTTGATATCTGCATTAAGTATCACATGCACTTGACAAGACTTGGTTAAACAAGAATTTTAGAACAATTCGTATAAAAATAATAAGTTACCAATAGCCTAGGTGGACCTTTTTCTTATTTCCTTGTAATCTTAGAGTTTTACCTTTTTCGTGATCTATCTAGTAATGCATACATTTTTGCATGAAACTTTACTAGGTGTAAATTTTTATAGACGAATATAAAAGAGACAGAGATAAATGTGTGACGATATTATTTTGTCACATACCTCGATCTTCTTCTTGACAGACTCTTCCCTTTTTAAGATGATGAGCTTTTCTCTTTTCATGTTTTATTTATTTATTTTTTTAAGCTCAACATGATACTTCATGTCTAAGGCCTAGATCTCTTTTGCTTCAATTTTTTGAAGGCGTAAAAACTAGGCCACGTTTTTGCCCCCGTTCAAATGTGAAAAGTACAATTCTCGTTTGTTGATGACTAGAGGAATGGTCTATCACCATTGGAACTTTTCTTTTTTCTTTTTTTTTGGCTTGCTTTGATGACTATGGTCATTGTTGTTTGTAATAGCAATTTCCTCTTCCTTCTTCTTTAATTGTACGCTTAAGTCACTTCAATAGTGCTAGCTGCATGACAATGTTCAAATGTGCAATTGTGTGCTATACAAGACGAAGTGCATTCTATACAAATCAAAGAGAAGTATAAAAATTGAAGCTATTTGACTATATGCTTCTTTAAATTGGTCTTTGTTTGGTGCTTGCACCGTATATGATTTTTAAAGCAATTTAAAAAGATTTTGGTGAGTGGAAATTTGTTGAGACTTAAACTCATGAGCATATTGTGAACACAATCATCTACATTTTAAGTTTAGGAAACTTAATAGAACTTCTTAGATTCATGATGATGAAGCATATGCTACTTATAATATAGTCATATTGATTGTGATAATTGTAACAATTTTATAGCAATATTTTCAACATGTTCCACATACACATTTGTAATAATCATGCAAGCTTGATATTATTTAGTTTCAATAAAATAATCTCATGGATAATTAAAAAGAAAGAAAGAAATGAATTACCTCAATGGAAGACCTTAAATCTCAATACTATTTTGTACATATCTCGATCTTTTCATTGTTGTAGTCTTCTTGAGGAACTCTATGTCATTGAACTCTTACTTATGGAGCTCTTTCTCGTTGGATTTGTACAACTCCATAATTTACCAAAGTTAAACTTGGCATTTGTGATGTAGGTGGAATTTTCACAACTTTTAGCTATATCTTTATTTTCTTTTTAAGGGTTTTTCTTAGTCAAGTTATGACACCCCCTTAGAAAATTTGGAATATCTATTTTTTGCAAATCTGAAGCTAGTAATCTAGCAAACCTCTTATAGGTTTACATATTATACAAAATTTTGGGTGAATTGATATAGCTTACGTCCAAACAATATCATTTCATGTAAGAGTATGAAAACTTAGTGAGGATTAAAGCCACACTTAATGCCATGCAATCAAACCAAATTGTCTTATTTTATGTATGAAGCACATGCTCTATAGGCAATTCAACCATTTCCACTTTTTTCTTTGTTTTGACGGTAGTAGAATAGCAAAAGAAATCGACGAACTTAAGATCATTTGATCGGTTAGAGATCAAAAGTCTAAAATAGGTCGCACTATCTAAAGTAGATATTACTAATCATGCTTTTTAACTTTAGCAAGAAATTATCTAGTCTTTTGTGTCAATTGTGCATGTTTGTACTAATCTTGTGATTTAGCAATTTGCCTTCCAACAATCATTTTCATAACTATTATCCTATTCTTGTGCAACTAAATAACACTTGGCAAAGTGTTTAAACTTCTTAAAGAGTGTTGGAATTCAGTGTGTTTAATGATATTTGCCATTATGATAAATGATCATCATATTTTTCATGGTAAACAGTTATGATCTTATTTTAAATTTAGAGTTAGGTTTTTATTTGTCAATAATGATATTCGTCATTATGCCTAAAACTTGACTTCAAACGTTGTTGCAAATGAGCTAGAAGGAAAAGAAAATTTTAAATCTAACCTTAAGGCCCAAGAACTAGGCAGCATCGTTGCTATATTTTGTTCCAGCTGTTTGAAGATGTAGATATATCCAGAGGGTTTGACCCCTGTTCAGACATGAAAGGTGCAATTCTTATTTGACAACGACCAGAGGAATCGTCTATCATGGTTTAAACTTGTATTTTCCTTTCTTTGAGCTTAATCTTATTTTTGACTGGAGTGCTTTGACCATGGTCATTTAAGACGACTCACTTTAATAGAGCTAGCTGTTGGCCTTGGAGACTTTCTAGAAATTGAATACCCGAGCCCACCTTTGCAAGGATGTTAGAGCATTCATGCTTGGCTTGGAACCACTTTGTGCACATGACAAGTGACTTGGATGAATGCTCTAACATGAATGCCTTAAACCCTCTCATCAAGACAAAGAACATTACAATTAGGGTAATAATCACCCTCATTTATGTCCAATAGCTACCTAAGTCATCTATAAAAGGGACAATCTGTCTCACTTGCTAATGTACATCAAAAGCTACAACAAAACACTATCTAAATACGAGAAATATAGGGTGATACTGACTTAAGTATCGGAGGCTTCCCCACTGAGCATAACCCGGTGATCTCTTCGATCTATCTCTCTTTATCTTGAAGGTTCTACAAGATCATCTAAACCTCCGGATTGGATAAGTGACCTAACTGACGATTTTCGCTTCATCATAAGTTATAGTTTTCATAAACACTTTCCTTAAGTAAATTTTCATCTGATTGGGCCCTAAACCCCAATCAGATGAAAATTTACTAATCCCCTAATCCCCTATTTCACGCCTATTACACATCAGCTTTTCTCTCTCTTTTACCCTTTTCGATTACTTGAAACGGTCTCTTTCTTTTCGCAAGTGGAATTTTGTAACAACTTGGAACATTACTACCATCACAGCACGCTACGCCACTCAATTATATAGAGATTTTTTTTTTTTTTTTTTTGAGAAGCTTATATAGAGAATTGAGTATGCTTTTTCTAAAAAATATTTCATAAGTACAAATTCTATTTTAGGATTTGTTTGGGATCAGTTTATTTCACTGAAATTGAAATTTTTTTTATTGAAAGTGCTATAAATAAAGGTAAAATGGGACCCATAAACAGTACCAAAAAGTGTAGTGAGACCCATAAATAGTAGTAAAAATAAGCTGAATAGTAAAATAAGCTGACAAAATTAAGTCATGCCAAATGCACACTTAGTCTAATCTAAATGTATATGTGCGCGAAATTTCTTCTTGAAGACTTGAACTCCGACTCTTACCTCTCACACCCCACAAACATTTATACTTGTAAAGTGAACATCATGCCAAATGTGTGCAGTAGATATGATTTCGGATCTTAATTTGGAAGGATTCTAATTTGAACATGTAGTTCATTTAAGGATTTTTATAAAATTTTTTAATTAAAAAAAAATCTCTTTTAACTTGTTATAACATTAGAACATTCACAACAAATAAGTATAGAGTTTTATTAACCAAATTCATGATCTTCAAGTTACCACATTTGCATCCGTTCGTGCATAAATTCTTATCTATTTTAGCAAATAACTTACTTTATCTATTTTACAGTATGTTTTATTAAAATATTATTTCTTTATCAATTTTTTTTTTATTATTCTCTCTATATGAATAAAGAAATATTAAAAAATAAATTTACATGTGAATATAATTGTGTAAATATTCATGGTTACTATAATGAAAATGTAAATATACACATTTAAAAAATTAATGTGGGTAGTTTTGAGACTTAAATGTGTAAATTTGACACATTTTTCTATTATACACACTAATATTTGTTGCTCTAGTTATAACTAGCTAAAAAGTTTAAAAGTTTTAAAAAGTACCTTGGATAGATATAAAATTTTATTAACCAAAGTACATGCTCTACCAAGTTACCATATAAGTTATAACTCTCTCTCTCTCTCTCTCTCTCTCTCTATATATATATATATATATCACCTTGTGGAAAAAGAGAATTTATTTTTTGGATAAATATGATTAGATTGATTTAAATATATGATGTCCAATGACTCCACTGTCTACTCTATAATTAAAAAACAAATTAATGAAAAGTGAGCTACTAAATTTTAAGTACAAAACTTAAGTATAATTCCTTAGTAGGTATTGTTTTTTAGGTTCCTTTATTAAAATTCAGTTATGTGACTTTTTTGTATTAGATGAAATGTATTTTAAGTTAACCACATGACTGAATTTAAAAAAAAAAAAACTAAAAAATAATACCTAAATAGTGTAACTAAATTTTATTTTAGAGTATAAAATTAATAAATTTTTACTGTCATTTGGTCAAAATTTTTGGAGAAACTGGCAAATAAAATTTGATATAATAACACGAAATAAAGTGTAAACGCCTTTTTGTTTTCTATAAATGTCTCAGAACTAGTCAGATCTTTTTGTTTTATAGAAAGGTATCCTAAATGGATTAGGACCAAGGAAAACTCACATGCCATATCTAGGCAGGAGACGAGACTCTAGAGTACGGACTACTAGGGTTATTTTAGTCATTTGCGCAAGACAAAAAGAAAGCTGATTTTGGGGGGCGGTGCAAAAGTGGGCAAATAGAGTAAAAGCACATCCCGAAAACACGTGTGTGTTATGTTATCCCACAACAATTTCTGTTCTTATGCATCTGTTAAACTGTTAGGCAAGTTTTAAATTTGTTTGGAAATATTTTTATTTCCTTCTAACCTTTTTCTCTAAATAAGTAAATTATTTCTATTAAAAAAAAAAAAGGCTAAAGTTCAGATTAGGCCCTTTAAATTTATATCAATTGCAATTTTCATCCTTAAATTTGATTTTTTTTTCTTTTTTGGGGTCAATTTCTTAAGAAAAGTTTACATTTGTTGTCAAGGTAGTTCTTATATTTACTACGGTTTAGTCTATTCGGTTGGCAAGAATTGGAGACAAGATTTCAAAACTCGCAAGAATTCCTGCTAAAATTTAGGTGATTAGACGACTAAAATGGTAACAATCAAAAAGTCTCAAGAGATCTCCAATCTTGCAATATATAGGTGTTTGAGATGATTTTAATTTTTCCTAATTGTGTAATGGCAAGTTTATTAACGGCCTTTGTTAGGAATTGATTTGATTGGTTATTGATAATGTTGAAAATCGTCAGTTGGTCTATTACTCAAACTCGCCACCTTTTGCAAGAAGGTGAAGAGTAGTGAACCTACAAAAAATAAAGACACCTTCAAAGAGCACTACAAGAAGGTTCTATACTCGTTTGAATTCTTTTGCTTCGAACGGTGGTTGTCAACTTCTGTACTCGTCCGAATTTTTTAGTTTCGAACGGTGATCGTCAGCTTTTGTACTCGTCCAAATTTTTTAGCTTCGAATGGTGGTCATCAGCTTTTGTACTCGACCAAATTTTTCTACTGCAAGCGGTGGTTGTCAGCTTTAGTTACTCATTTGACTAGTGCTCTTCGTCTGTGTAGACACTACATTTTGTACCCCTTATGACTCGGGCCCTCGTTTCCTAATGATGTTGAATTCTTAGACCCAAGGTTGGTTTAGGGCCCAATCAGATTTTGAATTGACTTGGGAAATGTTAAAATGAAAAATATAACTTTTAATGAGCAAATAAATCTATTTTTGGAAAAGTAAAGCCAAGGAAATCTTCGCTATGTGCACGTAAGAATCGGTCTACGCACGCAGCTTTCCGTATGCGCATGCAAGCATGATCTTGCGCACACATAATGGATTCCATAAACATAAATAAGGAAAGTTTTTTGCATTAATACTGAGGTTTGGAACGAATTCCACGTCGCCTGGGAGTTGTTCCGAACCCCTATTTTCAAACTATAAGTAGCCTTACATGGTATATTTTTAAAACACACAGAATTCCCATGGGAAAATACTAAGATTCACTAGAAATAGTGAATCAAAGAGGGAGTTTTTCACAAACATCCTCAAGTTAATTTTCTTTTGATTAGGGCCTTTTCTGGTCTTGATCTTTAAGTTTAAGATTATGAATCACACTTTTATTGAATTGTGAATAGATTTGATTGAGGGGAACGGTAAAAAATCAAGCTTGAAGAGTTTTTGTTTGAGGTATCTAGTCTAAACTTTTCCTTTTCTTTTCTTTTCTGCACTTTAATCTTTCTGTTTGTTTTAGTTGTTTGTTATAATATGTTTATATAGCTTAGGTCTATGTAGTTGTATGTTTTAAAAGCATGTTAGGTTGCTAGAAATCGTGTTTTGAAGCCTTGCTCTATGCTGTGTTTCTAGGGTTTCTAGGCAGAAACCCATGTGCGCATAATCTTGCCTGTGCATGTAGGCTTGATTATGTGCACGTAGGGTTGTTCATGCGTGCGCATGAACTGGCCCAAAAACCCTAGTTTTATTTCATTTGTTTTTGCTTCTGTTCTCACATATAATACTTCTGTTTAAACTCTTTTCCATGTTTTCATGCTTTTAAACTTCGTTTCACATGTTTGTTTGCTTGTTGGTCTTTCACATGTTAGAATTAGGGTTTGTTTTGTGTTGTCTTTGTTTTAATGCCATGATCATACATTCACATGCTCATGCATAAATGCCATAAAGTGCTGAGTTGCTGTAAGGTAAGTGAGGTAAGTCATGCATTTGCAATGTACATGCATATTACTTGTGATATGATCTTGCTTAGGTTCAATGATATCATTGTGTTCTTAATGCTTTGGGTGATAACGTGATTTGTCTTGTTTCTACCTTGATTTATTGTTCATATGCTTTTGTCTTAGATGGGATATGATGACATGATGATAGTAGCATGCTAAGGTTTATGTTATGCCATGCTAGATGAATGCTTGGATGAGGTGATATATATGCTAGATGAATGTTAGGAGATGCCATGCTAGATGAATGTTAGGGTCTATGATGTGATGATATGCATGATTAGATGAATGTTAGGTTTTGTTTGACAAGCATGATAGATGCATGGTTAGGGATGATTGATGCCATGTTGTGTGCTTAGATATATGCTAGTGTGTGTGTAAGTATAGATGCAATATTGAGTGTGCTTTTAATAGGGTTAAGACATAAAACACAATGAGAGGAAGCCAACCTTAGGGTTGGGCAGTTTTGGGTGCCTAACACCTTCCCAAGACTTTACCATAACTTTGAACCCATATCTCTGGTAGTAAGATCAATGGTTCTTTCTCGAGGGGACGCTATATATATGATTCCTAGACCATTGCAAAAACTAGGTGGTGACTCCACATTCCGTTGTGACTATAGTCTGAACCACATCTAGACCTCGTTGGTAAGTCACTTAAACTTTTCTCCATAGCCTTTGCTAGATAGTGCTCATAAAATTAGACGAGTAGAGTGGACTTAGTTTTATTTTGTCATTGCAGGTGAAAGAATGAGTGAGTTTGGGTCCACCAATAGCCAACTGTCATCTAAATGTAGAAAACTGGACGACAGAAGGTTGCCTTGAAGTGTTAGCACAAATTTGCTTGATGACGTTTTGTCTTTAGAGTCGTCATATACAAGCCCGTTTGGAGATGAGTCGAGGGAGGACTCGTCTGATGCTGAACTTAGGTTGTCAGGCTCCACTTCAGTGAGTGGAGATGGTGCCTCTTCTCCATTTGAGGGCCTTGACCGTCCCTTTATCTTGCTTGATGAATGGGAGGTGAACAAGCATTGTTCCTCCCTTTCTGAAAGGAGGCTACTTAAGATAAGGTCTGAATTCTAGATTCCCCATAATGTTCCTACTCGGTTAGCTGAGGATGAAGAGAAGTGTTACTCCCGTGATGGAGAAGGTGTTGGGTTTTATGAGGCTTCTTTTATAAATGGATTGTGGCTTCCACTTAACGATCTTACTAGGAGGTTGCTAAGGAGGTTAGGCATAGCTATATCATAACTAGCACCTAATTCTTGGCGTGCTTATATGGGAGCTCAGATACTATGGGGGATCATGAGTGAGGGTCAAGAGACCCTTTCTTTGAATGAATTTCTATATTGTTATAAACCCGTTCGAGTCCTTAAAGCCGAATAAGTGTAGAAAGGAATGGCATAAATTAGTCATTGTGATTCCTTCTTCCAATAGGGATTGGAAGGAAATTTTTTTCTTTGTTAGTGGCTCAAATTAGGTATGTAGTCTTGAGGAGGTTAGTATTGCAAAACTAGTAGACTGTACTTGGGGAGTGTTGCCAAAGTCTGGTGAGTCGTTAGGCCAGTTTACATGTCCGCTTTACTTGTTAAAATATTATCTAACTTGTTCGTCATTTTTTAACTCAGGTTTTACCGAACTTGACTACAGACCTGCTGGATAGAATAGAAAGGGCCACAAGCTTCTCTACTAGTGAGCGTAATTGGAGAGTTTTGGTTACAATAGATAACCTCTACAAGTATTTTTCAGGATTTGTTCCTTCTGCGGCTGCTTGTCATCGTGAGAGGACTTCCTAAAGATATAAGTGTTCTTAACTTTACTCATCCATTTTTATGTACGTATATACTGACAAATACCTTACAGAGATGGAGGTTGGCACCACTAAGAAGAACAAGAAGGTCCAAGAGGTGGCTACTCTTGTTGCAGCTGCAATTAAAGAGGGGAAGCTTCAACTTCCTAAGCCTGGTGAGAAGAGGAAGTTCTCTGTGGACATTTTTCCTAAAACCTTTAGGACTGTTACTCGTCTGAAAGAAACTCCCAATCGTCCTTCTGTGACTCTTGCCCGTTCGGCTTCTATTGATCGTCCAAGGGTACCTGGCAAAGGAAAATGACCTCTCACTCCTCCGAAGCCTCCTTTGCTCGTTCATAATGCTTCTTATGTTGTGGAGTGAGTCTTGTCTATCATCAAGGAGGAGGATATAGACGATTGTGATGAGTATGCTCTTGCATCTATTGGAGAGTCTGGGTTGCATGACCTTGTCAAGGTATTATCCTCTTATAGTTTTACTCATTTATTTTTTATTCGTCTTTTTCCTATTCAACTCCTTGTTTGTCTTTCAAGTGATGGTGAGGATGAAGACCCTTGAGTTAAGGTGTGGGGACTATGAGGATCAAGTGGTTAAACTTCAGAATCATTTGAAGAGCAACAACGAGGTCATCAAAGAGTTGCAGGGATTTGTCTTCCCACCAACAGAGAAAGTTACCATATTGGAGGCCAGGGTGAAAGAACTTGAGGAGCAGTGGTCTTCTCAAGCGTCTTTTCATTTTTGTAGAGGAGGAGAAAGTACGCCACTCTAAGGAGTTGGAAAAACTTTAGGGGGAGCTGAGCAATGCTGAAATAAGGGTTGTTGCTAAGTACTCCACTTCGTAGGAGTACCTTAATGATTTAGGCATCTAGTATGTGTGGGGGTTTGAACACTTTCGTGCTCAGGTTTCAACAGCCTTTAAAGACTTAGACATTTCCAAATTCAAAATCAATGCTAAGGAAGGCTCTACTATGACCATGATGAGAAATGGTGCTGAACAAGGTGTAGATAATGCTGCTTACGAAGGAACCAAGGGAGATGACTGGACTTAGTTTATTTTCTGTTGTTGTTGTTGTTTTTTTTATTTTTTATTTTTATTCACATACATTCATGTTTGATACTTTTATTTCAGACAATGAGTCTCTTGTTTTTGGACATATAATCTTTTATCGAATGTATGGATTTTTGCCATCTCTTTGACTCGTCTCCTTTTACACTCATCGGGTTTTATCACTCATCAGGTTTTTTGGGACTTAGGAGTGGTTGAGTTTTTTCATTCATTTTATGATACTTGTTGGGTTTTACTTGTTGAGTTTTAAGGGACTTAGGAGCAGTTGTTTTCTATCTGTAGGCGACTTTGGTCATCTATCCACCCTTAGGTGACTTAGTGTTTAGACCATCCATCCGTAGGCAACTTTGGTCGTTTGTCCATCCTTAGTCGACTTAGTTTAGACCATCCACCTATAGGTGACTTTAGTTGTCTGTTTCATACATCATGAGTGGCGAAAATGATTTTATTCAAAGAATGAGTTCACATGGAAATAGCAAAATTTCAAATGAGCGAGTATCATCAAAACATAAATTGCGTCAAGACATGAAACTTATGAATAGCATACGAAAAAGGAAAAGCAAATGAAATTAATGTGAACATAGTTGTAGGAAATGTCCTACTGGTAATACTTCTTCAAGTGCTTGGCATTCTATGGGTGAGGTAGCTTCTGCCCGTCTAGCATCTCTAGGTGGTGAGTGCCTTTCCTAAAGCAGTTGATGACCTTGTAGTGTCCTTACCAGTTAGGGCCTAGCTTTCCCTATGTCGAGTCTCTGGTGGCGAGTGTTACTCTTCTTAGGACTAGTTCTCCTTTGTCGAAGCGTCTTGGCCTTACCCACTTGTTGTAATGCTTGGTCATGAAGTTCTGATACTGAGCCAACCTCTGTTTTGCACCTATTCTGACTTCATCTAGGAAGTCTAAGTTGATGTGTAGTTCTTTGTCATTGCTCTCTTCATTGTAGTGATTCACTCTGAGGCTTTTAAGCCCTACTTCTGCTGGAATCACTAACTCAATTCCAAATGCAAGTTTGAATGGAGTCTCACCAGTGGGAGTTCGTGTTGTTGTGCGATATGCCTAGAGGACACTCAGAAGCTCATCTAGCCATATTCCTTTTGCTTGCTCGAGTCGAGTTTTAATCAGTTTGAGTAAGCATTGATTCGCCACTTCCACTTGTCCATTAGCTTGTGGATGTGTCGGTGAAGAGTAGTGGTTCTTAATTGAGAGTTGTTGGCAGAAATCTCGAAATGCTTCATTGTCAAACTGCTTTCCATTGTTGGAGACTAGCACTCTTGATATTTCGAAGCGGTAGACAATTTTTTTCCACACAAAGTTCCTAACATTTCTCTTGGTGATGGTTGCAAGAGGCTCAGCTTCCACCCACTTTGTAAAGTAGTCTATGCCAATTACGAGGAACTTGAGTTATCGAATTGCTATTGGGAACGGATCCATTATGTCTAGTCCCTATTACGCTAGAGGCCATGGAGATGTCATTGGGGTGAGTTTCTCTGGTGGCTATCGAGGGATGCTACTGAAGCGTTGGCATTTATCGCATGCTCTAACATCGGATTGGGCATCCTTTGGCATAGTAGGCCAGTAGTATCTAGCTCGCATAAGCTTCTAAACAAAGGAGTGGGCCCCTGTGTGGTTACCACAAATCCCTTCATGTACCTCTCTCATCACATAATTTGCTTCGTCCGGAACCAAACACCTCAAGTATGGAAGAATGAAACTTCTCTTATGCAGTGTGTCCCCCATCAAGAAGAAATGTGAAACCCAAATCTTCAACTTTTTTGCACTAACATGATCATCTAGAAGTCATCCCTCTTTTAGGTAAAAGGTGATGGGGGTCATCCAGTCGTCCCCTGGTGGAATCACTTGCATTTCTGTACAAAAGAAAGTACTCTTCTGTCTGGTATCATGCCTTTAACTGAAGAAACCTTGGCTAAACGATCAGCGTTTGTATTTTCTTCTCTTGTAACTTGCACGAATTTCACATCTAAGTTATGGCCTATGTATTGCTTCACAAGATGTAGATATTTCATCATGCGTTCTCCTTCCTTTCGTAGTTTCCATTGACTTGTCAAGTGATTACTTAGGAGTTGTAGTGAACAACCATGGAAGATGCTCTAGCAACTCTGGCTAAGTCGAGGCCAGTGAGGAGTGCTCATATTCGGTCTTGTTGTCTGTTTTCTGGAATTCAAGCCTCACAACACACTCTAATACATCGCCTTTTGGCGATTGCAGTACAATGCCAACTCCACTAGCGTGCTTGTTGGATGAGCTGTCAGTGTTAACAATCCATGTTGGTGCCCTTCATTCTTGCCTTCTCCATCCTCAGTAGGTGTGAATTCCACCATGAAATCAGCTAAAGCCTGTGCCTTGATGGCTATTCTCGGTCGATAGTGGACATCAAGTTTGCTCTATTCGATGGCCCAAATGACCATTCTTCCTACCGCGTTAGGGCTATTCGTGGCTTTCTTTAATGGTCTATTTGTCAAGACAATTATTGTATGAGCTTGAAAATATGGCCTAAGCTTGCGGGCAGCTGTAACTAGAGCAAGTGCCATCTTCTTAATAGGGGGATACCTCTCCTCAGCTCCCCTCATAGCTTTGTTGGTGTAGTATACGGGCATCTGTGCCTTTTCTTCGTCTCTGATCAAGGCTGAACTAATGGCTGTAGGTGATACCGCCAAGTAGAGGAAAAGCACTTTGTTTGGCTTTAATGGACTGAGTAAAGGGGGAGACGACAAGTAAGCCTTTAGTTCTTCAAAGGCTTTTTGGCAGTTGTCAGTCCACTTAAATGATTTCTTTAATGTCTTGAAAAATGGTGGGCATTTATCCGCTGCTCTCGACACAAACTTGTTGAGTGTTGCTACTCTCCCATTCAAGCTTTGTACGTCCTTGATGTTCTTAAAGGGTGCCATGTCCAAGATGGCTCAAATCTTGTCTGAAGTAGCTTCAATGCCCCGTTGTGAAACCATGAAGCCTAGAAATTTGCTCGATGAGACTCCAAACACGCATTTGTTAAGATTGAGCTTCATGTTATAGCGTCGAAGTGTCTCGAATGTCTCTTGTAAGTCGGCCTAGTGCTGACTCTCCTCCTTGCTCTTCACTAGCATGTCATCTATGTACACCTCCACATTTCTTCCTATTTGGGGCTGGAACATCCTATTCACCAGTCGTCGGTAGGTAAACCCGGCGTTCTTCAGTCCAAAGGGCATGACTTTGTAACAGAATAGCCCTTGGCTGGTGACAAAGGACGTCTTTTCTTGATCAGGCTCATGCATCTTGAGTTGGTTATATCCTAGGAAAGTGTCCATGAAGCTTAAGAGCTAATGTCCAGCTGTGGAGTCTACCAGTTGATCTATGCGCGGAAGGGGGTAGCTGTCTTTCGGGTAAGCTTAGTTCAGATCAGTGAAATCTATGCACATTCTTCACTTATCGTTAGCTTTTTTAACCATCACCACATTGGCCAACCAATCTGGGTGATAAATTTCTTTGATGAACCCTGCGACTAGTAGTTTTTGCACTTCTTCTACTATGGCCTCGTTCCTTTTGGGGGCGAAGATACGTTTCTTCTAATAGACTGGAGGTCAAGCTGGTGAGATGTTGAGTCTGTGAACCATTACTCTAGGATCAATCCCAAGCATGTCTTCATGACTCCATGCAAACATGTTGATGCTACTCTTGAAAAAGAGTACCAATTCCTGTCGAGTTGTGTTTGCTGCGTGGGTTCCCAATCGTATGATCCTTTCTGGGTGGTTGTCATCTAGAGTGATTTCTTCCAGTTTCTCCATCGGTTCTACCATTGACTGTCGGTTTTCAATGTTCATGGTGGACAACTGTTCGTCCATGTTGAGCATGGCTACATAGCATTCCCTTACAGCAGCTTAATCTCCTCTTGCTTCCCCTATACCATACTTTGTAGGGAACTTAATTATGAGATGGTATGTTGAAGTAGCGGCTCTTAGTGAGTTAAGAGTTGGTCTTCCAATTATAGCATTTTATGTAGATGAGTAGTTGACTACCAGGAAGTTGACTTCCTTAGTCTGCTGTCTTGGGTAGGCGCTTATGGTGATGGGTAAGGTGACAGTCCCAACTAGGTGCACATTCGTTCCTCCAAAGCCAACTAACGAGGTGTCTACTGGCTTGAGTAGCTCCTTATCAATCTTTATCTACTGAAAGGCTGGGTAATAAATGATGTCTACGAAGCTTTCATTATCTACCAAGACTCGTCTAGTAGTGTAGTTAGCTATCATTAGGGTGATTACTAAAGCATCATCCGTGAGGGTGATGGAGCTGCCGAGCGTCCTCTTCAGTAAAAGTGATTGGGGAATCTTCCATCCTACATTTTTTTTAGGAGGTTGTCTTGTAATTCAGACATTCTGCACCATGCACAAGTAAGCCTTCCTTGATGTCTTTGAAGTTCCACTTGATGCAGAGCCTCCTACAATCACTCTTATTTCTCCAAGGGGCGCTCTAGGTTGCTTCTCCGCTCAACCTAGTTGTTCTATTCCTTGAGGAGGTTGTATATCGGTCTTGCCTTTGACAAATTGCTGCAATTTCCCCTTCTTGATGAGGGCCTCGATTTGACTCTTCAACTTGTAGCAATTGGAGGTATCGTGTCCATGGTCACGATGGAAGTGGCAATACTTATCCTTGGATCGCTTTTTTGGGTCTCCCTTTAGCTTTTTTGGCCACTTGAGAGCACGGGGTCGTCTCCAATTTGCATCAATACCTAATCCAAGGGAGTATTCAAGGGGGTGAAGTTGATGATTTGCCCAGAGGGAGGCCTTGTCCTCCTGTCATCCTTCTTCCCATCAAGCTGGGAGGTCTTCTTCCTAGTGTCAAATCGGGCCTCTTTTGCATTTTCTCTCTACCTCTTACCTTTTCAATCTTTACAAGTAATGAGCTCATCTTCCGCATTCATGTAATTTGTTGCTTTAAAAAGTATATCAGCCACGGTCTTTGTCTCATTCTTCAGCACAGAGAAGATGAATTCTCATTCTTTGAGCCTACTAGAGAAAGTTGTCACAAGGACCATCTCGTCTGCCTTATCTATTAGTAGAGCTTCCTTGTTGAATTGGGCAACGTGACCTTAGGCTCTTTTCTTCTATTTGCCTGATTTGCATCAACACATGTGCCTTTGTCCCCCAATAAAATGAGTGATGAAGCTATTGCTCAACTCTTTGAAGGTTGATATGGAGTTTCGCTTGATCTTGCTAAACCAAACTTGTGCTAACCCTTTCAAGGTGGTAGGGAAAGCTCGACACATTATCTCGTCAAGAATGCCTTAGAGGTGCATGAGAGTCTTGAAGGACTCAAGATGGTTAAGTGGGTGTTTTGCCCCATCATAAGACTCCAAGGATGGCATCCAAAACTTAGGCAGTAAAGGGCAAGATGTGACTCGTGTTGCGAAAGGAGAATCAGTATGGTGTACCAAGTCGTCTAGCGAGGTTGTTCGTCCCTTCATAGAATTCATCATAAGATCCATTTTGTCCTTCATCGCCTTCATCTTAGCCTTCCATCGTGTATTGCCTGCTTTTGGCTTGTGAGGTGGTGCATCTTCTCTTTTGGTCCGCCTACTGGGTGCGTTGCTTTCCTCATTGTCCTCTTCGCGATAGTCATTCCTAACTGGTGTTTGTCGCTATGCACTTGGTGGTTGTTGGCTTTAGGCCAATGCTCTCATAATTATATGAATCGAACCTCCAGCGCTTGGTTTTGCTGCACTAGGGCTTCATTCTACTGTGTAAGGCATTCAATTGTAGCTGAGAGCGTCTATAGTTGTCTTTCTACAGTGGTAGGTGGATTTTTGGTTTCTAGGTTGACTGATGCCATTGATCGAGTTTGGACCATATGGCCTTTTCTCTTAGGAGTAGAGCGATGGCCTATCACTCAAACTCCCCATAAACAGCGCCAACTGATGATGTTGAAATCGTCAGTTGGTTTATCACCCAAGCCCCCAGTCTTCTACAAGAAGCTGAAGAGTAGTGAACCTGCAAAAAATAAATATACCTTTAAAGAGCATCGATGTGGTGTTGGCCTAATACCTTCCGAAGGTTAAGTTAAAAACCCGTAATGAACTTTGAAGTAGGAGTTTCCGAATAATATTTTTTGTGTACCTCGAAATTGGGGTGCCTTGGTGTTTATATAGGGGTCTGTGGATATGGGATATGGGGTTATACCTCAGCTAACTTGTAGGAGTTAGGAACTACCCCATAGTTGATCTGTAGGAGGTGGGGAGTTATCCCTTAACTAATTTGTAGGAGATGGGAGCTATCCCATTATTAGTAGTGGTGTGAAGGTAGGAGAGTCTTAGATGATGTTGGCGTCATAATGTGGGTTTAGTATGCCCGTTCTCACTTGTCAGCTTTTGGTCATGACGTATGCTTGCACTAGCTAATTTTGGTCTTTTGCTTTTGATAGGTGTGGACACAACGGAAGAGTATTGGAGTCGCCACCTAGTTTTTGTTATGGTCTAGGAACCATATATATAGCGTCCTTTCGAGTAAGGACCATTAATCTTACTACTAGAGATATGGGTTCGGAGTTTGGGTACGTTCTTAGGAAGGTGTTAGGCACCCAAGACCACCCAACTCTAAGGCTGGCCTCCTATCATTGTGTCTTACATCTTAACCTCAATGAAATTATGTTCAATACTTGTATTCTAAACTATACACACACTAGCATACGTCTAAGCATACAACATGACATGATTCATCCCAAAACACATACATATCCTTCTATAAAGCATAAGGAATCCAATCCACACATATACAACCCTAGCATTCATCTAATCATGGCATCAAGCCATTTATCACATTAAAAACCCTAATCATACATCTAAGCATGCTCCATCACAAACTCCATCATATTATACCAAGGCAGCAACAAAATAAGGCAGCAAAGTAGACATGGTGAGCAAACATAGATCATCACATGTATTCCAAACTCTTAGACATGAAACAACACATCAAACAAACATATTCGTCTCTATCATCAAAGTAAGACCATATCACTGCATGACTTACCTTTTACTTACCTTACAACAACTCAGCACCTCAACAAGTATGGCATTATGCATGAGCATATGAATGCATGATCATGGCATTGAAACAAAGCAAACACAAGATAAACCCTAATTCTAACATGTGAAAACAAAAAAGCAAACAAACATGTGAAACAGAGGTATTGAAAGCATAAAAGCATGGGGAAAAGAAGCTAAACAAACAAACATGTGAAAGCAAAAGCAAAAAAAAAGAGAAAACAAAAATTAGGGTTTCTGGGTAGCAGCTTACGCACACAAGAGCAAGCCTACGTGCGCATAATCAAGCTTGCATGCGCAACCAAAATTATGCGTACGTAGGTTCTTGCCCAGAAACCCTAAAAACGCCAAATATAGGGTAGAACCTCAAAAGTAGAATTCTAACAACCTAGCATGCATTTTAAACATACAAACATACAGACCTACATTAGATAAACATGTTAAAGCATATTAAAACAAGGAAACAAAACAAACAGAAATATTTTAAAGGCAGAAAATGAAAGAAAGGAAAAGAAAAGTTTAAACTAGATACCTCAAAGAAAATCTCTTTAAGCTTTATTTTTGACCATTCTCCTCAGTCAAATCTATTCACAAACCAATAAGAAAGTGATTAGCTACGTTAAACTAAAAGGATTGGGGCCAAAAAAGGTCCCAATAACCTAGCATGCATTTTAAACATACAAACACACAGACCTACACTAGATAAACATGTTAAAGCATATTAAAACAAGGAAACAAACAAACAGAAAGGTTTAAAGGCAGAAAATGAAAGAAAGGAAAAGAAAAGTTTAAACTTGATACCTCAAAGAAAATCTCTTTAAGCTTGATTTTTGACCGTTCTTCTCAGTCAAATCTATTCACAAACCAATAAGAAAGTGATTAGCTACGTTAAACTAAAAGGATTGGGGCCAGAAAAGGTCCAAAAAAAAAAAAAAAATTGACTTGAGGGTGTTTTGTAAAAAACTCCCTTTTGATTCACTATTTTCTAGTGAATCTTGTATTTTTCCTGTGGGATTTCTTTGTCTTGAAAATTTACCATGTAAGGCTTTATATAGTGGAAAAAATGGGGTTTGGAATGACTCCCAGATGATGTGAGATTCATTTCAAACCTCAGCCATTATTGTAGAAAACTTACATTTTTTATGTCTCAGAAACCCTAGCTGCGTACGCAAGAGTATGCCTACGTATGCATGCTTTGGCCCACAAACGTAGGCTGCTAACTACGTACGTGGGCCGAGGGCCACTTTAGTCATTTTATTTCCAAAAAATATATTTTTGCTCATTTAAAAGGTTATATTTTCCATTTTAACACTCTTTAAGTGAATTTGATATCTGATTGGGCTCTAAACTGGCATTGGGCCTTAGAGTTTGGGCATCATTGGGGAATGGGGGTTCGAGTTGTAAGGGGTACAAAATACGATGTCTACAGATGCCCCTCTTTTGATTTGTGAGCTTTGCTAATGGAATCAAAAGAATAAGAGACAAAACATTTTGTTTCGACGTACGGCTCGGAAGTACCACCTTTATTACTCTGGAAACGAGCAACGATAGGTTCGCTATCCTAGAACCTGTTTTGCCATTTGCAAGCAAATGACGAGTGACTCACTATCCTAGAGTCACTTAAAAAGGACAACAAAAGGATACAGTCTCTGTGGTGTCCATCTGGGGCTTTTGCCTCAAACTTCTCCGGGTGACTCGCTCTTCTTGTTTTCTTCACTTCTTTCTTTACCTTTTTTGGTGAGGCTCTTGCCTTGGGTTGACCTTGGTCTCTGTCTCTATCTCTATCTTTACCTTTTTCTACCATGACTGCATGTTCAATTCCTAGAGGATATGTGCATAAGTAGTCTTGATTGTTGGATCTATTAGGGGTGGTGAAAACTCGTTGAGGAGTAGGTATGTATAGGGAGGAATCTTCTGCCTTGTTCATGACTTACTTGGGAATAAGAAACTCGTTGAGGAGTAGTAGAAATGAACTCGCTGAGGAGTAGTGTAACTTTTGTAGATGTGTGATCCACTAGGGAAGAATTTTCTGCTTCCTTCATGGTATGTTGAGGACTTTGAAGAAAAATCTTCTGCTTCTTCACTGGGGATACTTTAGGTGTACTTGATCCACTGGGGAAGAATCTTCTGCTTTTACACTGGGGTATGCTTTGATCCATCGGGGAAGAATCTTCTGCCTCCTTCATGGGGATGATGTTATAGATATGCTTGATCCACTGGGGAAGAATCTTTTGCTTCCTTACTGGGGATAATGTTCTTGAGTTTATGTGATCTGCTGGAAATGGTTTTAGGGTGTACATACTTCATTGGGGGAAGGGTTTTCTACTTCCTTTATTGCTCACTACGGGGTCCTTAGTGACTTTGAGCCTGATTGGGGCAATCTGGAGATTTTTTTTGGATTTTTTACTTTTCATGACTAAACTACACATAATTTAGTGGTGAGGCCTAAACTACATGTAGTTTAGCCATTAGGTGTGTTCCCGCCTCTTCATTTTTCCCAACGGTTGCCAACTGTTTCTTTTTCTTCTTCATTCTCTTCATCTCCTTCATCTCTTCATTTTCTTCATAACTCTTCAACTTCTCCATTTTTTTTATCTACAAAAACTTCCCCCTTCTCTCTTTTCCTCACATCATCTAATTCTCCCATTCTCTCAAAACTCCCTTATTCTCTCATTTTCTCTCTAGACTCTCTTCATCTCCTTCAATGGCACCCAAGGCCAAAAAGACTTCCTACGTCCTTTCTTTTGATGCATTTGTCTTCACCTGTTGGAGTGGAGCAGTGAGATTGATGGAGCATCCTTCATTGACATACCGGCCAGAGAATCACATCCCTATGGTTGAATCTGTAAGTTTTTCAAACTTTTCATATTTTCAAGTTTCTCTTTGATCTTCCGTTTTGATGTGTTTTTGGCCATGTAAATGCTTGGGTTTTGTTGTGGGATGGGTTTAGATGAAAACCTGACACATTAGGAGGGGTAGGAACATGTTTAAGATTGATTTTGGATGATATATGTTTGAAAATGTCAAAGGACACTTCCTGTTTGTGCTTTTGCGTGCATGGGCCTTGACCCGCATCGTGAGACGCCTGGTAGAGGCCTTATTCTGGCCATTTTCACTTCTTTTTCAACTGTTTCACTTCTATATGCAACCTTAACACCCATTTTTGTCAGTTTTGCACTTGAACATCACTACATCCTTCTTTTTATCTCTATTCTTGCATCGAAAACATCATTTTTCATCATTTTTGCTTGAATCCAGAATCTAATGTTATCTTATTCTTTTGCAGTCCTCATCCCCTTATGCTGGTAGGGGAAGCACCAACAAGGTGGTGGAGTGGTATAACCTCCTCGTTCTGGAAACAAGGGCTTACATTTGAGAAACGGGCTTCGAGCTTATCCTTAGCCTCCTATTGAAAAGGTCCGTAAGTGCTACTTTGGTGCAATGCCACATTGAGAGGTGGTGGGATACCACTCATACCTTCCATATTGCTGAGCAGGAGATGACAGTGACTCCTTATGACTTTTACCGCATGAACGTCCTTAGCTTTGAAGGGGCCATCATTAATTTGGACGGCGTGTCGGGTATCCAGTTGGGTCTTGACATGTTGGGGAGGAAGTATTCCATCGAGACCATACGCTACTTTGACTTGGTGTCGGATTACATGCTTCTTCCACAAAGGACTATGGAGGAACACGTCTAGATGGCTAAGGCCTTTCTTCTACACTTGTTGGGAGCTTATCTCTTCGCTAATGGTGGGAAAATGGTGTCCTTAAGGTGGTTGACCCTCTTTCAAGACTTTGCAGATGCACTGAGGGCCAACTGAGGGCAGGCATGTCTTGCCTATCTTTACTCTACCCTCGACACTCTTAGTCGGGGCACCTTGGGGTAGCTTTGGGGTCTTGGAAGCTCCTTGAGGTTAGTTCTCTTTCCATTTCTGGTATTTTCATTTGTAGCTTATTGTCTTGCAAACTGTATCATCTTGCAAACTGTCATCTTGCAAACTATCATCATGCAAACTGTACCATTTTGTATCTAACTTGTGGCTTGTGCTTCCTTTTGCAGCTGTGGATTGTTAGGTATGGCCTCATAACTCTGAGCACCGATCTAAGTTTGAGGGAATTCCCTCAAGTGAGGGCCTACCTTGTTGGGTTAACTTTGAATAAGGTAAGTTTAAGAGGTCCAATTTTCATGTTTCTTCATGCATTTCTCTTAGGATACCCTTCTTCTAACCTTGTATCACTATAGGTCAATTGGGCTTTATGGGCCGGCTAGCCCCTTCTTGCTTTTCCGAATTTGGAAGCCGTTGCCATCGTTGCTTCGGAGATTACCCAGCCCTTCGAAGGAGCGGGTCTGAGGGCACTCTACTTGGCGGAGAGGGTGCGGTGTCAACTAGTGGGTAGAGATGACCCATAAATTTTGGTTGATCCTCCAGAGTTCATGCTTGCCTCACACTCCATGACCAACGCTGAGTACAACTCGTGGGGGAATGGCGTTCCATACGTTGGGTGACTCCTCGATGGATTGGACTATGAGGAATTCAACATCACCCGCCTTATGCCTTCCCTTACTGCTCAAGTATATACTGAATCTTTTCTTCTTCTTTTCCTTTTCCTTTACCTTGTTTGTCATGGCTTCTAATGGTGGAAAACTTGTAGCAGGAGGAGCTTGTTATCGGTGAGCTAATTGATTCTCCACATCTTCCTTAGATGGTTTATACTTACAGCCTTGATGGCTTTACTCGGGAGCGCGTCATGCACCGTAATCCTAATGTTATAGGCTACCCTTTTCCTCCAAACACCCGGGCGGTGAGTTCTTCTTTCCCTATGTTCTTTTTTGTTGTTGTTGTTGTTGTTTTTTTTTTTTTTTTTGGTCACTAACCCCTCTTTCTTTGAATTGCAGCCTACCATCCAAAAGTATGAGGAGTTGGTATGGTTGGCTGGGAATCTTAAGCTGGAGGTGACCAACTATTCAAGAAGCTTACACGATCCTGGAGTGGCGGCTTACCCGAGCGATGGTGATTGTTAGGGACATATTTCTATATGATTGGCATATCCTTTGACAAAACGCACTTTACTTGTATTTGGGTAAATCTAAGTTGGATCAAGATGATCATTACAAGTGGTTAAATTGAAGACATGAAGATTACTCAAGAATTGCTTAAGAAAAGTGCAATCTACAGGTCTCGATACCTCCTCAATAGAATCTCGATCTGTCGAGATTCATTAAAGCTCGACAGATGTCTCGATCTATCGAGCTTACGAGATTTATATTATAGCCAACAACGTTTTTACTCTAAAAGGCTATTTGTTTATGGGTTTTGTATAATCCTTGTAGGACTAGGAAAACCCAAGGTTTGTGAATTTGTATAATCCTTATTGGACTAGGAAAGCCCAAGGTTTGTGTAAACCTATTTGGAATAGGAGAGCCCATTAAGCTCCTATTTAAAGGAGGTGGAAAAAGAAAAACCCTAACCCTAGAGAGCTTCATAAGATTTTCTTTTTGAAACCCTAGCCTCCTCCTACAGAAGAAAGAGTTCTTGCTGCGTTTCTTGTATGCCTTTGGGTTTTGTAACCAAGCAAAGTCTCTTGCACCAACATTGAAGAACTTATTGGTGTTTCTATGTGAAGCTGCTGCAAATCAACTAGTAAGATGTGAAATATTTTTGTTGTACAATATTATGAAATCAACAAAATTAAAGTAATGATTATCTCACTACTATATCACCTATCTATGCTTAAACATCACAAATAAATTATTGTGCCTCTCTAAATATTGTTTTACCCTATTATCATGCTAACCCACAAGTATTCTCCATGCCACCACTAAACTGGGCCACAAATATAAAATATTATAAGACCCAATATTTTGTGAGGCCTATAGTTCAAACCCATACCCAAATTATTTTACTAAAGGGTTCAAATCCCATAATCAAAGACCATGATTCAATTCCAGGGCAAATTATTTATTAAAAGCTCAATTTTTATTGGCAATATTAAAAACCTAATTCTCATTAGCAATATTGAAAAGCCAAATTCTCATTGGCAATATTAAAATCGCAATTCTCATTGGCAATATTGAAGAAAAGCCCAATTTTCATTGGCAATATTGAAAAAACCCAATTCTCATTGACAATGTTAAAAGCCCAATTTATATTGACACTATTTAGTATAAAACCCAAGATTGTTGATACTTGGAAAATACCACATGTTAATGATGAAATTACCTAAACCCATAATTGCAATCATTTTAGAGCTTGTTACATCTTCATGTGAACCCATGACTACTTATTTATTTACAAAACTCGTGGGAAATTATAATTATCTTCCTTAAACACATGAAATTCTATGGTCACTACTCATTTTACTTTCATAATTGTTAAGTTCTAAGTAATTAGGAACTAATGTATTAGAACTTCATTTTGTATGTTGGCAAACCATGATCAAAACAGGTTTAGTCTTGTTTTAGACTGGCTCAAAGAATAGGCCTTTTATGAAAAGTTGGAATTGAGTTACTGTAGATTTGATTGTGCAATTCTGTCTGGCTCGATCGATCGAGAATTAGACTCGATCAATAGAAAGTCATGCAGATTGTTTTCAGAATTTCTAACTCAGCCCTAAGCCCATATGACGTGTAGCGTTTTATATTTTGCCCTAGGTATAAAAGGGAAACCCTAGCCGTGTTTTTAAGGTTGCTTCTTATGCTATGTGTATGAATCTTTTGTGAGATCTAGAGGTGTTTGCCTTCACACATACTTAGGATTTCCAAGATTCAAGATTATGTCAAGAACTTGGTGATCATTCAGTTGCTGCATTCAAGAAGGTTAAAGAAATACAAGCGAAGGTGCTTGTACTTGCTAGGAATCCAAGAAAGAAGTAGTCCGTGAATTCAGAGTTGTCACGTGGTCGTGGTAGTAAGTTTCCTACTCGAGGTAGCAATAGGATATTAGTGGTCCAAGTCGCTATTGTGTAAATTTCAATTCTTTCATAGTGGATTCAGGTTTACCTTGAGGATAGCTAGGTTAAATCCTCCCCAGGTTTTTACCGGTTTGGTTTTCTGGGTCATCATATCTTTGTGTTCTTTATTTTTCGCATTTTACATTGATATGATATATTTGTGTTAACTTAGATATGATATATTTGTGTTAATTTAGATATGATATATTTGTGTTAATTTAGATATGATAATTTGACTAAGTAATCACTTGACTAAATAACTAGGTTAATCTGGTTGTGTTTTAAGGGGTCTAAAAACAAACAAGCGGTATCAGAGCAGGTTACTCTCTTGTTGTAGATCTTTTGATCTAAGAGCTAATCCTTGACCCCTGTTCTCATGGTTACTTGGAAGATCTTTTTGCTTATATGCCATCTTGTCTACTTGTTGTTTCTGTCACTTGTTGGTTTTGATAAATCTTTCCTTGAGCATCTTGGTATAATTACATGTGATGATAATTATGTGTGTTATACTGCTTTAATCGCCTTAAAGGCATGTGATTCTTGTCTTTGGTATTTGGATAGTGGTTGTTCCAGGCACATGACAGGAAATAAAGCTTTGTTCAAGACACTCTTTGAAGGAAAGATTGGGACTGTCACGTTTGGAGATGGAAGCAAATCTGTGATCAGAGGCATTGGAACTGTGGACATTCCAGGGTTGCCAATTTTTGAAGATGTTTGGTGTGTAGATGGGTTGAAGGCTAATTTACTCAGCATCAGTCAGATTTGTGATAATGGTCTGCATGTTCTCTTCACTAAGTATGAGTGTGAGATACTTGATGGAGGAGGTGATTGTATGTGTGTTGGTGTAAGGACAGTTGACAACTGTTATGATATAATACCAAGTATAACCAACAAGTGTTTTAGTACAAAGATCAATCAAGTTGACTTATGGCATCAACGGTTTGGACACGCAAGTCAGAAGCAACTAGAGAAGATTTTCAAGTGTGATGCAGTTATTGGTTTGCCAAAGTTTGAGTAGATAGAAAAGTGCATATGTGGACCATGTCAGATAGGTAAACAAGTGAAGTTCAAGCATCCGTCTGTAATTGAGGTTCAAACTTCCAGACCTCTTGAGTTGTTGCACATTGTTCTTATGGGTCATGCTAGAGTTCAAAGTTTGGGTGGAAAGAAGTATATTCTAGTTGTTGTAGATGATTTTACTAGATATACATGGGTTGTGCTTTTGAGAGATAAAGCCGAGGCTCCTGAGAAGATGATCCATTTGTGCAAGAAATTGCAAGTTAAGAAAGGTATTGTGATAGCCAGAATCAGAAGTGATCATTGAAGAGAATTTGAAAATACGAAGTTGGCTACCTTCTGCAATGATCAAGGCATGCATCAAGAGTTCTCTTCACCTAAGACACCATAATAGAATGAAATAGTGGAACGAAAGAATAGGGTTGTTCAGGAGATGGCACGTGTCATTATACACAATAAAAAGATGCCCAAATCCTTCTGGGGAGAGGCAATTAACACTGCTTGTCATACACTCAACCGAATGTATTTCAGACTTTATTCCAAGCAAACTCCCTATGAACTTTGGAGAGGAAAGAAGCCTCAGGTCAAATATTTCAGGATATTTGGCAATGACTGTTACATTCTATGAGATAGAGAGAACCTAGAAAAGTTTGATGCAAAGAATGACAAGGGATACTTTCTAGGATACTCTTCCACTAGTCGAGCATATGGAGTGTACAATCTAAGAACCAAAACAGTCATGGAATCTTCAAATGTTGTGATCAATGATGAATTAAATTCTGAAAGTCTCTCAGAAAACAATTCTCCAGTTCAAGAGAGGAATATGGAAGTTGATGATTCACTTCCTGCTGATTATGTGGGGAAGCATAGCGAGGAAGAGCTGTTGTTGTTGAATGATACAGTTTCAGTACCATCAAGTTCAGAACCATCCGCACCGGTTCATGAAACTCAACAAGAACAAAGTGAGCTTATTCCTCCATTGGAACAGAAAGATACCTCCACATCTCTGGTCAAAGGTCCATCTTCTAGAGTTAAGTTAAATCACCCTGCCACAAATATATTGGGTAGTCTTAATGATAAGATGAGATTGAGATCAAAAGCCTTGAATGTGATTACTCACTCATGCTATCAATCCCAATTTGAACCGAAAAAGGTGGATGAAGCACTTCAAGATGCTGATTGGGTTAATTCCACACATGAAGAACTTCACCAATTTGTTTGGAATGATGTGTGAGAATTAGTTCGTAGACCTAAGGGAGTAAATGTGATTGGAACTAAGTGGATTTTTAAGAACATGTCAGATGAACATGGTACAGTTATTAGAAACAAATCAAGATTTGTTGCTTAAGGGTACACACAAGTGGAAGGGATTGATTTTGATGAGATCTTTGCATCAGTAGAAAGACTAGAATCCATTAGAATACTTCTGGCCATCGTAAGCCATCTGAATTTCAAGTTGTATCAAATGGATGTCAAGAGTGCTACTAATGATTCTCTTTCTCACTCTTTTGCAGATGAAATGAAGGCAATGTTTGAAACGAGTATAGTTGGTGAACTAACTTATTTCTTGGGATTGCAGGTGAAGCAAACGGACTTAAGTATCTACATTAACCAAGCAAAGTATACAAGAAATCTAGTCAAGAGATTTGGACTCGATAAGGTTGCTCATGCTAGAACACTAATGGCTGCAAATGCGAAATTAGCAAATGATCCATCAGGTGAATTTGTTGATGTTACATTATGTAGAAGCATGATTGGATGTCTTTTGTATTTGACTACTAGTCGACCTGATATTGCCTTTGGTGTTGGTGTTTGTTCTAGATTTCAATCTAATCATAAGGTTTTACATTTAAATCTTGTTAAAAGAATCATAAAATATGTTGGTGGAACTTGTGATTATGGATTATTTTATAGCAAAGAGTTTAATCTGTCTCTTGCTAGTTTTTCTGATTCTGATTGGGCTGATAATGCTGATGATAGAAAAAACACCACTAGTGGATGTTTTTATGTAGGAGCCAATCTTGTTGCTTGGATGAGTAAAAAGTAAAATTCTATTTCTTTGTCTATTGCAAAGGTAGAATATATTGTTGCTGGAAGTTGTTGCTCATGGCTTCTTTGGATGAAAAAGCTTTTGAATGATTATGGGATATCACATGATACCATGGTTGTTTTTTGTGATAATTCCAGTGCTATTGATATCTCTAAGAACCTTGTTCAACACTTTAAGACTAAGCACATAGAGATTAGATATCACTTCATTAGGGATCTTGTTGAAAGAATGATTGTGTTTCTTGAGTATATCCCCACTGAACGTTAGAACGCTGACATCTTCACCAAACCTCTTGATAGAAGTAAGTTTGAGATACTTCGTCAAGTAATTGGTGTGATTCTATGTCCCTAATCATCCTTGGCTTTCTTGGTCCTTGTGCTTCATTGCTCTACTATTTGTGACCATTGTTCTTTGGTTTTTGTTTTCTTTGTTTCTAGGATTTGCATTGCATAATATTCATGCATTTCATTCTAGGTTGTTTTTGTTTTCTTTTTATAAAAATAAAAAATAAAAAAAGAGGGAAAAAGGAAGCAAATTATGTTTTTGTATTATCTTCTTGGTTTTTGAAAATAAGGTTGGTCAATTTATTTTCACATAACTTGTCTTTGTACCTTGTTTAGCTTGGATGAGCTTATTTACTGCACTTTACTAGTAGGAGCTTTGAAGTGCATGTTGTGTGGGAAGATGTTTATATTCTTTGATCACTTTGTCTTGATTTTGAAGTCACATGTCTTTGACTATCGGACTTAAACCTTTTGAGAAAGGCATAAATAACCATCTCACCACTATTCACTAGCCAATCATGAACACCTTAATGCATATCGTAAGATTTTGTGCTCGAGAAAGTGTAGCACTGATAACACCTTAAAATGTATACTTGTTATATATTTATATGGGCGTTATCTCCTTATTACTATGCTTAATTTGTATAATTAAGCCAATTAAGCCATGATTTTCATTAGTCCCTATTATTTATCTTTACATAATTTCTTGAATAAGATACTATTCATTGTGTGTAATTTTCTACTTTCAGGAAATCATGTGAGAAAAATGAGTTTACAGGAATTTGTGAGAGAATGGAGGCCAAACTAGAATTAAAGTGGAGCTAAAGGACCATGCTTAAATGTCTAAGGAGGTGCAGCTGGAGTGCTTGGATCGTCTACCGTGATTGGAAGCTTCAAATAAGGAAAGAAATCAAAGAAGCAGAATCTGAAAAGGAAAAATTTGATTTGAGCACTGATCAGTATTTTGGATGTATCTATCTCCTCAAAAATCCAATTGACACAAGGCTAGATGGGTTGGAACCATGACTTAAATATCTACAACATTCCAGTTTTAAGTTTTTCGAAATTCTCAAGTTTTGTAGGCCGAAATTAACTCACAAGTTACTGCTGTAAACCTGGACGGAAATTAAAATAGTAAATGTTTTATTTTCTTTGGACACTTAGACATTAGGGTTTAGGAGGGAGGCTGTAAGAACGAATTTTGGTAGAGCAAACCTTGTATTTTTCTTTCTCTAATGGCAGCCTAAACTCTTTGCTAGGGCTAGGGGTTATGTTTCTTCTATACGGTATGAATATTTAATGTGATTCTTTCTAGGATTTTATCAACGACATATTTGATTGTTCAATTAGATTTCTTTTGATGTATTAGTTCTTCCATGCTTTCAATAAGTTCAATCATGTTTTTCTTATTGTTTAGATGAATTTCTAATAGTTTCAAATAGAAATCAGGTTTTAAAGTGAATGGGTTTTTTTGAAAACTTTTCTAACTGCATTATCAATCGAGGTTATCATGCATTCTTGAATTGTCTCAGTTCAACTGAATCATAAGTGTTTAATTGTATAAGAACAATCCATTATGAAATAGATATTTTCTTAGATCACAAAGAATTTCATATTGATATAGGGAAACACCCCGATGCCCTAGTATTTACATTATTGATTTAAATCAGTTTTTATTATTATTCTTGTTAACAATCACCAAGCAAAAGTATTTTTCTTCTTCATCCAAATTGTTATTTAATTATATTGTATTTGAATTTACCCTGCTCCTTGTGGTTCGACCTTGGTACTCCGAGAATTATATTGCTACGATCTCCTGCACTTGGGAGTGAGCAAGCAATTTTGGCACTGTTGCCGGGGTGCTGCTGCGTGTTCAGAGGCAATTTTTGGGAGCAAAGCACAGCCGGTGGAAATTCTTCTATTGGTAACTTCGTTCCATTTTTTTCCCCTTATTATTTATTTATTTATTTATTTTTCTGTTTGTTTTTAATTTATTTTATTTGATTGGCATTCATTGTTGCATGAGCATTTGGGTTAGAAACAAGAGAGGCAGATTAGAAAGTTTTGAAACTTATGTTGGTAATCTTTTTGACACACCTTTGCCTTCACCTTTTTCATCAATCATGGGTGATGAAATACATAATAATCATGAGGAGAATAGATGAACTATGTATGAATTGTTGCATCCCACACAAAATTCTGTTCCTTCATGCATCATGTTTCCACCTAATGCACCACATGTAGAATTGAAACAAGGTTTATTAGCAATACTTCCTGATTGTAGGGGCCAAGAAAATGAAAATCCTTATGTCCATGTTAGAGCTTTTGAAGAAGTAATTAGTAGTTTCTATGCACAAAATGTTATTGAGATTGCTAAGTTACGTTTCTTTCCTTTTTCTCTTAAGGATAAGGCAAGAAGTTGGCTTTACACCTAGAAACCTAGGTCTATAGGTAGTTGGGGGGAGATGGCCAAAGAGTTTTTTAAGAAACACTTTCCTCCCCACAAAGTCCAGCAAGTAAAAAGAAGGATAGCTAGTTTTGTCCAAGGAGAAAATGAGATCTTATACCAAGCTTGGGAAAGGTACAAAGATCTTTTCAATTTCTGCCCAACTCATGGGTATAAAGATTGGAGGTTGGTTAGCTATTTTTATGAAGGACTTACACCTAGGGACCGACAGTTTGTTCAACTCTCATGTGGAGGGGACTTTTTACAAAAAGAACCCGAAGATGCAATGGATTATCTTGATGAGATAGCTGAAAACTCTAACACATGGACTGGACCTAGCCCTATGGACTCCACTGATAGGACTAGAACTAACACTACCACTTCTAGTGGAAGTGTTTTCAAGTTGAGGGAAGATGATAACATGAGTGCAAAAATCAGCATGTTAACTAAAGAAATTGAGGCACTCAAAATGAAAGGAAGTAAGAGTGTTAGTGCTACCTTTAGAGAGGACCCAATGGAGGTGTGTAAAATCTGTCATGAGATAAACCCTGCTACAAATGAATGTGCATCACTTTCATCATTCTTAAATGTGCCAGAAGAACAAGTACATGCATTTAATTCATATTGGCCAAATAATTCTTCATATTCTAACAATTATAACCCAAATATGCGAAACCATCCGTATTTGAGTTATAAGAGTGACAATGTGTTGAATCCACCTGCTCCAAGGAATTTTAATTCACCACATGCATCATCATCATCATCATCATCTAGAATTTCCTTGGAGGATGCACTTAGTACTTTCATTCAAAGGCAAAGTGAGCAAAATCAAAAGTTTGAATCCTTGCTCACTAGGCTAGATGAAGAGGTAAGAGAGACCAAGAGTCATATAACTAGGCTTACAAATTCATTGAGTGGGATAGAGAGAGGGAAGCTTCCTTCCAAAACTCAACCCAATCCCATCAATCAAAATCTAAAAATTGGCTCTAAGGATAAACATGAGGAAGTAAAAGCTGTGACCACTTTGAGGAGTGGTAAAGAGACTGATAAAAGTGCTCCTTTAATAACTAAGAAATCTAAGGAGACCCCAGTTGGAGAAGAGAAGGATGAAACTGAGTCACTTGGGCTTGATGACATTGAACAGTGCCCAATCCCTCCACCATTTCCACAATCCTTAAAATTACCTAGGAAATTGGACACCGCATCTGATATATTAGAGCATTTGCATCAAGTCAAGATAAATTTGCCATTATTGCATGTTATCAGGCAAGTGCCTACATATGCCAAGGTAATTAAGGACTTATGCACCATCAAGAGAAAGCATCATGTGAAGAAGACCGCATTCCTAACAGAACAGGTAAGTGCAATTATTCAACATAAGACCCCACCAAAGTATAAGGATCCAAGTTGGCCTACGATCTCTTGTACTATTGGAGATTACATCATGGAGCATGCATTGCTAGATCTTGGGGCAAGTGTTAATTTGATCCCATTTAGTGTATATCAAAAACTTGGACTTGGTGAGTTAAGACCTACTTCAGTAACTTTACAGTTGGCTGACCGCTCTATAAGGGAGCCGAGGGGGATGGTTGAGGATGTGTTGGTAAAAATTGAGCACTTTTATTATCCAGTTGATTTTATTGTTCTAGATTACCAACCTGTTTTACATCCTAGTACTCATACCCCTATTATTTTGGGTAGACCTTTCCTTGCCACAGCTAATGCTTTAATTAATTGCAGGAATGGAAGGATGCAACTCACTTTTGGTTCCATGACTTTGGAGCTAAACATATTTCATGTGGCTAAACAACCACATGAGGATGATGACTATGCTTATTTGAACCTCATTGAAGCAGTGGTTCAAGAAGAGTTTAATAAAAATTGTTTTTCTGATCCTTTTGAAGCTCTTCTTAATAATTATGTTGATTCTTATGACTTAAAAAGTGATATTAATTTATCTGAAATTTGTTCTTTGTTGGATTCCTCACAGGTTTCAGAAGGACAACTGGTGATGGCAATTAATGAAGGATGGAGACCTCGCTTTGAGGAGCTACCAAAGAGTGACAAAAAGCCTGTGCCTTCAAGTGAAGAGGCACCATAGCTAGAACTTAAGCCACTGCCCAATGGTCTTAAGTATGCATATTTAGGTCCAGGTGAAACTTTTCCTGTAGTTATTTCTTCTACATTAAATGAGGAACAGGAAGGTAAGTTGTTGAATGTTTTAAGAGACCACAAATCTGCCCTAGGATGGACCATAGCTGATATCAAGGGCATTAGCTCATTGATTTGCACACATAAAATTTACCTAGAGGATGATTGTAAGACTTCTAGAGAACCACAACGTCGGCTTAACCCAACAATGAAAGATGTTGTTAAAAATGAGGTAATGAAATTGTTGGATGCAGGTATCATATACCCTATTTCTGATAGTAAGTGGGTAATCCCAACGCTGGTGGTTCCTAAGAAGTCTAGAATGACTGTGGTCAAGAATGAAAACAATGAGATGATCCCAACCCAATTAGTTACAGGTTGGAGAATGTGTGTAGACTATAGGAAGCTTAATGTTGTAACTAGGAAAGCCCACATCCCCTTACCTTTCATTGACCAAATATTAGAAAGGGCAGCTGGCCATATGTTCTATTGCTTCCTAGATGGCTATTCAGGCTATTACCAGATAAAGATTGCCTTAGAAGATCAGGGAAAGACCACTTTCACTTGCCCTTTTGGTACCTTCGCCTTTCGAAGAAGCACATGCACAAAAAGAACATAAGGTGTAGCCTCGGTTTAAATACTTAAAATTGGTGTGTACATTATTAGACTTAAAGTTAAATCAATCAAATAAAATTGGTGTGTACAATATGAGGCAAATCAAGAAACTTACATGATTGCAAGCTTATGATCTAGGAGATGTGGGAGTTATATGATGTAACTTTTTAGGTGATAGTCTCTTTCAAATTCTATGTGATGAATTTTGTAGACTTTGTGTTTGATTTCTATTCATATATCACCTTACATGTATCTCAAGCATTTACTAGTTGCACACACTACACAAGTTACTCTTTGCTAAACTTTGTACATGTTATTGTGTGTGTCTTTGGTTTGACCAACCAAGTTCAAAACTTGTGTTTTTGAAAAATATTTCATCTCATACTCATGCATTTTATTCATAAAATTCAATACTTTGAGGAGTTTCTACACAAAATTGCTTTATTTTTCAAAAATTTGTTTTTTTCCAAAATTTCGATCGATCGAACCTATTTTTCGATCAATCGAAATTGCAATTAAAATTTTTGGTCAGCCTCTATTTGTTTCGATCAATGCTCGATTGATACTAGATCGATCGAAGCAATTTCGATCGATTGAACCTAATTTTCTATCAATCGAAAAACGTATAGAGAGTTTTTTAAAAACTTGATTCTCACGTGTTCAACTTACTTTTCAAAAAGTTTTCAAACACTCTCTCTCTCTCTATTCGATCGGTCAAGGCTCAAATCAATTTTTTGTCGTTTTCCTTCAATTCTTTTGCAAGGTTTTTCTCCCCTTGTCCAGTAAGACTCTTTAACCTTCCTTTTGCATTTATTTTCAAGTTTCATGCATTTTTTTTTGGGGAAATTTCGAACCTATAAATTTTTGGGGGTTTTTGATGATTCAAGTTTGTTTTCTTCAAATTGATAAATGGTTTTTGTTCTAAGATGCTATATAACTGTTCTTGATGGTTTAATTTGATCTATTTGGTGATTTGTGAGAAATTGAAAATTTTAGGGCTTGAATATACTCGAATTGGGGATTTTGTTCAAATTGAGCTTAATTGATGAAATTGGCTTGTTGGGTTGATCGAGTTGATCATTCTAAATTGTTTTCTACCTTGTGTAATGATCAATTGGTCAATTTATTACAAATTGATCAAGTGGTTTTTCAAATTTTGGGGTTTTTGTTATAAACTCTATGCTCAAGCCAATTTTGTGATTCTAAACTCAAATTGAACTTATTCTCACTACATTAGAGCATGCATCATGACATTATACTGTTCATGCATCATATAGATTGTTATTTCTATATTTTTTTGGTGCTAACTTATAGTCTGCCCTTGGTTTTTCTTTTTGTTTCTTTTTGGTTCTTTTTCTTGTGTCTTTGTCCTTACCCTAGCACCATGACTAGGAAGACTAGAGCCAATAGGAAAGCCTCCACTTCTTTTGAGCCTTCTTTGGAGAGTGATAAGTTTCTGAGTGTGAAAAATCGAGAGTTGTATGAGATGCTGAACATTAAGAGAAAAATTTGGGCTGAGTGAAAGGTTTTGTTAGATGAGCTTGACCTAGCCATTAGGGCTAATTTTGAGCGTAGGGGCTGGTTGCCACTGTTGGATATTGATCATCCACCCCCAGCTGCCCTAATTAGAGAGTTCTACTCGAACCTCACTATCCACGTCTATGATTCCAACACTCAAGTTAAGTGTTGGATACGAGGTGAAGTATACACCATTACTCCTACGGTAGTGGCTGATGCTCTTTGGGTACTGTTGGTCCAGCACCCTGTCTATCCTTATTCAGAGTCTCCACCCCTTGATGACATTATGACATACATCACTAGGTCTTCTATCAAGTGGGGTTTTGATCCTTGGATCACTACTACTGAGCTCACTGAGATTCACTATATTTTCTTTAGGATAGCCTGTCATTCTTTGTGGCCTATCTCTTATTTGCACACCATTCCTTTGGAGCGTTGTGCATTTTTGTATGCTCTTGTTACTGATTCTCCTATCAGTTTTCCTCATCTGTTTCTTCGTTCTGTGAATGAAGTTTATAGGAGTTCTTCTACCGCTCATGCTCTTTTCCATCCAGTTTTCATTCATCGGATTTTGTTGTTTTTAGGTTTAGATGACTTTCCCGCTTCTGAGCCTGTACACATAGTTGCTCCTATAGGTGCCTCCTTTCTTCGGCAGAGGGCTGCCCATATGAGAGCTAGCTCTAAACATCCTAGGGATGAGCCTTCTAGTGTCGTACCCCCTCCTCCCACTTCTACAGGTGATACTTCAGCTGAGGCGTTTGTTGATCCTGCTGCTGCTGTTCCTTTACCATCTACTTCGGATGATTTTGACATTCGTCATACGTTGGAGACTGTCATGATCGTTGGGCGGCTCATGGTCAGCTTTTGGTGGATTTTCTTGATGAGATCCATGCTTTGCGAGCAGATCTGGAGCATTTTAGATGATCACCTCTGCCACCTCCTTTTGATGATGGATTTTGATTGCCTTTTGGCATTCCGTCACAAAAAGGGGGAGTACTTTTGGACATTTGTAGAGGGTTTTTGTTTTTAGGGGGAGTTTTTTTTTTTTGTATGTTGGAGCTATAGATTGTATCTAGGTGCTTCATTGTGTAATTTTTTTTTGGCTCTTGATGTATTTTTGTTTGGGTTATTCATGATAGGGGAAGTTACATTATTTTGTATATGTTTCTTGTTTCACATTGCTTATTGATTTATATTTATGAGTTATTCATGATATATGTCTTTAGTTTGTGTTATGTGAAATCAAGAATTTAATTTTTGTTTACTTGTATTTTCCACACATGCGTTTATACGTCTGTTGAGTGTTTCAAGAAATATACAGGTTGATTCAGTCGTGCTGCTGTCTACACTTGCAACTGATGGATAGTAGTTTGGTTGGATTTTTTGTAATGGGCTTTATTGTTTGTAAAGGGTTGTTTTCCTTGTAACTTTGAGCATTGTGTTTGTGTTTTGTCACGGATTGCCAAAAGGGGAGTTTGTTAAGTTCTAAGTAATTAGGAACTAATGTATTAGAACTTCATTTTGTATGTTGGCAAACCATGATCAAAACAGGTTTAGTCTTGTTTTAGACTGGCTCAAAGAATAGGCCTTTTATGTAAAGTTGGAATTGAGTTACTGCAGATTTAAGTGTGAAATTCTGTCTGGCTCAATCGATTGAGAATTAGACTCGATCGATAGAAAGTCGTGCAAATTGTTTTTTCTGCAGAATTTCCTACTCAGCCCTATGCCCATATGACGTGTAGGGTTTTATGTTTTGCCCTAGGTATATAAGGGAAACCCTAGCCACGTTTTTGAGGTTGCTCCTTATGTTGTGTGTGTGAATCTTTTATGAGATCTAGAGGTGTTTACCTTCACACATACTTAGGATTTCCAAGATTCAAGATTATGTCAAAACTTGGTGATCATTCAGTTGCTGCATTCAAGAAGCTTAAAGAAATGCAAGCAGGGGTGCTTGTACTTGTTGGGAATCCAAGAAAGAAGTAGTCTGTGGACTCGGAGCTATCACGTGGTCGTGGTAGTAAGTTTCCTACTCGAGGTAGCAATAGGATGTTGGTGGTCTAAGTCGCTATTGCGTAAACTTCAATTCTTTCATAGTGGATTTAGGTTTACCATGAGGATAGCTAGGTTAAATCCTCACTTGGTTTTTACCGGTTTTGGTTTCCTGGGTCATCATATCTTTGCTAGGTATTTTCCTCACTTGGTTACACCGGTTTGGTTTCCTGGGTCATCATATCTTTGTGTTCTTTATTTTCCGCACTTTACATTGATATGATATATTTGTGTTTACCTAGATCTGATAATTTGACTAAGTAATCACTTGGCTAAATAACTAGGTTAATTTGGTTGTGTTTTAAGGGGTCTAAAAACAAACAAAAATGCTATGGTAGTCATTCATCTTACAAGCTCATTATTAAAATCACGACATGATTATTAGGTCTTGTTCAGAACCGTAAACATTACCTATGTTATTCTCAAAAAATCATGGGATTCATTATTTAAAAACAGTAAATATTATTTACAAGGCTTTTGGAAATAACTAAGCTTATGCTATTATTTTAAATCTTACAAATCATTATTCAAGGACCCATTACAATTATTTATCAAAGCCCAAAATACATTGAATATCTACTAACCATAAAAGTCCATGAAGGTCAAAGACCCATGGCAATGTGTGTCATTGTTGTCCATTTTATAGGGCCCAAGATGTGATAAAAGGAGAACAAGCCCAAGTGAAGAGGGGCACAAAAAGAGCCCATCCGAAGAGTCCAGCCTATGTAGACAAGCCCAATCTGAAGTTTCAGCTAAGTCAAACCAAGGCAAAGGACTAAACCAGCTAGATAGCTTCACTGTTGTCCATCCATGACCAAGGTTCACCTGGAGAATTCCTCAAGAAACAATCGAATCTCTAGGACTAAACTAAGGGATGTTCCATCAACTCTCTACCACTGCCTCCCCTGACATGGATAGTGCCTAGAGGTCAGGCTGGTAACTAAGGTTTGATGGGTAATGGAACTCCATCATCTTCCTCAAAGCTCTAGTTCCAGCAGAAGGAAGCCATAACGAAATTACTCAAATCTCAACAAATCAGCTTTATAAATGCCAAAAATGTTTAAGAATTGGTTCATGCACCAAGCCCATGAATCCTAAAGGGGAAAATTTGGGAAATCGTGGTTTAGAGGGCATGAAGGGATCTCCATTGGAACCCTTTGAAGTAGGCCTAAAATTTGACATCTGGCTTGGGGTGTTGAATCCTACTCTCTGGAGTCCAAATCTCAGTTGTAGCACCAAGATTCTATCCTAATATCTGCCTTAATAATATTGGTTAAAGCCAATCCCAAGAATCTTAGCATTTAATGCAAGATTAACGAAATATTCACCTTCATATGATGTTACACAAAGAAGCAAGACAACCAAAAAGAAAATCCACCACTTTTAGCCGAATCCTCGGATGAGCAATCTGACACTTTTCTTGTTGATCAGCCCTACGAATTTGGAGTCTTGCTAATCACACCCCAAAGCTTTACTATAAAAGGGAAATCCCATCAGCTTTACCAACACAGACTAACCCTCCAGAAACTTCTGCCATTCTTGTTACTTTGACCTATAGTTCATAAAGAGAAGCCATCTTTTAGCTTTTCGATTAGTTTCCCCAGCTTATAAATGATCTCTCTCAGTCCATAAAAGGCAATACTCACCCGACCTCAAACATTCCTTTCCCTTTACTACAAATCCTAACTCCATAAATGTTCCCTACTCAGTTATAAGCAACCTTCTTCCTCACTAAAGACTTAATATAATTGAGCATTATCATTATTCTCCTCCATTTCAGTACAAACTTACTCACCCATTCACTTAAAAATAGCCCTTACTACCCCACATATATATTCCAGAAGAATCTTGGTTCAACTACACTGAGCTAGAATCTCTCTCTTCCTTCATATCATGCCCAATAACCCCTTTTTTCTCACCATGGAACCTTTGGTCTATACTTTTTTGTTTTTCCATTGAAAAAATAATGTGTTTGTAACAATAGAGTTTTTTTTTTCCTCATATTGACATAGTAGTAGTGGAAAGTACCTTGGACCATTTCGACTGAGATACATAAGGATTTTCTGAAGTGAACACTTTCTTAAACTTATTCAATAATTGACTATTGGATCATCAATTTAATTTTATCTTACCGCTGGAGAATTTTATTTTCTTGCATTATTGTAATAGAGCTACTCATTTATTAATTAACTCTCATGAAGTGTTTTCCTGGGCCTTAATGTTGTTCTTGCTAAGGTTCAGCCTTTATTCTTACTTGGATAGGCTTATCACTACATTGAAAGCCTTTGGGCATCATCTCAAAGCCCAACGTTGAGTTTTGGTTTGGCCTCCCCATATTTTATTCAAGAACATTAATTTTCCCCTGCTACACATGGATAATTTGATAGTTTAAGGAGAGGCGATTTTAATCTTAATGTCTTCGTTATATATACTAAAAAGTGCTAATTGAGTTACAAGATCTCTTATTTATTGACTGAACTTATTGCAAAATTATGCATTTTTAGAAGTATATATATCCCTAAGGTATGCTAAAAGGTATGTAGTTGTTATTCCTCTCTCTCTCTCTCTCTCTCTCTCTCTCTCTCTCTCTCTCTCTCTCTCTCTCTCTCACATATTCTTTAATAATATAACATTATTATTTTTCTAATGAAAAACTAACATTTGTAATTATTGGTTTAATAATTTAATTAAAAACTATGTAATGTTAAAGCGTGCCCATAGAGCAATTGTTAATAAATCATTAAAGAAATGTTTTGATACCATTTTTATGGGAAATATAAAAAGCTGTAATAAAAAATTCATTTTTTCCTTTTTCCACAAAAGGTTTCTAAACATATTTTCTAAACCAATGCTCTCAGGGTTTTATTGACAAATATAAGCCTACTTCATTTATATTATGTAGTGAAATTTAATTAAAAAATAAACGAAATTACAAACTCATTTTTCTTTTGCATTAATATAAATTTCAGATATATTTACCTTTTCAGTGAAATGTTGAGAAATGCTAATTAAACCTTGACATATATTTAGAACCCCCATAATCAATTTATATAGCTTAAACATTTTTAAACTAAAATTACAACTTAGTCCAATATACATATTTTTAGACAAATGCCATATTGCAAGCATATTCAAGAATGAACTAAAGCATGCAAATAGCAATAAGAAAATTTGGAAATAAATCAAACCAAAGTTAAACACATGAAAGTGTTTATGAAGAGGAAAACTCAAGCAACCAGGCACAAAAACCCATTCCCCGATCACACTGTCGAAAAATCTCCACTAGATGAATAGTTGCAGTACAAGTAAGACTATGAACCCTCCAAGCCCATATCCACCTATATACTTGAGCCCCCCAAGCTCCTGCTAGCAACCGAATTCCTGAATTCCTTTCTTTAACTAGCTTGCCTAAGTTACCACCGTTGAGCAGCCAACGGAAATCCACCAAATGGATATGGATTTTGTAATGGCTTCTATGATTTCCTAACCTTCTACTTAATCTCACAACACTCAAGGGCTCTAAGGCAAAGGCACTCTCTTTCTTTACAAGATGGGATGTATGTCTATAATGAAATTGAAATCTCTCATAATGTATATACTCATATCAAATTCCCTAGACACGTTCAACATGCACAGACAAGTTGGAATATTGCTATGCATTGGCTCTTTTGGAATCTCAAAAAGCCATGGATGTGCCAAGCCGCATGCATAGCCACTTTCTAGAACTGTTGGAACACACTATTTTGGCCCTCCAAACCACAAATTCCCAAAATTTGCCCCCCTAAAATCTCATGGGTTTGAACCATGAATCAAAGCTTGAAGTCATGCATCACCTTTGTTTGTTGTGGGTGAAGAGGTTTCTTCATAAATTTACTGCCACTCAGGTTTTTTTTAGTTGCCACTGACGAAAAATTGCTTCTCTTCGGCTTGTTTTCTTAAAAAATGGTGAAGTTAAGTTGCTATGATATAGTATATTTAATGCAATATCTAGTAGTAGAATGCAATAGTCAATCCAATTAGCTTAGCAATAGAATGTTGTAGTCAATCCAAGTAGCTCAGCAGCTTAGTCCTTACTACCTCATTTGCTCAGTCATAATTCACAAGCTGATGTTCAAGGCTCCCAAGCTGATGTCTTAGTATAAAGGGTTGTCTGATACTACTAGTAGATAGCATTGTGCACATGTCTTAATTAAATTAAGCATGTTCTTAGTTGTTGTAACTATCGAGAAAGATATAATTTTTAGAAGGGTAAGTTAGAACTATTTTTTTGTAATCAAAAGCTATAATTGGTCAAGCATGTTTTGCATAAAAGGGACTAACCACTTGTAATCATGAACTTCTTTCTGGTTTCTCATTCCTTACAGCTTGCTTTTTTCAAGGGCTGGGCCTTGCCCTATTGTGGGCTTTCTCTTCTTGAGCCCGTTCTTTGCTCTTTCCTTAATCCTGCTACTGTTTTCTATCATGCCATTTTGTTGTTCCTGTCGTGGTGTTATTTGACCCGTGCCTGATGGGTTTCTTTGGGTCTGCTACTTATTCTTCTCCCAGTGACTTAATATGGTCAATGATTTTATACTCATGTTACTTTGGGCTTTTCTTGACCTATTCCATTGCTTGTGGGCTCTTTTGTCCCATTTCTTTCCCCTTGAGCATCCTTGGCCCATTTGCTTTCCTTCGGCATCCTCGGCCCATTTTCTAATTTTGCATACCCATGGGCTTTTACTAAATCCCTTGGGCTTCCCTGGCCCAATTACCTTATTCTTCAACCTTAGGGCTCATAGGCTTCCCATTAACCCCCTACTTTCTTACTTCATTACTTCGGACCTGTTGTGGCCCATTCTTACTTTGCTACATCACATAACACCCATGGGTTTACTATCTCTCTCTCCGGGCTCTTTTAGGCCTGTCTACTTTCTTCAAAGCCCACTTGTGTACTTTATGGGCATCTTAACCATTGTTCTTGCCATCCTGGCTTAATGGTTTTTCTAGCCATTCACTAACTTTTCTCCACCCATATCATTGGGCTTCTTCCTGCTATTGGGCCAAAAATGAGCATCAACAACCTTTAACTTCTGTTACCTTCTCTTTTATAGTTGAGTGCCTAATCAATGGGCAATGAATTGCTATATTTATGTTCAACGGCTAGTGCGTTACGAAATCTTTCTCTAAAGTTCACAGCTCATTCTGTGACCGTTGCTCCATCCGTTACATGTTGTCATCAATGAGCGTAATAAATGCCTGACATCATCTCTTGGTTAATGACGGTATCATCTTAATGACGATCGTAAATTTCTGACTCATCACTGTCTATAATCATGATTGAATATAATTTAATTAGAATATAATTCTTATAATCAAACAATCTTATCATGGTTGGTTTGTTATCACATCATCTTAACAACTTTAGATAAATGTCAAGAGGTTTGTAACCCGTTGATATTATATGGTGTTCCTTATAAGGAGAACTGGATTTTGAATCCCCGTCTCCCACTTATAACAAATACACACATACTACTGTGAATAAAATAGGTTGGGTATTCTCTTTGTGTGTGTGTATGAGAGAGAGAAAGAGAGAGAGATGTACTTTTTGTGGTTGTACTTTTTAATATACCATATTGTTAGGACATATGTGATTCACTTATTAGGAACATATGTCATTATTTTATGTAATTGGCTAATCCTTTGACAAAACGCGCTTTACTTATAAGGTAGATCTAGGTGTTTTTAATACTTCAAGAAACTGTGTTTCAAGATCAAATGTTGAAATCATCAAGTCCGTCCAAGAAACAAGCTGAGAAGTGAAAGTTCATTAAAGCTCGACAGCTAGCATGTGTTGAGGTTTAAGAAGCTGTTTAGCTCATGTGCTCGACAACTGCTCGACACCTTCTATCTGTCGAGGTTTAAGAAAAAATCATAAATTCTGATATGTTTTTTTGGAATCCATGAATGTGTCATTGGGACTTCTTTTCTCCTAACTCTAGGCATATAAAAGGATTATTTTAAAGGTCGTCAAAGAGTTCACAAGTTGCATAAGCTTTGAGAAAAGTCTGTTCAAGCAAATTGTGACCCGAGACAAAGTTTTGCCCTAGTTCATCTCTTCTAAAGAAGTTATTGTGTTTGTACACTGTAGGGTTTTGTGACTAAGCATTTTCTTGATCTTCATCGTGTGGATGAACTGAAAAACTTTACAGCCACCAACCTTCTCTGGTTGGTGATTGAAGTCGCGTACTAGGATCCCCGCAATTGGGTATTGGTGTAAGGGTTCAACTGTAGGTTGGTATAAGGTACTGGATTCCTTTACTTGTAACCGCATATTGTGATAATAATGGAATTTCGGGAGTGGTGACCTTAAAGTCACCCGGTGGGGTTTTTGCCATGTTGGTTTTCTCCATTCATAAACAAATCACCGTGTCAATTTAATTTCCGCTGCACTTAGTTTAATTGGTGATTTGTTTGTGCTACCACGCACTTTGCATGTTAATTTGATTAATTAATAAACTTGGCTAATTAATCAATTAATTGAATCACAAGGGGTCAATACGTTTTGGGCCTATCAAGTGTTATCAAAGCAGGCACAATCTGATTAGGGTTAATCTTTGTTGTGTTGATCCATAGACCCCTGTTTGTCATGAATAGAGGATAGTCTTTAATCATACCTCCTTTATTTGATGGAACTAACTATGCATACTAGAAAGTATGCATGAGAGCTTTCTTGCAGTCTTTAGATGAGAAAGTGTGGCAAGCTATTGAGATAGGCTAGACCAAGCCAAAGGAAGCGCCGGCCTATTGGGATGATGCCAAGATTAAGGCGGCAAACTTCAACTGCAGGTCATTGAATGCTTTATTTAGTGCGATCACCAATGAGGTGTTTAAGAAGATATCCTCAACTGAAACTGCCAAGGAGGCTAGGACCATTCTCCAAACGACCTATGAGGGAACAAAGGCTGTCAAGGATTTGAAGCTACAGAGGCTTACTACAAGTTTTGAAGAGATTAAGATGGAGGAGGATGAGTCGTTCAATGAGTTCTATGCCAAGCTTAAAGACATAGTGAACTCAATGTTCAATCTTGGGAAAACCATTCCTGAACCCAAAATTGTGAGAAAGGTGCTCAGATCTCTACTCGAGAGATTCCATGCCAAGATCACGGCAATAGACGAATCAAAGGATATTGACAAGATTCCTTTGACTGAGTTGGTTGGTAATCTACAGACCTACGAGCTAGGGTTGACTAGGATTGGCAAGACAGGTAAAGGCAAGAGCATGGCACTGAAGGCCAAGAGCAGTGAGACAGATGAGTCTTCAGATGATGAAGATTCTAAGATGAAGTCCTACATCACCAGGCAGTTCAAGAAGTTTATGAAGAATGCCAATGGAAAGGGCTATGACAAGGACCGCAGGCAATCCAGTTCTTCTTAGTTTAAAAGCCAAGACAAAGGGAAGAAGGATGCTAAGGATGGTGGTCAGTACACTGTTCCCGTAGGACCTAAGTGCATTGGGCGTCATGGCTTCGATCACGTGAAACGGGAGTGTCCTACATATCTCAAGAGCATTGGGAAGAGCAAGGCACTTGCTGCTACTTTGAGTGACATCGAGCCTGAGGATGGTTCCGACAATAAGGATGACAAAATCTTGAATGCCTTCACTGCCACTATCAATCCTACTGATGGGATTGTTGAAGATATGGATGAAGAAGAGGAATTGGTGGAGTCCAAGTTTGAGAAGATGGATTATCAAGATGATATCCATACAGCCTATGAGAAATTATACAAGCTTTTTGAGAAACATGAGAAACTTTATAGGCTGACCACCAAGAAGCTCAGTGATGAGGAACTTGATTGTGAAGAGCTTTACACAAAGTTTGATGAAGCTAATCAGACTATTAGAGCACTAAGATTCGAGAACAATTTCTTGGCTGAGAAAACTAAGAAGCTTGAAGCGGAGTTGTTTCAAGTCAAAGCTCAATTGGAGAGGACTTCAAGTGCAAAGCTTGATAAGATGCTCAGTCTTCAGAAATCTGCTTCTGATCGAACAGGTTTAGGGTATGGTTTCTCTTCCTCTAATATTGCTTCAACTAGTACTACTATTTTTGTTCCTCCTTGTAATAATGTTGAAGTTGAGAACAATGATGTTAAAACTGATTTAGTTAGTGAGAACATAGACAAGGGTAAATCTATCTTAGGAGCACCCCCTAAGCAAGATAAGAAGGAAACTAAGAACCCTAGGGCTAAGAAGGATAACACTCAAAAGCCTAAACAAAAGAAGCAGCATCTCTATCATCATTGTGGAGTTGCCGGTCATACTCAACCAAATTGCTATAAGTGGCTAGCCACTCAACAGAGCAATGGTATGATAGCATATGGGAACCAGAATTAGCTTCAATCCTCTATTGCTCCTCTTTGAGATCTTCTCAAAGCCTTCATGTTCCTTTCGAACTTGAACGGTTTTAATTCTTCCCCCTCACCGCCGGTTCAAGGGTTCACTCAAAGGAAAGGTTCTTCCAAGGCGTGGAAAGAAAATGGCTCCAAGTGATTCTATTACTTTCTTCTCTCTCTTTGACTTTTTGTTTTTGCGTATTTTATGCGTTTTGCTTTTTTTCTTTTTTCTTTTTTTTCTTTTTTTGAGTCAATCTAGTTTTTATACTTTGTTTTGTTTAACATGTTTTTGTTTGTTTTCAGTTTTGTTTATTTTTTTTTCATAAAAAAAAAATATATTGAAAAATCAGAAAAATATAAAAACAATGTGTGTTTGTGTACATTGGTACTTGTGTACCTTGGATGGCCATTGAAACAAAATTTTCTAAACTTTGTCTCTTTTGTAGCTTAGATGAGCATCTCCATGCACAACTAAGTAAGTGAGCTTTGTGGCTCTTGTTTGTGCTGAATAAAATTAAGTTATCTCTTGTAGTTAACACTTGTATCACTCTTTTTGACATCTATATGCTTAAGCATATCAAAAGTGTAATGTCAATGACATTTGTGTGCTTCAACATAGCAAAATTGGAATGTCAAAAGCTTAACATGATTGGGTATTTCTTTTCTATCTCTTATATGCCTATTTATGATTTGCTTAAAAAGAAAAATATGTAAAAAAAAATAAAAAGCAAAAAGATCAAAATGCTTTTAAATATGATTGCAAGTGTGTATTCTAAGAGATGTGGGAGTTATAGGATGTACCTCGAAGGTAATAGTCCCCATCAAACAGTTATGATTGCGTGTGAGTAAAAGTGATTTTCTCATATCTCAAATCGTCATAACATGTATACACTTATGCAATCTTGCGATGTTTTTTACACACAACACGCAATATTCTTTGCTACTCTTGATACATGTGTAGGTACAATGTGATTTGGCCATCACAAGATTTTACATGTATTAATATATGCTCACTAAACTATCTTGACTTATTTTTTAAATATAAAATTGGTTAGACCTGTTTAGTATGTGTGTGTTTTTGGGATTCATGTGCCTAAAATTGCTATTGAGAGATGATTTTGAGAGGTTAATATGGTGTTAGGATCATTGGTTGAGTTGCATGCTTGATTGCATTCATGTCTGTGTTTTTCTCTTCTCGAAAAACTGTTTTTAAAAGCTAGCTCGACACCTTCTCAACACTTGGCTATCTGTCGAGCTTCCAAGCTTTTTCTTATTGCAATCTCGACACCTCCTCGACACCTGGTGGATCAATCGAGAAACTTCCTATCCCCTCGATAGCTTCTCGACACCTGGTGGATCGATCGAGCCCTCTTGTGTCTGATGTTTTTTTACCTTGACACCTGTATCTGTCGACGGCTAAATCCTCGACACTTGGCTCGACAACTTGCTCGACACCTCTCGACACCTTCATCTGTTAAGCTTTACTAAGATTTTATATATTCTTCCTTGTGCGATCCGAACCTCATTCCTCTCGATCTCTCTCTCGATAGTTTTATCTCTTCATCTCTTAAACACTCTCATCTCACTCCCAATCTTCTCCTTAGGGTTTCTACAAGCTTTTTCAAGAGTTTCTTCACTTGGTAAGCTTCTAATCTCTCATTCTTCATGCATTTCATGTTTTGAAACCTAGGTTTTGGGGATTTTGAAAAAATTTAGGGTCTTTCAAAATTAATGAGTGTTTGTTGAAATTTTGGGATGGGTTCTGCTTAAATGAGTTTAAAATCTCATGCATTGCATCACATTAGCAAAATAACAGTATTATCACGCATTTTAGATGTGTGCAATTGATTGTGTGCTAGTAGGATTGGATTGGGCTAAGCCCATAATGCAATTTATGACTTCTCTTATATGTTCATTTGTTTATTGTGGTTTTGTCACGGATTGCCAAAGGAGGAGATTGTTAGGACATATGTGATTCACTTGTTAGGACCATATGTCACTATTTTATGTAATTGGCTAATCCTTTGACAAAACGCACTTTACTTATAATTGGGTAGATCTAGGTGTTTTTAATACTTCAAGAAACTGTGTTTCAAAATCAAGTGTTGAAGTTATCAAGTCTGTCCAAGAAACAAGCTGAGAAGTACAAGTTCATTAAAACTCAACAGCTAGCTCGACAGCTAGCATGTGTCAAGGTTTAAGAAGTTGTTTAGCCTGTGTGCTCGACCGCTGCTCGACACCTCCTATTTGTCAAGGTTTAAGAAAGAATCAAAACTTTTGATCTGTTTTTTTGGAATCCGTGAATGTGTTTTTGGGACTTCTTTTCTCCTAACCCTAGACATATAAAATGATTATTTTAAGGGCCGTCAAAGAGTTCACAAGTTACACAAGTTTTGAGAAAAGTTTGTTCAAGCAAATTGTGACCTGAGAAAAAGTTTTGCCCTAGTTCATCTCTTCTGAAGAAGTTGTGATGTTTGTGCACCGTAGGGTTTTGTGACCAAACATCTTCTTGATCTTCATCGTGTGGATGAACTGGAGAACTTTGCAGCTAACAACCTTCTCTAATTGGTGATTGAAATCGCGTACTGGGATCCGCGCAATTGGTTAGTCACGTACTTGGGAGCCGTGCATAAAAAGGAGAAATTGTCACTACAGAACAAGTCCAATTGGATATTGGGATAAGGGTTCAACTGTAGGTTGGTATAAGGTACTGAGATTCCTTTACTTGTAACCGATTGTTGTGATAATAGTAGAATTTCAGGAGTGGTGACCTTAAAATCACTCAGTGGAGTTTTTGCCGTGTTGGTTTTCCCCATTTATAAACAAATCACCTTGTCAATTTAATTTCCGCTGCACTTAGTTTAATTGGTAATTTGTTTGTGCTACCAATCGTTTTGCATGTTAATTTCATTAATTAATAAATTTGGCTAATTAATCAATTAATTTAATCACAAGGGGTCAATACGTTTTTGGCCTATCACATATTTCTAGTCCCATAAAGGCTACATATCCATAAATTGGTAATTAAATCTCTTATTATGTTCACAGAGGAATAATATTAAACTTACGATACTCTTTGTAAAAAATTAAAAGTGTTTCAAAGATTTTGGATTGATTGCGATGTGCACATATTGAACGTAATATTATGAGAAACGAAAGGGTTATGGATATAGTCAGCACCATTGTCCTGAAATTCTTTTGCACATGAACCACTTTTTCGCTTATTCCATAGATCATTATATTATTATTATTATTATTATTATTATACCTTTTGACTCTTCGTTGTCCGTATCCCTATAAAATCCATATTTTTATGATTATATTTTTTTTTGAGAGTCAAAACAAAGTATTATTATTAAGATGTTGGAAAATCAGAAATTACAACGTGACTAATATCTGTTGGAACATGTTCCATCCAGATTAATAAAGGAAAAGAAACAATTGTTCTTTTATGATTATATTTAGGAAGCACCAACCTTGATTAACCATAAACAGGCAGCATACTAGCATAGGATAAAAAGAATCATAAGAAATAAATTTTCAAAAGCTATCATACTTTCGAACGGGGATGCTAGAGCATCTTGCTAATTTCTAGAACTTGATTATAAATGACAGCATAAACAAAGGCTATGCCAAAACAGAAATCATATGGTATGGTAGAGAATTTGTCTTTTCTAAAAGTGGTAATTGTAATTCAGCAAAAATAAATAAAAATAAAAGTGGTAATTGTACATCGATATTTTTATTAGTAATATTTTATTGTCATGAGTGGAATTAAGACTCTACATCTTATCGACCTAGCTAGCATTGTTTACTCAGCTCTTTCACACTAATATGACATTTCTTTTAAGAAAATTTTTGTTCACCCTCGTTTTGTGGACAGTTAGTATACAATATACATCACCTCATTTCATGTCTTAAAGACACATATCATTGTATGTGCTATGCACACAATTTATTATTATTATTATTAATATCCATATTTAAAGTGTAAAATGGTGTTTAAAATGTAAATATCACTACACTTGTAATATAAACAATTTCTATTGATGTCCACATTTAAAATATGAAATGGAGTAATGTATATATATCATATAAAATCAAGTCTAAGATAACTTAGATAATTACTACCCATATGAAATATACATATGTATCAATGTTTACACGTGCATAAGCATATAGACATGTGACAATATTTAGTGTAGGCCTACAAAGAAAGCACAAAATGATATCGTGGTGTTTTTTTTTTTTTTAATAGGAATGATATCGTGGTGTTTGTCAAAGCAAAATGATCACAGGCCATACAACACAGCGTTTTCTTTGCTCACAATCTCTAATGGGTACCAATCCTTCCATCATTATTTTCTGTAAGAGAATATCCAATAGTCTCTTCAAATTTTTGTACTGTTTTTTTGTACTGTTTGGAGAGTGAACAGTTACTTTTACATTTTGTCTACTTACTTTTTTAAATACATCTTCCAACAGACTCTCTATTCATTTCTCTATACTATTTAAATATTATTTCTTCATTCTTTTTTTATTCTTTCTTTAACCTTTTTTTATTAACCCATTTATTAAAAGATCTCAAAGAAATACAACTATTTATTTACCCTATATTTTCTTTACCACACAAACAAAGAAAAGAACAACAAAGACCACCAAAGGAGACAACAACACATATGCAGGAAAGAAAAACACAGCTTCAGTAAAGGATCAAGCAGAAATTAACCAGACGATCGACAATAGATCAAGCAAAAATTAGCTCCCTTTTATGGTATGATTTGTGTAGATCTAGGAATAAATTATCTATTTTTGTTCCTAAAACTTCTCCAAGGTTGAGATCTTTGCCTTCAAATTTCTTCCTGGGATAAAAAAATCCTTTAATTTTTTTATTTTGATCTCAATTTCCTTTGGCTTTTCTTAGGTAGTGGATAAAGTGGAAATTAATTTCCTTTTGCTTTTCTATTTTTCAAGGCTTTGGGACAGAGCTTCTTTGTTCTCTATTGAGAATTGCAAGAGACTGAAGAGAGTGACGAAACCAAAAAAAAAAAAAAAAAAATTGAGAGAGATAGGGAAGAGAGAGAAAGAAATAATATCTTAATCCAGCCGGTATTTTTTTAATAAAGAAAAAAGTTTTGGAGTTGCTACAGTGCTCTCCATGTCTAGAGAGCTACTGTAGCAAATCTTTTAAAAAAAATTAGAGATAGAGAGTTTGTTGGAGGATGATTTTTCTATGTTTGCTCTCCAAGATGCTCTAAGCTAGCAGTATATTTGTGCAAAATTTTGCAGTGTAAGAGCATTTCCAGTAACCTCTTTAAATTTTTGTACTATTTGGATAGTGAACAGTATATTTACCTTTTACCTACCTACTTTTTCAAATACACCTTCCAATAGACTCTATCCTTTCTTCATCTCATTTAAATATTATTTCTCCATTCATTCTTTATTTTTTTTTTATTCTTACTCTATTCATTTCCAACAACTATATTTCAATAATAACTTCTTCAAATTTTTCAATAATCATATTTCTCAAATATGGTAATATTTCTGAAGGGGTTTTTAATTATTCATTAACTTATAATTAATTACTATTTAAAAAAAAAAAAAAAAAAAAAAAACTTACCATACTTTTCATTGAAAAAAAGTCCACCACACACAGATTAGACCAATTCTTTTTATTTCTTATTATTCATTAAATTATAATTAATTTCCTTAAAAAAAAAAAAAAAAAAAAAAAAAAAAAAAAAAAACTTAACATACATATATTATTATTAAAAACAATACCACCACATAGGCACCACCACACGTTTTCCTTTTTTTCTCCACCCCCTTCCTTTTTTGTTTCTAGCCGATTCTTCCTCTTCAGCCTCTATACCATTGTATTGATTGTAAAAAAATTTCTATCTAAAATAATTTCAGAGCATCTAGGACCATTTGCCCAAAGCCTTTCGCATCGAGCTGGAAGTCTTGGAGCTCTGGTTTCATCAAGTTGTCTTAGTTCCAACGACAGATTGAGAAGGTTTTCATAGATGTGGAGGTGTGTGCTAATGGTTCGACTTGCTGAGACTCTCTGCATGTGACCGGATTTGGTCAGATCGTCTTCTCTGTAATTTTTTTTCTTTGTACAGATTTTTAGCTTTGTTATTCTAATTTAATTGGTTTTATGAGAATAAGATTGTGGTGTGTTTTGATTGAGAAGAGGAGGAGAGAGATCTTTGCCTTCAAAATTTTTTCTAGGATAAAAAATCCTTTGATTTTGATCTCAATAAGAGAATGCATGCATTACAAAAATTAGAAAGATTTTGATTTTTTTTTTTTCTCGTTTTCTCAATTTGTGAGTAAAATTGTCTTTGGTTTTTCTTTCTTCAAGACTCTGAGAGAGAGAGAGAGAGAGAGAGAGAGAGAGAGAGAGAGAGAGAGAGAGAGAGAGAGAGAGAGAGAGAGAGAGAGAGAGAGAGAGAGAGAGAGAGAGAGAGAGAGAGAGAGAGAGAGAGAGAGAGCTGCCTTGTTTTGTGATACTATGAAGCACGGGTGCGATTCTGGATTCGGGTACAGAAGCCTGACTTGGAAATTTTTTGAAAAAGTAGGGTGCGTAGTACGGCAATTAAAAAATTTTTAAAAATATTTTTATTTATATTTTTTATATATTTTTACTATTAAAATATTCTTAAAAAACACATTATATGTCCTTGGTTCACAAAACAAAGAAAGAAGAAGGCAAGAAACACAACAAAACACAAAATAAAAAAGAAAACACAATAGAAGTAACAAATATTCAAAATAAAATTGAGAAATGACAGATTTAAGATGTTTGCCGCATCAGTGCATCATAGCTCTGATAATGACAGATTTAGGATCTTTGCTGCATCCGTGCATCATAGCTCTGATGAGAAGTAAGAGAGCGAAGAAAAAAAAAAGAGAGAGAGAGAGAGAAAGGGATGAGAGAGAAAGAATCATTCTTTTATTCAACTGGATATTTTTTTAATAGGAAAAAATGGTTTGGAGTTGCTACAGTGCTCTCCAAGTCAAGAGAGCTATTGTAGCAACTCTAAAAAAAAAAAATTGGAGTTGGAGAGGTTGTTGGAGGTGTTTTTTTGTGTGTTTGCTCTCTAAAATTAGCTTTAGAGAGCCTATTCGAGATATTCTAAGCATCTCATTGTAAAGGGGATCAATTGCAATGGAATAGTGGATGAGATCCCATTGTAAAGTCAAATAGATAGGATTAGAATAGCCAATCTTTTGATGAGATGAAAAGACAACTTTGAACTCGTACATAATGGATATAGATAAGATTCTTACACAGTGAATATAGATAAAATTAATGTTAGGAATATTACAAATTTTACTACACGAGTTTAAGAATTGATGTTTCATCAATCATTACAAAAAAAAAAAAAAAATCAAATATTTATTTATTAGTAGTTGAAGCTCACCAATCACATATATTGCCCCATCAATTTATAGTTTTAATTTATGTAATAAAATTTGTAATACTTTTAATATTTTCCTATATATAATATGGTGTTAAGGGCTCTTATTTCGGCATTTTATTATTTAGCTTTTTATAATATTGGGCTAGAAAATAACATGTAATTATTGGTTGTAAAATAAGAGTCTAAATCTTCTATCCCACTTTTCCTGCTCCACTCTATGCTCCATCAATAAAAACGTGCCACATGTTCACCTAACTAATTAAATACTACCATTAAAATGGTAGTATTTAATTAGTTAGGTGAACATGTGGCAAGTTTTTATTGGTGAAATATAGAGTGGAACAAGAAAAATGAGACAGAAGATTTGGACTCGTAAAATACTGGGTCCAAACAAATGTCAACCCATTTATTTTTCATAAGATATTGAGCTTTCATCCTACATCACTTCACTACAAGGGCCACTCCCATATTTTATTTGCAACTTGAGTTGAACTTCAAGGTCATACTTACAAGTGAACTCACCACTATGGAAGTGCTCTTGGAAGCACATAAGTAACTCTTAATTTGTTTGACAGCACATATGCACTTTCCTTTTGCACAAAAGCTCATATTAGATCCATTTTCTTCGTTAAGGTGTTGGGAGTAAAGCACCTTCTAACACAAAAATATGAGATATTCATCACTTCGTGAAATAGCCCAACTCCTCTTTCACTAAGCTATTAAAGTAGGAATTGAAAATATGGTAAATTTAATCATTAAACCACATACTTCTAAGTTCTAACGCTTATAAAGGAAATGAAAAAACATGTCATAGCCAAGTGTGCATGCTCTAAAAATCACTGTTTAATATTTATTTTTCTCAATCGTAAGTTTTTTTTGTCAATATTGCAGCTGAATTAGTAGTCCTCTCTCTCTCTCTCTCTCTCTCTCTCTCTCTCTCTCATATTACAGATCACATCCCTACATTTTCAGATTTCTAGTAGCTCAACCTGACCTGTAGGGAATTTAATCAAAATCCCAACCTGTGAGAAAACAAAACAAATAGAGAAAACACATGCCAAAGAAAACAATCACACGCACAAGACAATATTTACGTGGTTCGGCAATTTGCCTACGTCCACGGAGTTGCAGGGATTTCACTATTATCAGAGAAAATACAATAATACACAAGAACACTCTCAAGAAACCCAATTCCCAATTACACCCTAGCACTCTCTCACATAAAAAATAAGAATAGAAGCTGGCTACCTCTCTTTTCTCTATTTTCTCTCATGCGGCTGCTCACTAGGTTAATTGGAATTTCTCTCAAATCAATTTTCTTAATTCTAGCCGCATATAATAAAGCACATATATATATATATATATATGTTACTTTATAAAGTCGGCTAAGTGGGATTCCTAATACAACTTGTATTAGGTCAATTTCTATGGCCAGATTGGGCTTGGTCGGGCCTTATGGGCTTGTGGCAAAATTCAAGCCACACTAACAACAGATCACATCTCTACATTTTCAGATTTCTAGTAGCTCAACCTGACCTTGAATACCCAAAATCTCATAGCATAACATAAAGCCTAGTAACCCTTATCTAGTGTTAGCCTTTCTTCTTCAGGATAAAACCAAAAAAGATAAGATAAACGTAGCCAATTCTTTAAATCTAGCAAAAACAATAACTAGCTCGCACACCCATACACGTTCATTCAAGTAAAAAAAAAAAAAAAAAAAGCCTATGATATTTCATTTTCCATAAGCAAACTGGCATAAAATGATTAACAAAAGCTTTTGATGATTACAAAAGTAGAGTCATCTCTACTTTGCAAAGCAGGGGAGGAGGAAGCCCAATCAAAAACCATTAACATCACAGGTCTTTGATTTTTATTTCCAAATTTCTTTTATCCCTCACCAAAAGCTTCACTTTTTGTTAACCAATCCGGCGCAGGGGCGGTGGCACTTGTTGTTTAGAGTCCAAATCAACCTCCTGACTTTAAAAAAATATATATTTATATATAAAAAAATATTTGTTTTATTAGTTTATTTTATGCTTAAAAATATTTTTGCATACATTACTTGAAATCTTGCACGACCTATTTAAAGATTATTACAACCTAAAATGAAACAACAATTTGATATTTAGTATATTATTTATGTTAGTACGTAATTGAAGAAAAAAAGAAGTAAAGTTAGCAATTGTTCAAATATTTGATTGGTCCAATAGACACTTTTTTTTTAGAAGAAATTAAGTAGAGACTTAGTGTCAGTGGATGTGTGGATGAATATGGATGTGTGGGTTAATAAATAATATAGTGTTAGTGAGTTGCATTTTGTCATTTTAGTTTAAATTATTTTTATAAAAATAATGACAACTGCATAAAAATAAATAAATATTATACAAATTTAACAAAATGGTTACACCTAGCTACATTGACAATAAATAATAAAAATTGATAACGGACTATCATGTAACAATTTTAAAATATAAAAACTCATAGAAGTTGTAAAATTTCATATATTTGCATTTTTTTTATGACTCAATATATTCAAGTTTTTTTTTCTATTAAATTTTATTTAATTTAAATTTCTTAATGACCCCCTTGAAAAAATTCATGGAGCTGCCAAGAACATTTCTTATGCTTCTAGCTAGAATCACCATTAAAATGTTCCAGTGGCTCCATCACTCCTTCACTTTTCTTAGCCTCCATGGTCGTTGTCTACACGCTTGGTAAAACATCTCTCTCTATTTCTCATCAATTTCATCAAAATATTTAAGTTGTAGATATTACATGTGTTATTCTTGTAACTAACACCACAGTTCGAGTCTCAATTTGTAAGAGACGTTGGTTTTCAATACATACATATACAGTTAGATAAACCCAAATAAATCAACTATCTGATTTCACTTGTCTAATTCACCCACCGTATCACTTTCCAATATACCTTTGCAAGCTTTGTAGGGAATTTTTTTGGGGTTTCTGCGGTTAGTAAATTGGAATATTTCTATATATTTTATCTCTGGCAAGTTAAATTAAAGGCTAATATTTAATTTAGTTTTTTTTTTCCTTTAAGTTAATTTGTTAAATTAATTTTTAATTTTTTACTTTAGACCCTCATTTTGTCAAGATATATCTACATGATCCTTTGTCCAAATCTCTACGCCATTGAAATATCCATTATTCAAGATGGAAGACCTCCACTCCACTACACCTTTACTATATTCTACTAGCTTGTAAATCTCATGCATATACATTAATATACTTAAAGATATATAATAAGATGTATAGTATAATTTCTATATATATAATTTAAATACTATTGATAGTCATTCTTATATTTTGTTAACTCTTTAAAAGTCTTGTAAGAACATTATTAGTTATAAAATGTAAAATGTCCATATTTATTTATTTTTTATTACTTATTAATTTTTGTTATTGTGATGCACTTTTTTTTTATTCATTTATTCTAGAATATTTGATTTTTATACCCAATAATTTACCTAGATTAATATTTATGATGTGGTCCCACATTCGATTTTAAAAATAAAACTCCTTCAAAAAATAAATAATTTTGAACACATAACCCAAAATTAGACTTTAATTTAAAACTTTAATTGGACTTTCTCTAAATATATTATATATAATATGAATTATGGATTTGCCCTGCTTCGGTCATAATGGCTGACCTTGTCTCCACACAGCCCTCATACCCAACATGGGCTATCTGACATTGGATTAGACCAACACAGTGGACTATAACAGTGAGATTAATATATATATATATAAAGTAATTCTTGTGCCACACTAAAATGCACAACTTTAATCACAGAGGTGTTCCCATATGATTCTATCACCCTTTCATCATCCACTCGGCACTAAAATTTTTCATATATATATATAATATGAATTATGGATTTGCCCTGCGTCACTCATAATGGTTGACCTTGTCTCCACACAGCCCCCATACCAACATGGACTATCTGACATTGGATTAGCCCAACACAGTGGGCTACAACAGTGAGATTAATTCTGTGTCTAATTTCATGTGATTTAAGTATGTCCCACAAAACAATATATATCATTATCATCCTCTAAAATATCATATGTCAAATGTAAGATTTAAACTTTCCAAGGGGTATTTTTTAAAAAAATAATAATAATTTCATAGGAGTATATTTTAATTGGATATGAATTTTGAGAAATTCTTCATTGAATAATATTTTCTTTTTATATTAATCAAGCTTGCAAAATTTGCAGAAGATTAAAGATCGGTAGTTATGTTATCAACTAAATGTTTAAATTTTATTTTTTTTTAGTATAAAATTATGCATAAAAAATATGTTTATGAATTGAATAGTAAATAGCATCTAATTAGCATGAAATTTAACATGCGTGTTAAGAACATAAAAAACATACAATCCAAATATTAGATTTTCAAAATATTTAGTCATGTTAATGTTTTATTGAGAGTTGTAGTCACTAACTACAACAAAGTTTGTAACCAAATTTTGTCTTTACAAGAATATTGAACCCTGGTTCTCATAAAGGAGAGCATTCAATGTTTTTGAAGCAAAATTTCACAAGTTTAGTTTAGTACGGAATACATGTAATTGAACTTTGACTCACCGACAAATAACATCTCACAGATAATATAGAATGCAAGTGGGTTTTATTTAATATAATTGGTAAAATTTCTTGTCACTCTCAATAAATGACTTGAGTTAAAGCTCTTAAATAAATAAATAAAAAAGTCATTGGTGTCTTGATACTATTTTATTATAGACGCTATATAAGAGCCAAATTCCAAATCCTACCACATAAATCAAAATCATTTATATATTAAAAACAACAAAAAATAAAAAAAATAAAAACAAAATGCAGGGCTGAATTATGACGACCCTCCAGCTGTTAAAAGACAAACAGTGTATGAAGCAAGTAAATCCTTACAATCAGATTGCAAAATCTCTACAAGAAACAATAATCTCATCACCTAGCTAGCTTTTTGGAAAGAAGTGAGAACAACACCCATGTGATTTTTCAGAGTACTATACTTGTCTTCACCAGAGACCTAATGAAATCATCAAATTTGTATCTACTATTAGAGGACAAGGAGAAGTGAGATCATCATAATCATCATTTCACGTTCAAGTGTTCAACTAAACTTTGAGGGATCAACAACAAGAGGTTCATGAGTCTGTGCTGCCATGGCCAGCTCGAATTGCCTTAAAGAAATTGAAGGGAAAGAAAGTATTTCAGGGTTTTTGAGATTTTCCCAACCCTTTATTGGGTTAGTAGTTGTAGACCCATCCAATCCTATGTGTGTTACATGCTTCACATCTGTTGGATATCCAATCTCCATTTCCTTTTCCATTTCTCCAATCTCTTCTTTGTAAACTAAATGCCATGGAAAGTATATAATATGTAAGCACTTCAAAATAATACAACAGATTCAAAAATTACAGAAAACTTCAATGCTATGTGAAAGAAGAAAATATTAAAAAAGAACAATCACTTGAAAAAGGAAAAAGAAAAAGAATGAAGGAAAGAAGACCAAATATGAAGTCAGATTGAAATTGAATGGCTTTATATTATATTGTTCATATACATTATTTTGTCAATATTATTTTGTCAAAAAAGTCATGTGGCTTATACCATTGGTAGAGAGAACCTAAGTTGAAATTTTATGAGAACTTTTATCGAGTTATTTTTATACTTTCGTGTTTATAAGGAGTGTTATGAAACCTTTTTTGTTCCAAATAAAGAATAGAAAGCAATAGACTTCAAACACTTGGCTGATTATCTCAATAATTTACCTAGATCAATTTCTCCATGTCAAAATGTTAAATATTCTAATTTCTCAAGCATTTTATGCAAAATACTAAAGGTCCAAATCGTTTCTGCCTTTTTCATGATCACCTCTCCTAATTAAAACCTGTTTTGATTTTGGGTGACCAATATTGTGTAATAATATGCCCAGGTACCAGCTAACATGTATCACCCTATAACAAATTTAGGAACACAACTTTTTTTACACCTGTTTTAACAATTTATTGAAATGCCAAAGTGTGAGTGGTGAAAATAAAAGTGATAGATTTATGTGAAAATGATTGTCTATCATCTAAAACTGTCATCTCAATAAATTGGTGGCTATTATAATGTTACATATAGATTATAAAAAAAATTAATTTTGGTAATTATAAATTAGAGGTTCATCTTTAGTCAATTCTTCTTCTTCTTCTTTTTTTTTTTTTTTTTTTTTTTTTTTCTTTTTTTTGTGTGTGTCTTTTTTACTCTTTTTTTCACATCATTAAGAGGTGGAATGATCACTCTTTTAATGGATGCCTGCTTCCTTGGTCCCCCAAGCCTTGGAATCCCAAGCCTTGGAATTTAGGCTGGAATTTGAACCTTATCTTGCTCCTGGAGATATATAATTAAATGCTAAGAATTAAAAAGGCAAGGTTGGCTACCTAACTATTCATCAGGACTTCCAACAAACAAATAATTGTCTCCCTACCCCCATACCTAGAACAAATATTAAATTTGAGTTCTAGAATAACGTCCCACCTCATAAAAGTCTGAAATACTTTAAAACATGACCTAGATCATTTTCTGCTATCTTAAACATACAAGTTGAATGTATAGATGAACCAGCCAAAAACAAAAAACAAAAAACAATGGTATAAACCAACTCCATACTCAGCTTCTAAACTTTCTTCACTATAAAATTAAGAAGAAGACAAAAAGATTCCTAATTGCATTCATTTCAAGAGTACCATTATTAAATTAGTCAAGTTTTTTTTTTTTTTACAATATGTGTTTTATATCTATACACATTTGTGTGTACCTAAGATTCCAATGGTTTTTCTAGGGGAAAAAAATCCATCGGTAGTTAATTGATACTTCGGCATCTTTTGTTATACAATTGGATTTAAACTTATGAGGTGTGCTATATGACTATTATTCTTTATCATTAAATTAGGATATCAATAAGTTTTTATTCTTATCAAAAAAAAAAAAAGTTTTTATTTGGTGTAGAAGAAATTTAACTTACATATTTGATAATTTTAAAAAAAAAAAAAAAATTTATGAATTTAGCTAAATGAAACCATTTTGACATCCTGTAATTGTTTGAGGACAAAAATGGTGCAATTTTGTAAATTAAACTCTGTTCTATTCTCCCAAATTAATCCACTATTTAGTAGTTACCACATGTTAACAATATGATAAAGCATTGAACAAGTAATCATCCCTTACCAAAGATTTGAGAAAAACTTTTGATGCTCCTGATCACTCGATGTATTATACCACCAGCTATGTTGGGCTTTGGCAGAGCCAAGAAACTAGAACTCTTCATTTTTGATCTACATGAATTTTCTTCTCCTTCTTGTCTTCCTTATGAAAAGATAACAAACAACAAAAGCAGTCAAATACTGCAAAAAGATTCCTCTAGCCTAAAACAAACAAACAAACAAAAATGCAAGAGAGAAAGAGAGAGAGAGAGAGAGAGAGAGATATAAATCATACTTGTTGCAGGAGGATTTGATTCTGGTTTTGGTTTCTTGGGTGGTTGACTTGTTGTGGCAAGAGCAACGCTTGTATCAGAAGTGCAGCCAATGGAGAATGGAAGAACCACAAATCTTTCTGCACGATCTTTCATTATCCCTTCATAAACTTGCTTGAGAAAACAGTGCCAAGGTTTGGGATAAATAGGAGAATAATGTCGTTGTTATTATGGGCGTGAAATTGAAAACATGAAAATGGGCCAGTTATATTGGACCTCGTTGGCTTTATGAGCAAGCTAGAATGATTAATGTGTTGAAAATATATGATACAAACCCAAGTTTGGTATGAGAAAGAGAGAGAGAGAGAGAAATATATGTATATGATTAAGGAGTGGGTGCTAGAGTTGTTAGTTGGTTAAACCGTGCTACTCAAACCTACTTATGCAGCTGATTGGGGAAGTCCAAATTATGGGATTAGAATTTGAGCCCACAGACCAAACCTTTGGTTCCATTTGTGAAACTGTTCCTAATAATTGGTTCTGTATATGGTGGGCTCCTTTTCACTTGCCTCTCTTCTGGACTAAGCCACCATCCATGTTCATGTTTTCGTCCTTTTCTTCTTTTTAAGGTTTTTTATTTGTGTTTCTTAATCTGGAATCTGCAGGACATTGACTGGCCTCGGGATCTATCCTAATAGAGTAAAATCACAAGAAATTTTAACTAATGAAATTTAAATACAGGTTCAAGTATATCTTGGTTTCGAAGAAGTTGGTTGTTACTTGTGAAGATTATTATTTATATTATATTATTATGTTTCTTGTGTTTCAAACACTTTACTTTTCCTCGATCTTGTTATATCTTAAATTAATCTTGTATGGAAAGGTTTTTTGGTAAACATCTTGTATGGAAAGTTTACGTTATTGTCTTAAAATCTGACATATAGAGTTTATGTTGAGTGTGAGAATTGTTGGAAGTAATGAGATTAAGGAGCCATTTGGAAGTAATGAGTTTAACAACATGTTTTCAATTTTTAAATAACATTACATGTATTTTCACACATTTTTTCATTCACACATATTTTTAAAAAATACAAACAACATTACTAGAATAACGTTACCAAATGATCACTAAGTTGTTACTTTTAGTGCACATTTGGATACAGAGTTTGCGTTTGTGTATTCCGTGCATTTTGTGTGGGTCTCGTGCACTGTTTACGGGACCAGCAAGTACTTTTTTCAGCAAAATAACTTTAAACTGAGTTTTACAATACTATTCACACATTTAAAAATTATTCTATTACAATATTTTTAATTTTCTATTTTTAGCAATAAATAGTATCAAGCATACTTTTAACTTCTGTAACCTCAGCTGGGCCAGTTCAACCTCTTTATGTGCATAGACCCAAGTTTTAGTCGTGTTTACTAGCTTTTCCTCTTGTAAAACGACAATAGAGGACTTTTACGCAGTTATATTTGGGCTATCTGTTCTGTGCCAGCCCATTGGACCTATTCAACTTAATTTGTGAGCTGCGCCTGATATTCCATTGTCTCACATTGGCAAATAATAGTGGAGTTTATTATTTTACTACTTAAAGTCATAAATTCATGATAGGAGTCATTATTTATGTGAATATTGCTTCCAAAATATTGAGGCTTTGACTCACTTTTGATAACGTGTCACTTTTTAATTTGATCATGTCTTTAAGGGAGTCAACATGAAAATCTATCAAATTAGTTTTAAGTAACATGAAACAATTTTAGCACACTTTGACAATGAATCAAAAAGAAATTATCACTTTGACATGATGGTGGGAAGGATTTACGGATTAAAAAAAAAGAAAGGCACATAGGTTAGCTCTAGTACACTAGAACTGACATGATATGAACACGTGTTCAATTTTTATCCTGTATCATCTCTGTTGCACATTTGCACTGCACCTAAACCTTACCCTAAAAAAAGTTAGTAGTAGTAATATAGTGAAAAAAGATTATAATAATAATTAACATTAAGAAAATTGAACACCCACTTTCCTCCACCACCAACCAATAAGTAATTCTAGTACACTTTGACAATTTTAGTACACTTTGACAATGAATCAAAAAGAAATTATCACTTTGACATGATGGTGGGAAGGATTTACGTATTTTTTAAAAAAAAATTAAAAAAAAGGGACACAGATTAGCTCCAGTGCACTAAAACTGACATGATGTAGACATGTGTTCAATTTTTGTCTAGTGTCAATTCTGGTGCACTGCACCAAAACCTTAAACTAAAAAAAGTTAGTGGTAGTAATATAGTGAAAAAATATTATAATAATAATTAACATTAGTAAAATTGAACACTCACTTTCTTCCACCACCAACCAACGAGTGATTCTAGTGACATAAAATGGCACAATTTGTATCACAACTCACCCACATGGTAAGTTGTGAGTAATAGAGATGTGATAGTAGGTCTATATAAATATACACTTCTACCACTCACAACTCGTCATATGGGCGAATTGTGGCATAAATTGTGTCATTTTATGTGTTTTTTATGGAAAATTCTTATGTTGTGCTCTCTTCTATTGCAACTATGGTGAATCTTATCACAAATTTAATGAGTAAGCCTCGCTATAAATGTGAGGGAAGAAAACATTATTCTCGTGCTCTTAAAATACCTAAAGATTAGTCGGCCCTGTCACACAGCCGCTGCGGGATAGAAAGAAAATCCAAATCCCACGACTAAAAGCATAAACTTCCCCCAGATACTATTCTTCCCCCATGTGTTCTTTTGTGTGTCGAGTGTCAACTAAAAAAACTAAGTGCTAAAACCCCAAACACACTTTCTCTTACTGAACTCCTCACTCCAAAAAATGGCATCAACCAGTTTAAGTGTATTGCTCTCAAACCCCTTCTCTCCACCACGGCCACATCGCCACCGATTCACTCCCAAAACCCAAACCCACCTCACAATCAGACATCATCCTAGGCCAAACCCAACCTCAATTCTCTCATTTAATTCAGTACTTCGTTGCTGTTCTTTTCGCAATTCCAAGTTTCAGCTTCGAACTTCCATGGGAGACACAGCCAAAAAGACCTCCGAAGATGATGAGGATGAGGCTTTGTTGGTGGTGGGTGAGGACTCGGCTTTCTTTGACTTGGCTCGGCAGAAGATATCTTCTTGGTTACTCTTCTCTCTTGTTCTTGGAGTGGTTCTGTTCGTGCTAGACTTTGCTTGGATTGATAACTCTGGCCTCGGTCTCGGCAACGCGTTTATCCATGCTGTTTCGGAACTTTCCGACAGCCCTGAGGTCAGTTCTCTGTTCTTTTTTTGTGGGTTTCGTTTGAGTTTTTACGCTTTTCCATCTGTTTGCTTGCTGAGAACTCGTAGGGAATGATATTAGTAAACTGAATTTCAATGTCAGATTAGATTAATAATCTTCACCCAGTTGTTGGAATGTGATGATAATGATGTTGTGGGCAAAACTGTTGGAATAATAGTTAGTAATAATGAAATTCATTAAGCTTTTGCGACAATCGGGAGTATGTGGTCTTGAATTCAAACCATGTCTCAGCTTTACATCCCGTTTAAAAATCCGATGTGTTGAGCCCCACTTGTTAAAAGAGAGCCTGCACCCATAGGTGGGAGAGAGTATTAAAGTAACGGTTAAGTGATTAAATTTACCATTTTCTAGCAGTTTAGGCTTCTGGGACAATCAGTAATTTATCAAAAGCTGAGACTTACGAGTTATGCTATTTTATGTTCGTCTTAGATTCAATAATTTGATCAGCCTAAAATTTTTTATACCCGTATTAGGTTATGAAATATGTTCTTATCTTTGTCATGTATTCAAGGCTTTCTTTAAGTGTGTCCTTGAATAGATGATTATAATTGTAAGACCTTTGACATACATACAAAATTACATGCTGTGGTGGAAGTCTCAAGTCTCCAAAAGATGCATGCTTGATTCTGTTCCTTCAAATATCTATCTTCTAACATCATCCTTGCATAAAATTTGTATTTTCCTTTTTTGTGTTATTAGAACATTGCGTCAATTGAAATTATTCCAACATGTCACTCATAAGCTATAACGTCTAAAAATCGTTCATTGCTTGCAACAACTTTGCTCTTATGTGATAATTAATTCACTTCACTCTGATTGCATGGGCTAGGAAGAAAGATAACTATGTGTGGCAGCCTCGTAGGTGAGAGATATTCGTGTTGTATAATTTTTGCTTAGTTTATCCATTAGAAAGAACCTGACTTTATCCCATGATAATATTGGAACAAAAGAGCTGTGCAAAATCCTCAACACCTCAAGAACTATATATATATAATAAGTCACAACACCTTAAGTAGTCCCCCCCCCCCCCCCCTCTTCTCTCTCTCTCCCCTGTCTTGTTAGAATCTTCACTGTTTATTAAGTTCAGGTTTGGACTTGCTGATTTCATTTCCCTCTGCTTAAATGGAACAGTTTTATTTTCTTGTAGAGGTATGTCCACTGCATCTACTTACTATGAGTGGATGCTGGTGTTCTAGTGTTTACTAGTCAAAAGTTTTGGAGGGAGTGCTTCAAAATTACCATAGAGCTTTGTTCTTCCAGTTGGACTAAATACTTTGTGTATGTCCATCGTTTTAGTTCCTTTTAATGCTATAATAAAAATAAAATAAAATAAATAAAAGTATAAAAAATCAGCATGACAAATTCATTCTGTTACTCTTACTGAATATGCTTTTAGTTTTCCAGAACAGTTCACAAAAAAGATAGGGAATCCAATTATCATGTAATTTTTATAGTATGCCTTTCATTCTTTTGATTTCTTATGCTGGAAATAGCTATACAGGAATCTTATAACTCTCATTGGGTTTTGATTTTAAAATCTGAGCCTTGAACCTCTCTTCTGCAGGTTGTGATGTTGACCCTTATTCTCATTTTTGCCATTGTCCACAGTGGCTTGGCTAGCCTCCGAGATGTGGGTGAGAAACTCATTGGAGAACGAGCTTTCCGTGTTTTGTTTGCTGGGACATCTCTGCCATTGGCTGTTAGTACTGTTGTGAGTTCTCTCTTTTGAAGCACAAAAACCTCTTCCTCCAAGTTTATTTTGATGGTTGTTTCTGTTTCTTTTGTTTCGTTCAGTCTTATTGACTTTTATCATGCAGGTGTATTTCATCAACCACAGATATGGTGGACTACAATTGTGGCAGCTCCAGAGTGTTCCTGGGCTACATCAGCTTGTGTGGCTCTCTAATTTTATCTCTTTCTTTTTCCTGTATCCATCAACCTTTAATCTGTTAGAGGTAGCGGCAGTTGAGAAGCCTAAAATGCATCTTTGGGAAACTGGGATTATGAGAATCACAAGGCACCCACAGGTATAAGACCTATCATCTTGATTTCAATGGCGATTACTTAAATGTGTTTTGCTGAGAATTCAGAAGATATAGGTTATTTGGGAATGCTGCTTCTGTCTTTGGTGATCTTAAAAGCCTAGAATCAACCTGTGATCCTATTCCATCAATCGATAAGTTATTTGACCACTGTTTTCCATGGCCTTGGAAAATCACTAGATAGATGTCTCGCCAGAAAACATGTTGTGTGGTGTTTAGACAAAAGTAATTACATAAGTTTCACGGTAGAAGACACCTTGTTTCTCTTCTTATAAGGGTGTTTGGATAAATGCAATTATTTCATCCCTAATGCATTTCCAGCACAACAATACGAAAGAAACTTCATTGCTGAAAGCTTAAATAGCTTTTCATCAACAAAAATCTAGACACACACACTTAGGTAGCGTTTGGATCCGGATTATTTTGTGTCTGCATTTTCAGCGTTTTCTTCCTCTTTTTTTTTTTTCCTGCTGCACGCATTTCAGGGGACAAAGTCATTGTTCATGCACTGTTTACGCACTGTTCACGGACCCACCACCACTTTATTCAGAAAAAAAATAAAAATAAAAATTGGTCTCACAGTACTATTCACCCATTTAAAAATTATTTTGCAACCGTGTTTTCAATTTTCAGCAAAATAAGCTATATCCAAACGGACTCTTAATATGCCTACCAAACCACAAACATTTAACAAGACAATCAAGGTTTTGTGTTTCATTTCAGATGGTTGGACAAGTAATGTGGTGCCTGGCTCACACTATTTGGATTGGGAACTCTGTGGCAGTGGCAGCTTCTCTTGGATTAATTGGACACCATCTATTTGGTGTTTGGAATGGAGATAGAAGGTTAGCTATAAGGTATGGGGAGGCTTTTGAAGATGTCAAAAAGCGAACAAGTGTCATTCCCTTCGCAGCAATACTGGATGGCAGACAAAAGTTGCCAAAAGATTACTACAAAGAATTTATTCGAGTCCCATATTTGACAATTACAGCATTGACATTAGGCGCATATTTTGCACACCCACTGATGCAAGCAGCCAGTTTCAGGCTTCATTGGTAGGATGGATACAGGTTCATCTTTGTATTAATTGACACACGATTTTGGAATTGTATATAATTGATGTATGATAACACGTCATCTTTTGGATGTTTAGAAGCAAATGTCATCTTGAGCATATAAAAGCATTGTCACTCATAATTGAAATTTTGGTTCAAAGAATCCATACATGTCTATAATTTTATTTGGTAGGATGGATACAGGTTCATCTTTGTATTAATTGACACACGATTTTGGAATTGTATATAATTGATGTACAATAACACGTCATCTTTCATCTTTTGGATGTTTAGAAGCAAATGTCATCTTGAGCATTAAAAGCATTGTCATTCATGATTGAAATTTTGGTTCAAAGAATCCATGCATGTCTATAATTTTATTTGGCAGGATGGATACAGGTTCATCTTTATATTAATTGACACACGATTTTGGAATTGTATATAATTGATGTACAATAACACGTCATCTTTCTTCTTTTGGATGTTTAGAAGCAAATGTCATCTTGAGCATATAAAAGCATTGTAAGTCATGATTGAAATTTTGGTCCAAAGAATCCATACATGTCTGTAATTTTTTAATTTTTTTTCCTCCTATTTTTGTTAGTCAGCATATTGCAATAGTCGTACTTAAACTTTTGACTAGATGTGTCCAGGGAATGAATGAGAAAGAGAGATGAAAGAGAGCCAAGCCTGTAATCTGAATAGAGACCTGACTGAAACTCTAAAGGATGGACCTCCTTTGGTTGAAAAAGGAAAATACCTTTGATATATTCAGTTTTTTCTCCCCTTTTAATGTTATTTTTTGTTCTGGTTTATTTTATTTTATTATTATTATAAATATCAAAAGCTTGTTATGCATTTATATAAGAAGAAGAAACAGTATTCAGCAAAAAAATAAAAAAAAATAAAAAAAAAAAAGAGAAAAACAGCAGCCATACTGGGGCAGTGTTAAGTTTATTTTCATTGACTTAGTAGACTTAAAAATGAAAGTTAGGCAAAAAAGTATAATTGAACCTAAAAAAAATGTTAAAAGTGTTAAAACAGCAGCCATACTGGGCAGTGTTAAGTTTAATTTCATTGACTTGTTAGACATAAAAAAATTTAGGCAAAAAGCCAAAAAGTATAACTGTAACTTAAAAAATGTATAGTGTTAATAGTTGTAGAAAAGCTAAATATTCTATTAAAACCAGACAACACGGTATGAGATAGCTGTCTAGCATGATTTTGAGGAGAGAAGTAGTGTGTGTTTTGATTACATTAATGAGACTTATTTCCAAGTCAATTTTTTGGTGTTGGATCTTTGTGAGACCAAAATTGGCTCTTTATTTAAACACTGCAATGTTGCGGGACATGGTTTCATGGTGAACCCACCTCTCTACTTTGGTGGGTCTGCGACCAGGTCTTCCTTTTTGGGTCTCGAGGGCCAACTTGCATGTGACCATTGTCGATCTAACTTGTGAAAATTTTTTATTTACTTAGTTACCAAATCTAGCCCGGTCATGGGGTTTAGGTATAACCTAGCTCGTTAGAACTCTATTCCCTCTTCCTTGAGCGTTTGTGTATGTTTCTCAAAGATTTTTTTTTTTTTTAAATGATAACTATCTCATATTGCTAAAAGATTGTGTTGTGTATAATATAACTTGCTCAACTTTTTCTTTGAAACTACCACGACTTTTGAGTGAAATAAATTTATGATATGCCTTTATATTAGAATTTTGTTTCCTCTCTTTAAATGAGTGGGGCCCATGAATAATAGCAAAAATAAGCTGAATAGTAAAATAAGTAAGTTTTTTTAATTTTTGCCAAATACACACTCAAAAGTTATAAAAACTTTTACCAAAGCCATGCAAGTTATACTACATAAAACACATTTTCTTAACTAATATGGGATAATTACCTATTTTACTTATTTTGAGTGAATTAAATAAATAAAATAGGTAATTATCCCACGGCCTTCGTAAAAGTTATTATGACTTTTAAGTGTGTGTTTGGTAAAAATTAAAAAATTAACTTATTTTACTATGTAGTTTATTTTTACTATTATTCATGGGTTCCATCACTTTTTGGTACTATTCATGGGTCTCACTGTACTATTTCAGCTAACTTTTACCTTTATTTACAGTATTTTCAGTAAAAAGTTTTCAGTTTTAGCAAAATAAGCGGATCCTAAACAGAACCTGAGTAAAATTTGTGGTGAGCCTTTGTGCAAGTGAGATATTTTTCATTTATATAAAATCTACTATATTATAAAATTATATTTAAACTTTATTTTTCTATCTTTTGGAGATACAAAATTAATAATGAATCTTTTGTGTTCCAGCTTTGTTAATATCTCTTTTTGGTCTCATTGTCAAGAGAAAATGATATATAAGTCTTTCATTTGGAGCAATGTATTGACAATTTTCCTAAATAAAAAAGACGATAAAGATGAGATATAACTTATTTTTAAATTTTTAAAAAATTATGGTATTATTATTATATTAATAAAATCAAAACTATACGTCTTTATTTATCAAATGGTAGCTTTAGACAGTGGCCTAGGTGGAGCCGACCCTGATAAGTGTTTTCTCTAAAATGCGTAAAATCCATAGAGATAGAGATGAACAATATTTTTTAGCCGATTTATTATCACGTGTTTTTTACGCCAATGATATGTTCCCTTTAGGCGAAAAGATATGCATCTCTTTTTCATTACACCCGTGACAAAACATCGAACATGGTGGATACATGAATGAAAATGATCTATATTGCACTTTGTAATTATCATCTTTATAATAATAATAATGATTATAATAATTAAAGGATTCATACTAAGCGTGCGTTTGCGAAGCGTTGGAATGAAAATTTTGTGCGTTTTATTGAAAAATGGTGGGTCCCAAGACATTGTTCATGGACCACCAAACTCAGCAAAATGCAAATTTTTAGGTAAACTTGGGTTCCACAGTACTATTTATACCTTTAAAAATTATTTTGCTACAGTGTTTTCAGTAATAAGTTTTCAGTTTTCAATTTTCAACAAATAAACTGTATTCAAACAAACCTTAAGACATATTATGGGATAGTTAAGCCTAGGCCGGCCTATGATTTAGAAATAGCGATACTTTTTTGACTTAGTTCTTGGAGTGAGATATAATAGCCATATCCCGAAAACAGATATAGATAAAATCATACTTGGAAAGAACTTATAGCAACATGTCAAGATATATAATAAAGTAAAATATTTCAGTGTAGCATGGATATTACAAATTCCTCTCATATAAAGGTGGATTCTATCTTTTTACTCGTTTATGTGCGAGAAATGTGTAATAGACCGAGAATAATTTTTCCATGATAGAAAAATCCATGAATTTTTTAACAATGCTAAAAAAAACAAGTGATGATGATCATCTTGCCTGCAGCCATGTGTCATGATATATTGGTATCACAAAAAAGTTAAACAACCTAAGAACCAAACTTTGTTTTTTCCCTCACTCCTTTTTCTTTAATGCTTTGTCCTTTATAGAGAGAACCTAACAACTTGATAATGCGATTCCAAGAGAGGTGGTATCAATAATGCCCATTTGGAGTAGTCGTTATTGATGAGGGGTCTACACTATCACTCATCAATTAATCATATATAGGTAGTTATAGCGGTTCATCTAATTTAAACAATATATGTACAATTGGAAAGGGAATGAGATGCAAAAAAATTAGATCCTAATAATAATCAATCATGTTAATTATAAGGAGGATTACTATATCTCAATTCATTATTATTAGTTCATGGCCAAAGACACAACATCAATATTTTGTTCTAGAATTCTTAAAGTTAGGGGCATGGATATTCATGGCAGCATGCATCTCGAAGATCTTTATCAAATTTCTCCTACTACGACTCAAAATACTAAAGAGAATTTAGTTCAATTACTAGTCCCCAAATTAAGTCGAATGTGAATTTTTATTACGGGGTGGACTTTGCGTGGTTCCCTATTATATAATGTCCAAATTTCAACTCATTTTTAGGATTTTTATTTTCTTTGAAAGTCAATATTTTCTGTCCAAGTTTGGTCCAAGTGCCCAACACACACACATAGAGAGAGATTTTAAGCTTTATATGTTTAGAAGTAAAACATTTTTAGGTGTTTGGTACAAGGGAGTCAAAAGTGTACCGGAAGCTATACTAGTTTAACCAACGGTACGATATATTTCGGATACCGATCAATACTAGTGTACCGTTTCAGGTTTACCGCTATTTTTTTATATTTATAAATAAATAAATATATATATATATGTGTGTGTGTGTGTGTGTGTGTGTGTGTGTGTATTATAATAAATATAAAAGTTTACCATAAAACATTTCCTCAATTCATAACTAATTATTCATGATTTTAGACTTTAGTATCAATTAAAATAAAAAAAAATAAAAAAAAAACAATATAAAAAATAGAAAGCTTAAAAGTTACCATTGTATACTAAGAAAACAAATAATACTAATAAGTTAATGTAAATAAGTTACTATTTTGCCCTAACAAAAATTTAAAAATTACCACAAAAAAAAAAAACTTTTTTCTGTACCGGCCGGTATGGCCAATATTTAAATTGGTACGAAACGTTGATGTTTCGATACTGGTGTACATACCGGTATGGTACATATCAGCCGGTATAGCCGGTACTGGTACGGTATTGACTACCTTGATTTGGTATGACAAGTAAAATTAAAGATATTCAAGCAAACCACCAAAATTGGTGGCTTAGTGATTAGCAGCAGCTGGAAAATGAAATTGGTGACCATCGCTGGACCAATGTCTCCAGTGTCTAGACCGCTAGCATTAGTGTCCAAAACAACGACTTCGGTTATCGGACATCTGATACTATCAGTCCACCAGACTAATGACCTAGCCACCATATGAGGTGAAAGGAAATCACTGTGTATTTTTGTAAAATGTTTTACCAAATTTTTAAAGGTAAAACGTTTTACAACTTTTTATAAAGGATTTTACAATTAATGGAAAATATTTTACCAATTTGACCACATTTTACGTAGAGACAACACCTAAAAATGGGAAAACATTTTTTGAGAAATACTTTACTTCAAAACAAACAAAGTATTAGTAGTTAGTGGAATGCTATGCAATATTATTCAACTCCATAACTTTTTATTGAAATAGTATTTTATTGAATCAACTATTGGATTACCCCTTTATAAACTCCAGGCTTACAAAATAATAAGAATCAAGATGAATGGAGTGGAGATCAACAAGAGCATTCGCACCAGCTCATGCAAATATTTTTTGTTTATTTGAGCATAAGAACTGTGGGGCCCAATAATTTAAGGACCAAGCCCGATTGCTCCTGGAAAATCCGAAGGCCCAGTCCGAGGAGAGCTGTGGCCCAAGCTCTACAGTACAGAGCACAAAACAATTTTGGAAGGCAGCCGAGGACAGTTTGGTCCTCGGCAGATCCTGAATCCCACCGAAATAAAGGGGTAAAACTGGTATAGGGACGAATTTGTAAGGAGATCCAAAATATCTTGGGGAAGTTATCCTTACTACCCTTCCAGATAAGACCCAACACATGACAGAGCCGTACTCTGCAGCCTTATCAACCATACCCAACAATTCTGGGATTAGACTGATGGGACAAATATCAGTCTTGTAAAGATTGACCCTACACGTGGACGAAGGACAATTAACACAGACGAGTATAAAAGAAGAAAGCAAGTAAATCTAAAGGGGATCCCATCCCACCTCCGAAAAAGGAGGATCACACGGGAGAGAACATCTCAACAACACCGGACTTCACTGAAGAAAGTCCGTCCTTGGATAACCGGGGTTAGGCCTCAATGGTCCTCGGATCAACTCCGAGGAGTCCCATCCCATATGGTGCGACATCTTAGGGCTTAAATGTTCAGGCCCAACACCTTTTTCTACCTGAATTCCTCTAAAACCAGGATCGGACATCGCCCCGCGACCAGCGGCTAGCTTTTTAAGCCCACTCTCTACAAATTATATTGTGAGGGATCTTCCGTGCGCGAGCCCAACATCCTTATTGGGTCGCCAGAGAATCGTGTCCTTACATGGTGTTTTGAGGAAGGGCATGGTTCCTTCATCGTTCGTTATGGTAGGCGTGTACTGATATGGCGTATAACAAACGGGCTAAGCAGGCGCTAAAGGAGGCTATGGGTTTCAGATCTCAGAGGGAAGGAGAGGAGTCTGCACGAAAGTGATGGCCTCCTGCTTGCCTTCTTATAGGAAGGGCAGAACGGAGGGTATTAAATGCATTCAAGTTTCCCAAAGGAATCTGAAGAAAAAAGAGACGTCCGTTCCACTTCCCCACCTTATCAAATGAGCCGTCGGACATAAATGAGCCTCGTAAAGGGGATTCATTAAGGGCGCGTCTGGGACAGCCAAGCGGCAGGAGTAGATCACGAGCAAATTAAACGGAATCCCTAGAAAACCGGCTAACAACCTGGACAGGTGGAAAACCGCTCACATAAATGCGGGGTTGAACTAAACAAACCGTATTAAGGGCCCGGGTTTGCCAAAACCCTCCCTTCCAACCCGGAAGTCGGATAGAAGGGTTTTGAGGGGCTATTGTGGGGCCCAATAATTTAAGGACCAAGCCCGATTGCTCCTGGAAAATCCGAAGGCCCAGTCCGAGGAGAGCTGTGGCCCAAGCTCTACAGTACAGAGCACAAAACAATTTTGGAAGGCAGCCGAGGACAGTTTGGTCCTCGGCAGATCCTGAATCCCACCGAAATAAAGGGGTAAAACTGGTATAGGGACGAATTTGTAAGGAGATCCAAAATATCTTGGGGAAGTTATCCTTACTACCCTTCCAGATAAGACCCAACACATGACAGAGCCGTATTCTGCAGCCTTATCAACCATACCCAACAATTCTGGGATTAGACTGATGGGACAAATATCAGTCTTGTAAAAATTGACCCTACACGTGGACGAAGGACAATTAACACAGACGAGTATAAAAGAAGAAAGCAAGTAAATCTAAAGGGGATCCTATCCCACCTCCGAAAAAGGAGGATCACACGGGAGAGAACATCTCAACAACACCGGACTTCACTGAAGAAAGTCCGTCCTTGGATAACCGGGGTTAGGCCTCAATGGTCCTCGGATCAACTCCGAGGAGTCCCATCCCATATGGTGCGACGTCTTAGGGCTTAAATGTTCAGGCCCAACACCTTTTTCTACCTGAATTCCTCTAAAACTAGGATCGGACATCACCCCGCGACCAGCGGCTAGCTTTTTAAGCCCACTCTCTACAAATTATATTGTGAGGGATCTTCCGTGCGCGAGCCCAACATCCTTATTGGGCCGCCAGAGAATCGTGTCCTTACAAGAACCTACTTTTTTTTTTTTTTTTTTTTTTTCTATTTCACACAACTACTTTTAGAAAACACTCATATCAAATTATTTATTTTACACTATATTATATTAAACTAATATTTATTTATTAAATCTCTCTCACTCTATGTGTGTGCACGCACGCACGCACATACAAAGCTATTGTTTTACAAAGTTGTTCATGAAAATAGTATATTATATATTGACTTGGACTTGTTTATTAACCAAATGATAGAGAACTTGAGCTTAATTTTATTAAATAAATAAATATAAATACATGCTTTTTCCTCGGCCAAGTTTGAACTTGAGTTGTTTATTGTCCTTGCTGTATCTCAAAACCCCTTTTCTCTGCCATTTGTTCACAAGTTTTTGACATGGAAATAACCTTATTTTGACTCTCAAATAAAAATAGAAAAACCTTTATTATCATTCTACCAAAATAGTAATGAAGGAAGATGATTATTGAATTTTGTGTGATAACAATTCACTTGCGTCTCCTCCAATCATTGCCTCAATCCATAATTTGATTGACCATGTCTTTTTTTAATTTCATAGAATGATTCATCTGCCATAGCAGTTTGTTCACCCTAATTATCTTCAATTTACTACTCTCTTTTTTTTTTTTTAATAACTGTGTTGAACCATTCTAAGTAATAACTAGAATAATAAAATAATAAATGTTATTGACAATTTTTTATATCTCCCATGAAGTGGTGTCAAGCCGAGCTTGGTAACGTAGGCTTGTTACCAAGTGGGGCAATAAAAGTGGTTGAATCTATGTAGGATTTGTCAAGGTGGAGCTTTCGACACATGAAAGTGATGTCAAAACTTTCCTATTATAGTTTATTAATAATTGCCTTAAGAACACCCATTAACATTACCCTATTTCTTTTTTGGTTATTCCTTCGAGGGTTGAGCACCCCAACTGAAAAGTTCTTTGAGATAAACCAAATTTTTAAAAAAAAATTATATGGAACACGTTCTTAATTTCTTTCTCAAAATTTCATGTAAGTTTCGTGATTCTATGGGATTTTAACTCTAAGCAACCAAATTTTTTGAAGAATTGAACACATTCGAACGAGTCCAAAAAAAGTTCGGGTGTCAATTTAGTGTCTTCTACGCGTGCCTACTGTTTTAGGTGTTTTTTCTTTTTCTATCTGACCCCCAAAAAGTAAAGTTACTTATTTGACTAGAAAAATACTTGTAAAATTCTCTTTATTCTATCTCTTGGTGTTCTTAAACCTTGAGAATCACGATTTAAACGTTTTCTTTTTTTCTTTTTTTTAATAAGAAATAAATGAGTACAAAATAAATCCATATTTTCCTGATTCCTTTCAAATTTCCAAGAAATTTCATAATTTTGGTCGATTTTTGATCAACCTAACTTGTTTTGAATAATTTGAGCACATTAAGCCTGGTCAGTCCAAGATTTATGGGTTTTATTTTTAGTCATGCATATTCCTTTTCATTTTCCTCCCCTTGTTTTTGCTCTTGCTGTTTGACTAGAAAAGATGTAGGCTTATTTGTTTAACCTTTGAAAACATTTTGGTACACTTTTTTATCTGACATCTTATCGGATAAGATTTATTATGGAATTCCATCGTTAACCTATAGCTCCGATATTAACGAATCTCGTACTATTTTATTTAAACCCAAGTTGGAATAGCGAGACAAACGAGCCACTTGAGCACTGAACCCCACACCAGGGTTCCTATTTGTCCACTTTGAGCATTTGCTCGGTCCACACATAAGTTAGCATCAAAATCATGATTCACAGTCAATTGTGGTGGCTCATCGGTGATCAGTGATCACCATCAAGATCCATTCTAGCCAATTAATTCTAACCGTACAAGTCAAGTCATGCACCATTTCCCAAATTTGCAAATAGGACTAAGTCAACTATGAGGTCAAAGAATCAGTCCATGTAGCTAGTCATACAGGAACAGTACGTATTCCCTTCAGAACTCCGTCCTTTTGAAAAGGAGACTAATTCCAAAGATACAGAACGTTTCCAGTTTTTTGTTTATTTATTTATAAACTCAATAATATTGTTACCAATAGTAGCTTATTTAAGTAATAAATTATAAAGAGATTAAGAACAACCATAGTTAGATAGATATAATATATATTCCTATATTATAAATAATAAACTACACTCATTTATAGTAATACTTAGAAGTAAAATGAGTTTAAATTGATTTTTTTCTACCTTCCTAAATACATGAATTTGTATATAAATAAAATTGACAGAAAATTAGATTATCATTAAAAGAACACTTTGCCTAAAATTTGAGTGTATTTAAAATTTAAAGATACTTGATATCAAATTATTGGGTAACTATAAGTGTGGGTACTTGGCCCGCCATTAAGCAATGTTTGTCTGCTTGGGGGAGTCAAGCCCTCACGGATTTGTCACGAAGGAGTGGGAGTCCAGGATCTTCACCATTTTTGGCTTTACACATTTGTCCCACATCGCCTAAGTAATCCTCCCACTCATGCTTTATATGTGTGTATTATACTTTTTTGGATAAATTTTTCATACCTTTGTTAGGAAAAATTTGGGAAAAAAAATATTATTTTTCAGTTTCATTTCCAATTTTAATTTAATTAGGTGCCCTAAGAAATTATATGTCTTATTTTATTTAAGAGCCTTAAGTGATTGGTTTTTGAGAGCCTTTGTGCCCATTTGTTTTAACTTTTTCAGCCTAAAAAGCACGTTTTGAAAAAAGCTAGCCCAAAAAGTCCGTTTGGTTAGTATAAAACGCGCAAGGAATGAAAGGAGCTCTTCAGATCCATTTTGCCAAAAGTCTGTGCACGTTTTGATATATTCGTTGGGGTGAGTTAGGCAATTACCAAATTACCCTTCAATAAATCATGCTCATGTCTTCAGAGTCTCATGCACAGTTCCTCATTCCTCTCATCTCATCTCTCTGCTTTGCCCAAAGCCAGCTCCCTCACGCCTCTCATTTCTTCTCTCAGCTCTGCCCTCTCCGTGCTGCTACAAGCCTCTTCGTGGTAAAAGTCTCTCTTTTCTTTTGTCATCCGTTGAATCTTCTTCCTCTTCTTTTTCTTTCTTCGTCTTCTTCAACGGGCATTCCTCTGTATTTTTTTTTTTTTTAATTTTATTCGTCTAATCTGATCTGAGAAATACATTTTGAAGGTAGAGTTTTGATCAATAAAACACCAAGCAACACCGATCTGCTACCAAAAACCACCAGGTACCAACATTGATCTGAATTTTTTTTTTTTTTTTTTACCTATCAAAAAAAAAAAATTCAGATCTTGCATGCTTTGTTCTTGCTATAGATTTATTTGTTCTCTTGCCGGGTACTGAAAAAAATTTGTGTGTACATGCTTTGTAATTTTTTTTATATTGTGGATGCTCTGTCTTTCTAAGTTATGCAATATCTGAGAAAAAAAATCAGAATTTGGTATTCTAGTTCCAACCCCACTTTCTCTGTTCAAGACTTCAAGTCACTTTGGATTGAGATATGATTTTTTAAATTTAGCATGATTTGGGTATTTTAGTTTTCGTTTCAGGCTTCACATCTTTGGAATTGGAATTGGGTATTTTAGTTCCTGTGGGATAGTATAGATGTTGGGTATTTCAATTGGGTTTAAATTCAATAGAGCAATTTTTCATGTTGGGTATTTTGTCTTATCATTTTTGTTGACTTGATTTCTTACATATACCTGTGAGGAACACTAAACAAAGTAGATGTGTGCTATACTTTTAATTGGCCTTACCATTATGGTAACACGCAGAAGCTCTCTCTCATTCATCTCCAAATGGTAAATGGGAAAGGTTGGGTATAGGTCTTTTGTTTATTTTATCACTTTTGCCTTATTCTCGTACAAATCTTCTTTAATTTTGATGCGAATACACATAATGTTTGCTACTTAAACATTACAGAGAAGTCTTTAATTGGCCTTACCATTATGTTAGTGTGTCACATCTTAATGTTAGGAGTGTGTAGGTGTATATGTGTGTGGGGTGTTGAGGGGGAGTGCGTGTGGTGCTAATGAGGCATGCGTGTGTTGCTGCATGGTGAGGTGTTGCAGGGTGTGCATGGGCTGCTAATGTGGGATGCGTCTGCTGCTGATGGGCCCTGCGATGGTGATTCTTCTTGATTCCATTTGGGGGGATAATAATTAGTAGTTGTCTTTTTTTTTTTTTTTTTTATAATATCATGTAGTACAATTTAAACTTGGGTTATTGGTATGTATTTTATCATCTTTTTTACATTTTTATGTTGTACAATTTAAACTTGGGTTATTGGTATGTATTTTATATCTTTTTACATTTTTATGTAGTACAATTTATACTTGGATTATTGGTGTATATTTTATCATCTTTTTACATTTTCATTTTGTGCTTCATGATGATGAAAATTATTTAGATTTAATTAATATTGATGAGAAGTCATTAATGGTAATAACAAATAATTATGACACTAAAAAAGAAAAATTTCCCAAACATTATTAAAATAATACCAGTAATATATATATTTATTATTATTATTATTTAGTAAGTATATGAAGTAGTTAATTTAAGTATGAAATAAACTCCCTTATATATACATTGTCATTTTTGGTAATTTATCCCTCAAACTGCCACTTTTATAAGTGCTAGCCAAACACTCAGTTTTTTCAAAAATCACTTTTTAACAGTTTTTACCAAACACTTAGCTTTAAAAAAAAAAATACTTTTTCATTATGCACTTTTTGAAAACTCCACTTTTTCAAAAAGCCCAACCAAACTCACCCTTTGTCCATATATGTGTAGATGTTGACTAATTATGGAAAAATCAATAATAAGACGAAATTAATTAACAACTTTAAATCTTTTCTCCCTTGAAATGATTATTGGAGTTCTAACTCTATGGAAGTTGTATGGACATAGTTTACAGTCCAAGCCCAAAATGTATGAGATCTTGGCCCAAAGAGCCCAATACAATAAATTTGTAGAAAGTGGGTTAAAGAAATAGGTTCTAACGAGTTGGACAACGGCTAGCACTGAATTAAATGACAATCAAATACAAATAAGAGGTTCTGATATCAATAGACTCTCAGTCTGAGGAGGTCACACTTTTATCAATTGATCACAATTGGATACAAGGACAATTTAGATTGCTACAGTGTTCTGTTTCTTCTCTTTTCCATCCCCTTCTCATGGAGGGTCTCTCACATTATATAGCTCCCTGTGAACCATCTTGATCCTACACTTATTGATCATCTGAGCCCTTACTTGAGTATCTGTCCCATAGGACACCCTTTTTGGCTTTCTGTGAGTTATGGTAGCCAAGACAGTACTGTTTAGAGGTCTTTTCCACATAAATGTGGCTAGAAATGTAGCTACAATGCATTTAATGCGGTGGTAGCAGTTTTCCCTTAGATATTTTTGGGTTTCTTTCCTTCTCGTATGTTCATGAGGCACGCCCCTATTGTTAGAGCTTCTTAGAGAGTCACTCTAACTGCTGGAGTACATGCTTGAGCTGCTTTCATCATATCCGAAGAGGAGTTCCTCCTCAGACTGCCTTCCATTTGTTCTTTACTCATGAGACTTTAAATTGGAACTCCTAATAACTATTTATTCATTCTCGGACCATTCAACATTCTCGGACAAATCTCAAGGCCCAATATATGATTCTGGGCCTTTATCCCTACAAAAGCAATAGCTTTTTTCTCTGTTATTCTTTCCAACATAGCACTATGCAAACTGAATAAAAGTTTTAATAATATAATTGAACTTAAACAATAATAATAATATATACATATAGTAAAAATAAAAGAACAAAAATTTCTTCAAATCACGTAGCAAATATATATTTTGTAAGACTTATTTTTTATATACAAATTATTAAAATAATTAATTAATCTTTTGAAAATTTTAATTATTGAATTAAAATTAAAGTAATATTTTCATTTTTATTAGATTTTTATTTAGAGTAAAATATGTTAATAATTTTTTTAGAATCAATTTTTAATAAACTTATATCACGTCACTTGGTGAAAGCATGTCATACTAGGTTAAATGACATAGTATAAGCATGTTTAAGACCCGATTTTTATTATTAAAGAAAAATATTATGGTAAGTGATTAAAATAAATAATTGGATTACTATTTTTTAAAAATAGATAATAGATTTTTAGTTAGAGCAAACCATTTTAATAATTTTGATGTATTTTTAGTGAGCTACACAAAGAAAGTATGTTGGAACCACTTGGAAAATCACATGTAAGACCCAATTCTTATTTTATGTACTTCAAAATCATTTTCCAAGTCATTTGGTCAGTTTGAATCACGAAAGTATTTCTTGTTGCTAGAAGCTTAAGAATTACGAAAATAAAATTATATTTTTATATTAATTTAAAAGTGTTATCTCAAATAAAAAAAAACACTCCTGAATTTCCATAAAAGTATTGGAGACAAATGGATGACCTTAGGAAATAATAATGTTATTAACAATAATATAATAATGTGAATATGTGATGGATGTACACATGCTTACATGGTAAGTTACAATTTATCCCTATAAAATTATGTTCATATGCATGTATAACTTTATCTATTCCTTTTTCTTTTTTTTTTTTGGTGAACAGAGGAGACTAAATTTATCTATTCATTCACTTATATGAAACACTCAGAAAATTGAATAACCATTCAGCAAGTCAACAAAGATATGATCAATTATAACACAGAATATGTGTTCCTTAGAAACTAAGGCTTAAGCTTAAATGCAATAATACACCACTCTTTTGGGACTTCCACAATTCACAAATATGCCTTAGAGTAGGCACTCTCATGTAAAAATGATATCACTTCAATTATAATTTTACTTTAATCTAATCAAAATGTATGTGTACATAAAACATTTTTATGGTCTTATAGAGACTTGAGCCAATGGTTCACAGTAGTCATAACTTATCATTTTAATAGTAAAGAGTTTTGTAATATAGTAACTAAAACTTTTAATGTTTCTAATGAAAACATTCAGGATTTAAATACATTACTCTAGAACAAATTAAAATATATATAAATATATATATATATATATATATATATTTATTGAATTGTGAAAAAAATATTATTAAAATAGTTGTTTACTATAACAACATTCTTCTCTTTTATTAATGTACTAAGAATTGTCTTGAATTCTGTCAGCTTCATCCTGCATAAGAAAAACTAGGGTCATGAGGCGTCAGATGGCTTGTAAAGTCGCGCTGTATGCATGTACCCAACTTGAAGATATTTAACCCATCAATTTAAGAAATATCTACATTCTACAATATTAGTTGATTAGGTGGTCCACCCCCTCAATACGGAGTTCATAATAATTTGGAATTAATGTGCAGACGTTATCGGTGAAAAAGTCATGATCGAATTAGCTTCAATTTCTAGAAACAATTTTGGTCATTATTTAGCTCTTAGTCTTTTTTTTTGCTGAATAAAAAGGGGGGCGGGGGCGACCATATGTGACTTATCTCCTAGGGCGTGACCTAATAGGGGCACCCCTCGCTAGGGAATGTTAGATTGAGCCATAGCTACTGTGACAGGGACGCCACAGACCTCACCCTAGCATCCCAAGAGAGCCAGAGTGTGGAGCGCAATGCATGCCATAAATCCCCCCCCCCCCACATGGTACCCGCCACGACTCGAACATGGAACCATGAGCATGCACACGGGATCCCACACCGCTGGGCCACCCCTCTTGGGGCATTTAGCTCTTAGTCTTAACGCATTCCTATCAGTTCATATATATATATATATATATATATATTTTTTTTTTTCTATTTTAGCATAATAACTTATTTTTTCATTTTACGTACTCACTTTTTAAAATATTTCATATTTTATCGGATTATGTTAATAAATGTCCTTAGGGTAATTGTTAATAAATCATAATAAAAAAGTTTTTATACTACTTTCATAGAAAATATAAAAAACTGTCAAAAATATTTATTGTACTATTATTCTCTTAATAAAATGTTTTTAAAAATAGCTCCTAAACCAATTCCTAAGAACATTGGTTAATGTGGGGCCCAATAATTCATGGACCAGGCCCATTCGCCCTTAGAAAGTCCAAAGGCCCGAGCCGAGAAGAACTACGGCCCAAGCTCTACAATGCAGAGCACCAAACGTTTTTGTGGTGCAGCCGAGGACAACTCAGTCCTCGGCAGATCCAAAACCTCACCAAAAGAAGAAGGATAAAACCGGTATAGGGCCAAGCTTAAAAGAGAATCTAAGAATATCCGGAAAAGCTGCTCTCATTGCCATTCAATGCGCTGCCCCTAACAGAACCGTACTCTTTAGTTTTATCAAACCATCCCCAACAATTCCGGGATTGGATTGATGGGACAAATGTCAGTCTAATAAAGATCGGCCCTACACGTGGACGAAGGACAGCGGACATAAGCTAGTATAAAAGAAAAAGTAAGTGGACCTAGAAGAGGACGCCAGATCCCACCTCCAAAAAGGGGGAGACGATCTGGGTGAGAAGATCTCAACAACACCTGAGATTACAGAAAAAACTCATCGTCGGGTAACCGGGGTAAGACCCTAATGGTCCTCGGATCAAGTCCGAGGAGGCCCATCCCATAGGATGCGATGCCGTAGGGCTTAAACGTTCAAGCCCAAATCCTTTTTCTACATGAATTCCTCTAAAACCAGGATCGGGCACCGCCCCGTGACCAACGGCTAGCTTTTCAAGTCCACTCTCTACAAATCATATTGTGAGGGATCTTTCATGCGCGAGCCCAACATCCTTATTGGGCCGCCAAAGAATTGTGTCCTTACAGTTAACATTTCCCTATTTTATTATACAAGCATTGATACGAGAGTTTTACCTTTCTTTTTTCTTATACAAAACCTTATTTTCATGTGTAAACACGTTTAGAACTTAACAATAGATTATACAAAAAAAAAAAAAAAAAAAAATTATTAGTATCTTTATCTAATAATAAAAAATAATTATTATGAAATGGAAGTTATAGGTACAAATTCTACTGTATCTTATAAAAAAAAATTGATTACATTGCTTGCAAGATAGTTATATTTGCGAGGAAATAATTGTATGTGCAATAAGGTGGAGCTGACAGTTTCAAAAAAAAAAAAAAAAAAGGTGGAGCTGACTTTCAAGCCTTGCCCCTTCCCCTCTTTAAACGTTAAGAATGGTTTAAAGTTGACATCAGTACTTATGTAAGGTTGATTGAATTGAACACGATTCAATTATAGAAAAAGTTAACAGAGACTCTCACTCAGGACTAATTAATTATCTTGTACGGCTCTTTATGAGGAGGGTCTATGTACAAGTTTGTAGGTCCCTCATGTAATTTCTAGAACCCCTTACTTAGTATTCATGACTTTTTGGTTCAACTTTCGGGCATTGTCAATGTTTTCTCATTCCATGCATGGAATGATGAGAAAGTTTTCTTATCTTTATTACTAAGGAATCAATAAAGTTGTATAAAAAAAAAAAAATAAATAAAAAGGAATCAATAAAGTAGTGGGTGTTTTTTTTTTTTAAGGAGAAATGTTAATCAATACCTTTTAAGAATTAGTATTTTAAGAAACATTTTATTGAAAAAATAATAAAATAATAAATATTGTTAACAGCTTTTTATATTTTTTATGAAAGTAGTGTTAAAATTTTTCGCTAATGACTTATAAACAATTGTCTTAAGAGCATCTGTTAAAATAACAACTTTTAAGAATATGATCAATCTTATCCCTAATCTCATCTAAAATCTCTTAAACGAGGAAAAAAAATCTTATCTAAAACCACTCTCTCTCCTTCCCAAGTTGAAGTTCTTTTTTGAAAACCTATGAATAGACCAACATAAATTGAATTGGAATTCATTTATCTCGTTTCAAGTGCTCGGTAGTTATAATATGTGGTAGAATTTGTATTAAAATTGATGAATTAATTGATTGTATGGTGACATCGGTAATGGACACATGTAAAAAAATGTTATCAAAGACTAAGAGACATTGGTATTGCTCAAGATTTTTTTTAAAATGGTCATAATAATGTGTCTTTAGAGTATTGGTTAACAATTCGGTTAAAAAAAATATGGAAAAAAAAAAAAAAAACAATTAATGTTTTGACAATTTTTTTCATTATTCATAAAAGTGATGTCAAAATTTTCCTAAAATTGATTGTTAACCAGTGCTCTAAGGGCACTTGTTAGTATTTTCCTTTTAAAAAAAATACTTCATCTGTCCCAAGTTATTTGGCTTGTATTCCATTTTGGGATATCCCAAAATTATATTCTGTTTGAAAAGTCAAACATTATTAATTTATTAATATTCCCTTTATGTCCTTAATTTATTTGTGGGAGCATTTTTTTTTAATTCAAAAAAAAAATAGTGGAGTTTCTTTTTTTTGAGAAAAAAAACAGTGGAGTTTCTAATCTACCAAATTAAATATTGATTTACAGATAAAGATTGAATTTGGATTAGGCTTGGGGGCTATAGAATTTGGATTTGAATATAGGTTTGCAAAATGTAAAAGTACTACACTAATAAAATTTGAAGTCTACAATAACTTTGAAAATTGCTTGGCAGTTAGCATCAATACTAGAAATGTTTTTTTTTCTTAGATAATTTTTTGATAAATTTTTTTAAGGGTAATTTTGGAAATTTTTAACTTTTTTTTATAAAAGAGATAAGGCAGTTAATGATGTTTCCTTAAATAATTGGATTTTTCTAATTAGGCCAAACAATTTGGGCCGGAGGGAGTATGTTTCTTCTCCCCCATCCTTTATCTTAACGGAGTTATTCATTTTATTTTTAGTGTTTGTTTTCTAAGAAAAATTTGATTGAGAAAAAGAACACGGTTTGTTGTTGTGTTATCAAAGAAAAAGACAAGAAAAAAAAAAGTAAAAAAAAAAAAAAAAAAAGATTGAAAACGAAGTTAAATATACATCTTTTGTAATAAAAACAAAGCTACAAAATTTTAAATTTAAAACTATGCTGTTTTAAAATTAGGTGGTACTTAACAGCTACCTCATCAGTGGATATCGACATAAACATTAAAATTCAAAGGCTATGTATCATTGTGGATGTAAATCTAAAATTAAAACTTTAGGAAGTAAAATCAAAATTATCCTAAATTTTAAGGATAATTGTTCTTTAATGAAATATATATAAAAAAAAATAAAAAAAATAAAACAAAGAAATATGAAGTATGAGAAAAACATTGAATGAAGTTGCGACTCATTCTTACATTTGATAATGGCAACCGCAATGGTTATCACTTTTATTATTTCCTTCTGCTGAAAGTTGGAAACCACAACCTACCATGAGATTATGGCAATTGTTTCAAAATTTTATTGAGAGCTGTAGTGTTAAATATTCTTCCTAGCTACTGCCATAATTCATGGATTAATGGTTAGAGCGAAATGTAAATGAAATTCTTTAATGGCCTAGTAAAAACTTTAAGGTTTAAAGTAAAACCCCTTGGCATTTTACAGATGTGGTTTGTTTTTGTTTTGTTTTTTGTTTTTTGAGATAGGTAGATAGTATGTTAGTGTATTTTAATAAAGTAAATAAATATATAATAAATTTGTAATTATGAAACTTATAATACCCATTAACTCATATGGTTGTAACAAAATTTATATCTCATTAATTCTATTATCTAAAAAACAGCTGAGAAATATGTGTATATACAATATTTTTATATACATACTTTGGGCAAAGAAGAGTATTTTTTTTTTTTTTTTTACAAAATAGAAATTCTACTTTCTCAAAAAAAAAAAAAAAAATAGAAATTCTACTCTAGTCTAATCTAAGTGTATATGTGTGTAAAGTTCCCTTGTAAAAACTTGAATCTCGATCCTTTCCCCCAACACCCTACAAGTACTTATACATGTGGAGTGAACATTGCACCAAGAGTGTGCTGTGAAGTTTTGCGTTCAACTACCTGTGTATAATTGATGAGTTATATGACGACTTAGTTGACCTATTGTAGACTTGCATCCTAGATGGGACAAGTCAAATTAATATAAATTCTTTTGCTCCTGTTTGTGGAATTTGCCAACACTAACTGCTTGAATCTTCTTAAAGCCATGATTTTTGTGCCTCAATCTGATTTGCTTGTTGTAATTTGTTTTATGTATGTTATCTCCAATTGATTTTGTTATAATTTTTTTGTAATTTTTAATATATTTTATTGTACTTTTCACTAATATAGTGGGGGGAAGAATAATTAGAATTTGAACCACATATATAAGGTATCACAATGAATGTCATTACCATAACTATCAATTCAACCCTATCCTACCATGTGCGTATTATAGTTATAGTACCCTAACGAAATTCTAGGGACACTGCTACGCATGCTCAGGGTCTCCAAAATTTTCTCTAGCCATGTTCAAATCTTTAGTGTACTTCTGGAGCATTGCCAACCCAAAATTTACCTAATTATTCCTTCTATGGCCCCAATCCTAAAATGCTTTCATTTCTACGTGGAAAATGCTAAAACTATAATTTTTTTTACAAACTGCTGATATGATGGATGGTTATTGGTAAGTAAAAAAAAAAAAATATTAGGGGTGGGTCCTGATGAGAACTAGTAAGAATTTGCCACATCAATAGTTTGTAAAATGCTGTAAAATAGTTTGTATATGTAGCATTGCTCTTTCTACATTTATATTGGTCCATCTCAATTTAAATTTCAACTAGTTAGATATAAGTTGTATCGCGATGTTTTGGGGGACGAAATTATAACTTATTACCTAGTGACATATTTGGTTTTAAGTTGAAGGTTTGAGTTCAATCTATCATAACTCATAAGGGCATGAGAAAGTATTTGGTATCAAATAATATCTTTTCGTTGTCAGCCGTATCAAAATCCAATAACATGCCACATGCGTGTAAAATAACCATATCAGCATTCCACCACTACTTTCAGGTGTATTAATGGGGTGGTTATTTTTATACACATATATCCCATTTATTAAATTTTGATATTATTAAAGTGATATAATTTGAAACTAAATACTTTTTTCACGTGAAGGTGGAATTTGAGGTGATTTTTTAGATAAGGGGACAATTGGATAAGGAATATTTTTCTTTTGTCTAAAAAAAATTCAAATTCCAACTCCATGCTTTTGGAAAGTACCAATAAAAAAAAGTGTACTTTTTATTGAGTAATTTTATAAAGGAATGTCAGTAGAATAATTTATAGCAGAATCAAGCCATAAGGAAAAAAATTTGACTGCTAGTATTCTAAATTAAAATTGTTATATGTTAAAGAGTGGGCTAATCTCACGTTGGAAAATGAGTGTGAGTTTAAAAAGTTTAAAGTTTGTACTGTGTATTTAAGAGTCAGGTCATTTTGGATATACACCACTGTAAATTTCTTTCAAAATTTCTCTCCTCTCCTCGTGTGTTTGTTAAAAATACTTAGTGTAAGGACACGATTTCGTAACAAACCGTAACAGTGTTGGGTTCGCATGTAAAAAGGACCAAACAATATCATTTGTAGAGTATGGGTTTGAAAGGCTAGGCCTTGGTCACCAGGCGGTGGGTTTTTCGTGATATCCATACATGGTTAAGTCGTCTTCGCCCCTGGAGTCTTTCTCCTGGAGACGGGCTGGGAGGCTCTGGTTCCTGGCCATTTTTCCCAATCCCTTCTTATGAATTACTTACTTTTTCTTTTATACTAGCCTGTGTTTTTTTATCCTTCATCCACGTGTAGGATCGACATTCCAAGACTGATATTTGTCCCATCAGCCCATACCCAAAGTGGTTGGGGGTGGTTGAAAAAGCTGGAGAGTATGGCTTTGTCAGGTGCAGAGTATTGAATGGCAGTAAGGGCAGCTTTCCCTGGTCGTTACACTTTCCAGCATACCCTTTTCTATTGGCACAAATATTTTAGATTTTTTCCCAAATTGTTTCTATACCGTTTTTGCCCTTTCTTCCGAGGAGACTTCGGACATGCCGAGGACTGAATCGTCCTCGGCTGTATTCCAAGGCTATTTTGTACTTGTATTACCGAGCCTGGGCCATAACCTTCCTCGGCTTGGGCCTTTGGGCTCTAACGAATAAATGGAGCTAGCCCAAAAATCGTTGGGCCCCACACTTAGTATTTAAAAAAAAAAATAATTGGTATGTTAGAGAGTTTAGCATTTATTAAAAAGTGGAGGGAAAGTGCCAACCCCTCTCTGTTGAAGTAAATTTTTTATTACTCCGGTTATACAACAACAGCAATAAAGTTATAGCACCAAATTTTCTAAGGTCATTTTCAACAAGATTAGTCAAAATCAATCATAGTTACGTATATTCTTTTTCTTAATTATGTTCTATCCAAAGTCATAGTATTTGTTTATTCCTTAATTAGCATGTTCTTTTTAATTATTTATACTAATGTTATCTTTGGTCTTCATCTATTTTTTTTTTCATCCCTCAATTTGAATCAATTCACCTTTTTTTAATTATTGCATTAATCACTCTCCATTGTATATAATCAAACTATCTCAAATGACTTTCCCTAATCTTTTCATCAATAGGGATTGCCCATATCTTTAAGCAGATTTCTTCCTTTTGAATAATATCTTGTTGTGTCAAAAAACTTTTACTCAAGTTGAAACTTGAAAAATCCTAATATCGATTATTTTGTTTGAATTAACCAAAAAAAGTAGTTCAAAAAATTTGGTAGAATTTTAAACATCCAAATCCTAGATTCAAATCCCTGACGCACTTCTCATGGTCCATATAGTAGGTAATGTTTTCAAGAAAAAACGTTAGCCACATATGTGCTATACCCTAAAAGGATTAATCTAATTACAATTATGGCTCCTCGTAGTTGTTTATATAACCTAGTTCGAGTTAATAAACACTTGATGTGTGATTTAACACACACTCTCACAGCACACACTTAACCAATCCAATCCATACCATTCAGAGTATCATAGTTATGAAAAATTATTAGTAAATTTTCAAATATAATTAACCAACACACATGCTTAATTTTAAAATATGCTCATCTAAATAATGAAAAATGAAAGAGTTTTTTAAATTCTTCACTCAAACACAATATTAGCGTACATGATTAAGATATTATAGAGTTTGTAGAGTAGCTTAGCCATAGATTTTTTAAAATTTTATCAATTCATTTTGAAATTAATAGATTAGAGTTTGTGACATACCAAAATGGTGATAGTTAGTATTTTCTTAAATATCAATAACAACTCAATCCATTTATTTCAAAATGAATAGGTAGGATTTTAAAAACTCTACTATGGAATTTCCCTAAAAACTTTGGAGAATCTTAATGTACACATATCCTATCCAATAACTTGAGTTTCAATTGGAGCATACACATATTGTCAACTAGGGCTTAAGGATTTTTCTTTTACCTTTTTGGGATAGACAACAAGGACTTATCTCTACCCAATATTCATGATTGTAAATTTGTAGTTAAACTAACATGGTGAAGCCTAAACCACAAATTTTGATAAAGAGTTACCATTGACTTTATATATATTTCACTATTAGGGATAATTAAATCAGTTAGGGATGGAAGTTAAATTTTAATCTCATCTCTTCTAGGACCACAAGCACTAATCTAAGAAAACAATTGATGGGAGAATACAGACCACAGATTCTTTTAGGACACTGCATTTAAATATTTTTATTTTTATTTTTTTGTGTGACAATAAAAATCGGCATTTTAGGATTATAGTATCTCAATTTTGTAAGTGAAGTGTACAATCATCAGAACACTGCTGATGATTTGATTAGGACATGTAATTTTTGTCGTTATTTGTGATGGTTAAGGGGATTAGTAAATTGCATTAAGGAAACCAATCGATTTCCACCAACCTAACCACCGTCCTAAGCACCTTGCCAAATGACACCAAACTATACAAACACGCGCAGAGAATGACATGTACATTGATTCTCACCAAGCACTTGCTTTGCTTGCTTAAATTGCTTTAGACTCTTTCAACATCCCCCTTTTGACACCATTTTTTAGATGCTACTATTCAAATTGGGTGCCTAGTCAAATGCTCAAAAATGGTTGTAAATGAGTTGAGTTAAACAGAGTCTATTCTAGCTCAATTGAGCTCATTCAATTTTATCTCAAATACGAATTTATTTCAATTTAATTCATCACCAAGTTAACATGTTCAAATTTGATTTTTTTTTTTTTTTTTTTAATTTTCTTTTTGTCGAACAAGTTCAAACTTGTTTACAAGTTTCTTGGTTAACTTATCCATTTCCCATACATAATATACACAATAGTTAAAATTGATTATCTTTTCACACATCCAAGTTACTAATTAATAACTAAATTATTTGAGTTAATTGAATATAATGATTTTTCATTTATAAAATTATAAAAATCATGTTCACCAACTTTGTTAATTAAAGATTATATATATTTTCTGTATGGACTCAATTTGTAACGACCCAATACGATACTGGGTTCGCACATAAAAAGGCCCAAATAATATCATTTGTAGAACGTGGGTTTGAAAGGCTAGGCCTTGGTCACCGGACAGTGGTTAGTCGTGGTGTTCATACAGAATTAAACTGTGTTCGCCCGAGGAATCTTTCTCCTTGAGGCGGTCTGGGAGGCTCTAGTTCTTGGCCTTTTTTCCCAGCCCCTTCTCCGGATTGCTTGCTTCTCCTTTTATATTAACTTGTACCCTTTATCCTACGTACACGTGTAAGATCGACTTTCCAGGACTGATACTTGTCCCATCAGCCCATACCCAAAGTGGTTGGGGGTGGTTGTAAAAGCTGAAGAGCATGGTTCTGTCAGGTGCAGAGTATTCAATGGCAGTAATGGCAGCTTTCCCTTTGTCCTTGGTCGTTATACTATCCAGCGTCCCCTTCTCTATTGACATAGATATTTTAGATTTCTTCCAAAATTGTTCTTATACCGTTCTTGCCCCTTCTTTCAGGAGGACCTTGGGAATGCCGAGGACAGAATCATCCTCGGCTATGTCTCAAGACTACTTAAACTTTTATTATACGTTTTCGGCTGTATCCCTCCTCGACTTGGGCCTTGGGCCCCAATGTAAAAATGAGCCAGGGCCACAAATTATTGGGCTCCACATTTTCTATTATGAAATTGACTATTTATATTATCAATAAATATAATTAATACTCCTAATTTATATTGTATAAATGAAACTACAAACTTACATAGTCCAATCTCAAGGTTATATGTAGAACTGTTTATAAATGGCTAGGTTCATCTACAGCCTTACGTATAGAAAATTAATTGTCGAACAACATTTCAGCATAAATTATAGAACAAATCTTATCAAATGTGAGTACATCTTGAAAGACATTTATAGATTCTAAAAGGTTATCAAAAAAAAAAAAAAATTATAGAGTCTAAAAAGATCAAAATAAGAGTTAGCTAAAACTTATAAAGTTCAATTGAAAATAGTGCGATTGAGAGTTAATAAAAGGTTTATTTTTGTTATAAGCACAAACACTTTTTTTTATTATTTTTTTAAATTTTTTTATAATAATTTTGAAGGGAATGATAATAATATAGATCCAAAGCACATATATGTTTGTTTTTGTTTATTTCATTTCATTTCATTTTTTATTTTATTTATTCATTCATTATCGTTTCTTTCTAAATTATGCCAAATGGTTGGTAAAGATTAAAAGATCAACAATCAACCAACTTATTTATAAAGTGATTGTACTTATATTTACTATTTCATTTCTACTATAACTACAAGACAATATTTTCAATAATAAATGTTGTTAAATTAGGTTTCTCAATAAACAAGAGGATGGTTTTTTTATTATTATTATTTTACTCATAGATTGAAACGGAAATGTACAAAATCAATTATAGATTAGTTTTGGGATTTAATAAAAATAATGAATACCATTTAATAAATGATTGATTTAAAATGTATTAAGACACAAATTTTTGACATCATTGTCTAATATCCTTTCAATATTCATATATTGTTAAGATACTAATTTTATTTTCATAGCATATTTTGCTTGAAAGTACTATATTTTTAGTTTTTTTTTATTTTTTATTTTTTATTATTTTATTTTATTTTTCCTTCATGATTTGACCCTAAAACTAGAATGTTGGCCCTGTCTAGCTAGTACTCACAAGAGTCTAAATTCGGCTGGGTTTGATTTAACTGGGCAGGTAGGTTGCTTCACAGTTCACGATAATCAAGTTCATTGGATAAGTACTGTTTAAATTCCATTTAGTGTCCTTGTCGAGCAGTGATTCTTTACAGGCATGGGTTCCAAGCCAACTTGCTATCAACCATGGCATTTTCTCCTAGGTTCTGATGATAACTATTTTCATTTCTGATTGCAGTTGATGTCGAGGTCGTTTTCAAACTTTTAAGTTTTAACTAACCTAGGTTCTGATGATAACTATTTCGATCTTGAGCCTTTTCATTTCTGATTGCCAGTATCTTTTTACTTTTTAGAACTTCTGCAACTTGTCCCATTACCCCATTCTATGCTTGCACTGATCTCTAGGCTAGAAAGGGGTGTTTCACATCTTTGCTAGCCAATGATTTTGTCCCATAAATTATTGAAAAATGTTATGAATGTCTTTAGAAAATTGATTAACAATTTATTTAGAAAAAATTTTATGAAAAAAAAAAAAATTTTGATAGTTTTTTTTTTTTTTAATTTCTCATAAAAGTAGTTTCAAAACTTTTCTAAATAGATTATTAACCAATGATTTAAAAGTACTCATTGGTATGACCCTAAATTATTTTAAGTAGACCATTTCTCATTCTCTCATAAAATACCTCATTGTTGCAAGAAAAATTATCTAAATGAGATGATCTTATCTCTCTCATAGCATATAAAAAATACATATATAAAGTGTCATTATGGTTGCGTTTAAATAGCATACATCAATTCAAGTTGCCCTTTTCTACCTATTTTTCTTTCATAAAAAAAAAAAAGCAATTATATAACTCAAATATGGTATAAGAGAGTGATCTCGTAAGATGGTTTTATGATATATTGACCTCTTATTATGCTGTGATATTTTTAGTGTGAATTTTTCTTGAACAGATTTTGGTTACTTTATAAATATTTTAATATCAATAAAATTTTTTAAAAAAATTATGCTACACCTTGATTTTTTATAGTTTCATACAATACTAGCAGTCACTTTTCCGAATATTACTGAGGTAGTTTTAATTTCAAAATCAAATTAAAACCACCGCACCCATTAGTGCATTTGTTGTCCCACAAATTGGCTTGACAAATTAGATTTCTTTCCCTATTTCCAAATTTATGTAGTGAAAAGTGTATTGTTGTTTTCATTAATGACAACTGTTGTCATGATTAATCAGAAAAATAAGCATTTCTCTACTATTAGCTTATGTAATAGAGCAATATCATTTTTATTGGAAAAAAGAAACAAAAAGAGAGAGATGTCCAGTTCAGCACATAGGAGAGGATGAAATATGATAGGAATAGGATTACCTTTTATCAGGTAACATGTTATTGTCATTTAATAAAATAAAGTATTTAACTATTTATTATTATCTCTTTAGTTTATGATATAATTGATTATGTCACTAACAAAAATTTCAATTATTTAAGTGGATTCCGTGATTGGCCAAGATTCAAGCATATAAACAAAAAATAGTAGATAAGGAATCGGCAGTTTCATTTTTGTTTTCTATGGTGAAATTGTTTGAAATGCCAATTCCTTCTTCCAAGTTTGATTTAAGTTCAATCCCCCCTTCTAAATCTAAAAAATTACAATTTATTCTTTAAAAACTTAAAAGAATATCATTTTTTTAACGTTAAATTGATTTGATATCATCTCATATTTTTAACGTTAATAATAATAAAAATTTTACATTAAATTTTAAGAATGATAACTATATTTCAACCTATATTTTTTTTTTTTTGGATTCCTTTAGAAAATAAAATGTTAAGATATCTTCATTCTTTAACATTATTTTATTGTATTTATTTACTTTTTGAGTCATTACAAAAGATTATACAATGAGTTTCTTCAGGAAACATTTGGGTAATTGAAGAAAGTGCCACAAATCCAATTGCATTAAGTTTCATCTACTATGCTATTGATTAATAAAATCTTTAAATTGTTTCACTTACGAATGGAGAGAATGAAACAATTTAGCCAAAGGTTGGAACACCATTTTTTTTTAACTAAAAAGAAAAATTATACAATGGATTAAAAGTAAAAAGAGAAAAGAAAAAAGAAAAGAATAAAACAAAAATCTTGTAAAGTCTAAGAAAACTTCCAATTCATAATTATACATATCTAGAATTGTAGCCTCTGACGTATTGAGCAAGATAAATGACATGGCAAGTGACGCATTGGCAGTGAACACAAAAATCGCCATCCTCTTCCCACTGTACATGATTTACACACCAAAATAATATTAAAAAAAAAAAACACAAATACTCCAATATTATAGCCAAAAAGAAAAAAAAAAGTTTATCTTGAATACCAAATCCATGATTCTCATCATCATGGTCCCAACCCACCCACACGCTTCAACTACTAGAGGCCTACAACACCTTTCTCTCTTTTCTCTCTCCGCGGAAATGAACGAGTTTTTATTAACTTTGTATGTGTGTGTGTTGTAGCATAGTGCACAATCATCTAGGTAGATTCTCTTTTGCTTTGCTTTTTAGCTCTTAGGTTATTTTAAGTTAACTTCTTTTATTTTTATTTCTGTTTTTTCTGCTTTAAAACACCAAGAAGAAGGCAACAACATGCACATTTATACACAGCCCACTTTACCAACGCTGTTCAAACACGTAAACTCAAAAAGCACCCACAGTCACACCCACACGCACACATATGCACACTCACTGACACATACACACCCAAACACACACACAAAAAGTCACAAAATACATGGGGATACAATAATATCTAGCAATACCTAGGAACACAACCGTTTATCAAAAAAATAAAAAAAAATAAAAAACCTAGGAGCACAACCAAAACTCTAGCTTGAGTTGAGTTGAAATCTAGACTTCAATCTCACTATTTCAGTTTTTTAATTATTATTTATATATATTTTAAAATTTTTATTTTAAAATATTGTAATATAGGTGTATATGACAGCTAGTCTGTGATAGATTTTACTCTTTTATATTTATTTTTTTCATTTAAATAATATAATATTTTTTTAATGGAAATATATAAAATCTATTTATTTCATGGGACTAAATATTGTGCTTGTAGGATTCACCTCACATAAGATAAATGTTATATTATATATGTGTTATCTAAAATAAATCTTTTTTTTTTTCTGAGACCTTCTATAAATATATATTTTTTATTATATGTCATTAGTAACTTATTAGAACCCTCTTAATAATTATAAAATATTTTTTTGAAAATTGATGTGATTTTAGAATTATTTTGGAATTATTTTGTTCTTCTCATAATAAATTTATATGATTAGTTGTTATTGAAGGCTTGGAGTACTATTATTTTCAACTTGTTTTGTTATTATTATTAATTTTTTTAAAAATGTTAATATATATCCTAAGAGTATGTACGGAAACTTCCAGAACTAAAAATATTATTATTTTCAACTAGAAGCTTATCTTTTTTAAAATAAATAAAAAAAACTTGAAATCTTATCATTATAACAAACCCACGACCACGAACTAAAAAAGTATGTGCGTAAATTTCGATAACAAAAAATGTACGAAATTGTGTTTGTGTCTATCTTTTATTATTTGTATTTTTAGGACAAATATTTGTGTCTCTCTAATAATAAACTCCACTTTTAAGTTTCAAGTTTAGTCCCACTCTCCACACATTTGCACAATTCATTCAGACACTCTCTCTCTCTCTGTCTAATAAAAAGAGTCTCTCACTCTTCTCTCACTAGGAAATAGCCACGTCATTTCCTCCTCATTATCCAACCACCGCCTGCCGTCCTCAAAGTCTCTCTCTCTCTCTCTCTCTCCTCTTTCTAGTCTTAGCTGTTTCTCACTGTAGCTCCTTCCTTCTTCTTCTCCTCTCTCTCTCTCTCTCTCTCTCTTAATTCATTCATATCTGAATCTTCTTCCTTTTCCCATATAAATATCCTAAACAATCCCCACATCCAAGTTTACTCTCTCTGAGTCTCTCTGTCTCTCTCTATCTGTCTGTGTTGTTTACTCAGAAATCAGCAGCTAAAAATGCCTGCTTGGTGGCCGAGAAAGTCCAGCAAAAACAAGCAACAGCAACAAAAGGCTGTAAAAGATCAACAAAACCCACTTACCGCTAACCTCAATCCATCCAAATCGCCAATCAAAACCATCGGCAACACTAAGTCCAAAGACAAACCCAAGAGCTTTGATGGTGTTTTATCCAGGAATTCGCCTCGTGCCAGCAAGGACTTCGGACCCGGCGGATCCTCCTCCGGGTTCTCGGGTTTCGATTCCGATAGCCACCCTCTTCCTCGGCCGTCGATTTCTTCCGGTCCCGAACAAGTCCAGCCCGGTGTGGTCGGGTTGGGATCCGGGTCCGGCTCGGTTTCCAGTGTTAGCTCATGTGGGTCCTCTGAGGATCACCCGGTTGCTCAGGACCAGGGTCACTTTGGTAATCACAGGTTGGTTTGGTTTGGTTTTTCACTTTTTTTTTTTTTTTGTTTTAATCAATTCTACACCTTTGAATCTTTGATTGATTAATTCATCATTAAAATGTTATTATTGAAGTATTTATTTGAACTGGTTTTATGAAAGTTAGTAACTTTAATTCAATTTTGTTACCAATATAGGCAGATTCTTATTCACCACAAATTAAAAAAAAAAATTAATTTTTTTTAAAAAAGGAACTTTATCTCTAATTTTAGCTGTCAGAATTTTGGTTGATTTGAATATGTGGGTATTTTTTTTTTTTGGTATCCTATTAAAATTCCACATGTGGGTTTTTTTTTTTTTTTTTTTTGGGTTGTATGTGGAAGTTTTATTCTGGTTCTGAATCAAAATTCCACATATGGGTCTGCTATCAGTTATGCTTTGTCAGTCTTTGGGTTTTGTGTTAATCAATTTTAGGTTTTTGATTGATTAAATTCATCATAAAAATGTCATTATTAATGTATTTATTTGGACTGGTTTTTTTTTAGCAAGTTAGTAACTATGAATAAACACATCTTATAAAAAAAAAAAAACAAAAAAATTCAATTTGTTACCAAAATAGGCAGTTTCTAATTCACCCATGTCCCAAAAAAAAAAAAAAAACACTATCTCTAATTTTAGCTGTCAGAGTTTTGGTTGTTTTGAATATCTGTTTTTTTTTTTTTTTTTTTTTTTTTTTTTAAATTTCTGGTTTCCAAAATCAAAATTTGACATATGGGTCTGCTCAGGCTTTTTGAACTGAGGTTATTTGCTACTCAAATTTAATTTAATTTTTTTTTATATATTTTTTTTCTTTCATTTTGTTTTTTGTCAGATTTGGATAGCTTTGCAATGTGGTTTCCATGATTACAATCAACATAGTTATAAACCATGTGGGTGTGCTGTCAGCTTTGTTCTCTGAGCCGCATGAACTTATTTTCAATTTTGTCCGTTTCTATAGTTGTTTTTCACCCTGACAGCCTATCCGAGTATTTGCCTTTTTTTTTAACCCTGTAAATAGATGACTACCCTTGAAAAAAATTTATCAGAAGCTTTTAAGTTCTCTTGAGAATTTGAGCTATAGTCATGAAATTTCTATATTTTGGTGGACAATCTTGATCACATGCATTTTTCTGCATGAAACTCAGTGTTACTCATTGTAATAGTCTCTGCTGCTTTCTTCAATAACAAGGATGTCAAATACTTCATATTTAACATTCCACGTACTTACCTTGACTGGTTTATACATTTCCCTTTGATAAACTACAATTTTTCCTAAAAGCTTAAGCTATTAAGAAATTGTGAGTTTAATTATTTAATCATTATTCCAACGCTCGCTGTGAAGAAAGATAGCAAAAATTTGAATATAATGGACTGTACTTGGTTTTAGTCTTAAGAAATTAATGAAAAATCTGACCAATTAATGGCCTTGTACCAACTGGTACTTCTCTTTATGGAGGCAGAAGTCTAGGGTACAACTTGTTGTGGGCATGGGATTAGTGAGGTTAGCTATTATTCTATTGTCTAGCTAAAATCCCAAAAAAATAAAACCTCAACGAATAATTCCAATTAAGCTTCTTTAATGCTACTGTGAATGATAAACTGTGTTGTATCTTGGTTGTAGAGGACATGGTGATACCATGTTTAGCATGAGATCAAGAAGCCCGGGTCCAGGGTCAAGGGGACCGACAAGCCCCACATCACCTCTTCACCCACGGCATTGCTTGAGCCTGGAGTCTCCAACTGGAAAGCAAGAAGATGGGAAGAGTCAATGTCATCGTCTACCTCTTCCTCCGGGTTCTCCTACTAGCCCTTCTGCCTTGCCCAACACAAGAGCGATTGTCAGTGAGAACACAACTTCTTCACAGTCCAAATGGAAGAAAGGAAGGCTTCTAGGAAGGGGGACTTTTGGGCATGTATACCTTGGATTTAATAGGTAATTGTTGTGCATAATGGATATATTATTTGGTGCTTCCCTAATTTCGGAAATGAAGTTACATTAGAGGTTAGGGTTATCAGGGAAAATTTTAGTATTGTGTGCTTATTGTCACATAGACTTAAAGTCCCCTGGTTTTTTTATTTTTTATTTACAAAATAAGCTTATCTTTTCTATTGACTTTAACTATCAAAGTTCACAGAAACTAATTTAATTATGGTAATTGCATGCACTTGCCAGTTGGTATGGAGCCTTTACTATGGCAATACCAGGTAAAAAGCCAAGTTGTTATTACGATTGTTAAAAAAATGAAAAAGGGAAAGAAACCATGTCTCCAGATAAATGAACTTGTATATCTATTGGGCAACTCTTATACATGCATATATAAAAGAAAAGAAAAGCAGAAACTCTTTTAACTCCATGACTTGGAGGTCCATGTGAGTTGCCACATGTGTAGTGGAGGTGCACATCTGTTTTGAAATCAATATTAGAGACATGAAGTGTATGGTGGTGTGAGTGGTCCAGATGGGCCTGAAAAGAACTCAGCAGCCATTTGATGAAGTAAAAAACTGTGGAAAGTGGAGTAAAGAGTTGCCTTTTTGCTATTTTAATACCTCTCTAATTGTTATAATTGCAACTATAACAGTGGAAGTGGGCAAATGTGTGCAATAAAAGAAGTCAAGGTTGCTTCTGATGATCAGACATCCAGAGAATGTCTCAAGCAACTGAACCAGGTAACTGATTTTAGCTAATTTATAAGTCTCTTCAGTTTTCATATTTTTGTTACTTGAACGGTTGAATTTGTACTGTCAGATTGCTTTACATCATCTGATAGTAGATAAAGTTTTTAACTGAATCTTTTCTTGTCAACAGGAAATAAATTTGCTTAATCAGCTTTCACATCCAAACATTGTTCGATACTATGGAAGCGAATTGGTAAAAATTTCATCTGATAAAGGCCAATAGATATGTGCATGCACACACAAGTCACAACCACATATATGTACACACTAATATAGATAGGCAAGAGACAGAGAGAGAGTGAAGGAATTTCATGTTCAAATTTATGTAATATATGAATATTGGATTCTGCATTTGTAATGATAATGAAATATTATGTTCTCAGGGTGAGGAAGCGCTCTCAGTTTATTTGGAATATGTCTCTGGTGGCTCAATCCACAAATTACTTCAAGAATATGGTCCCTTCAAGGAACCTGTCATTCAAAATTATACCAGGCAGATTGTTTCTGGGCTTGCCTACTTACATGGGAGGAATACAGTGCACAGGTATTTGCATATCTATTGTGGTTCCTAAGTAGTTTATTCCAGGAATTGCAGCTTTGTTAGTTTCTTTAGGGTTATTAAATATTGTGGTTTTCCTGGCAGGGACATCAAAGGGGCAAACATTTTGGTAGATCCTAATGGCGAAATCAAGTTGGCTGACTTCGGCATGGCTAAACATGTACATTTATCTTACCCCATAAACAGAAGTTTACTTCTAGAATACTTGGGGTATTTTTAGTACAAAAGCATACAACTCTACTAGAGCAATAATATGCTCAAGTAAAGTGGGAGTGAAATAAATTTGTTTGTGTAATGCTGGTAATGGAAATTTATTTTGACTACCAAATATTTGAACCCCAAATTGTCATAAGATTTTGAGTTCTCTCTCTCATCTAATTTCTATGCAACCAACTGGAATAAAGGGCATATAATTTACTAGTATGAAGCAAGCATCACATATTGGGGAGGCCATAAAAATATTTTTCCTATAAACATTGAGAATAGTTTGTGTTTGTATTCTTAAATTTTTTTATTGCTTTCCTGTTAATCATAAAAAACAATTCTGATTTTTGGTTATTCTGAACCAGATAACAGCAGCTTCCTCAGTGCTCTCTTTCAAGGGTAGTCCTTACTGGATGGCGCCTGAGGTATATGCTCTTTGTCTCTCCTTCCACACCAACTCCCTCTCTGCTTCACACTGACATGCGCATTATCCTCTTTTTTCCACTCTGCATCTTTCTTGTTTCCTATTGGTGTTCACTAAGGTTTGTGTTACTCATTTTCTATCTTGTTTTGTAATTTTAGGTTGTAATGCATGGAAATGGCTACAATTTAGCTGTGGATATTTGGAGCTTGGGATGTACGATTCTTGAAATGGCAACGTCCAAACCACCTTGGAGTCAGTATGAAGGGGTGAGATATAGGATATTCAGAAACTTTTTTTTAGGTGTTTGTTGGAACAAAATGGTTATGTTTTGTTATGTTTGTTTCAACAGGTGGCAGCACTATTCAAAATTGCAAGCAGCAAAGATATCCCTCATATACCTGAAAGCCTTTCAAATGATGCAAAGAGTTTTATAAAGCTATGTTTGCAGCGAGAACCTTCAGCGCGCCCTACAGCCGTAGAACTGCTAAATCATCCTTTCATTCGAGATCAGGCAACTACTAGAGTGGCTAACATGAATGTGACCAAGGATGCCTTCCCTTTCATGTTTGATGGAAGCCGCACACCGGTAATGGCCTAAGATTGTCATCCTTTTCAATAGTGTATGCTTTATAATTTCTAATATAAGAGGACGTGATATATGATGATTCAATTCTATTTGAAGTTATGCAACAGATATAAAGAAGAAATTTGGAACACTTTTTTTCTTTAAAAAAAAAAATCTCTAACATACATATTTTATGGTGAAGGAGCTGTAATATTGACTCATGAAATATTTGATTATTATGTTCACCAAAGAGATAAAGAACATTGTCACATTGTTTAGGGCTTTCACTCATGAGCATTGTGCTTGTAAACAATATTTCTGATGTTTGTAGTGTAAATACAGTATTATTTTAATTTAGTTTTATATAATTTTTGAAGTTAATTTTATTTTTTTGGTCACTTTGATTTTATTTTAGGTCCTATTAATTTTATTTTGAAAGTCAAGTGCATTTTCATAATTCTATAATTGGACTTTTCCAAGTCAATTGGATTTAGGGTTAAGTCCTAGTAGTTTATCTAAGCATGCTATTATACTCCAATGGCAACAGTTGGACAGTTTTTTTAATGGTGTAATGTTGATTTCAGCCAGCCCTAGGTATTGATTCCTAGCCAAGTAAGCCAAGCTGTTGAATCCTAGGTTATTTTTGTTTTTCTATTCAATCATGTTGTTGCATCCATCTTGGTTTTTTCCAGCGTCAGGTTTTGGTATTAGAGCCAAATTTGATCCTGGTTTTCCAGTATCACTGTTGATCACAACTAGAAGTGCAGCTAGGAAAAAAAAAAACCTATTGAACCATACATTACTTAAAACCCAAGCCCATGTTGCAACCCAAAACAACCCATCAACTAGGCAATCCATATCAAACCCCAAAACAGCTCAGGATCCACCAAATCCTATCGGATCCATGTAGAAAAAACATAATTTCCCTAACTACCCACACTGCTGATAGCCATGCCCAACCACTGTTGTCATAGCTAAAACAACCAGTTCGGTTAGCAAATGTCCTAGCCCAATGCACAGTGGTAATGTTGAGAGGCACCTACGTCTGATGGATGCCAGGACCCCTGGATTTTCATTTTTTCACCAATTGTTTACATGAGATGGATCAGTTCTTTGAACCAGTAGGTTTATCTAATACTAAGAAGGTTAGGCTTGTAAAAATTAAAAAAAAAAAATGGAGCTATGGATTACTGCAATGGTATTGAAAACCTTTGCCATAGATTGGACAAGCCCGCTGTTACTGATGGGGAAGAAATGAAGGTAAAACTTTGAGTGGATATCTACTTCAATCCTATTGAAAGAAATATCTAACTCATTTTTATCAGTCATTAGGATTGAAGTAGATATCCTCTCTAAGAACGCAGTTTGCTTGGATAATGAACTTTCCGTTGAAAAGTTCTCAATGGTTAGATGTTGCGGCTAATCAACCCTAGGTGTTGATTCATTGGTTTTGTTTCTCTAGCTTGGTGATGATTTCAAGGAAGCATAGGTGCTTATTCCTAGGTTTTTGTTATTTTGTTGTGCCTCAATTTTGTTGTGTTTGTTTTGGTTTTGTTTTTGCATCCATTTGTCTCTCAAATCTATTATATTGAAGTGAAATGCGGGCTAGATAGTACTATTGTTGAAAACCTTAAATGACAAACTCAAATTTATTTCTATGATTATCATTACAAATCAGGAAAAAGGAACATAGAAATTAAAGGAAAAAAAAAAGAATCCTATAGGGGTCTTATGATTTGATGGTTGGAGTTTGATGAGCAGATAAGCACCTGATCAGGATAAGATTGTTTACACAATTTGTATGCATTTTAATCAACATGAGTTTTTGTTTGTTTGTTTTATTTATTTTTTAAATGAAAAAGAACAGCACAAGAATTAGAATCATCTTTTCAGATGAGATTTTAGAAAACTAAAGATATAAAAGGTTGATATATAGTTTCACTTTCTTTTCTATAAGAAATGAGGAAGGTCCTCAGTGGCAATTGACTTTGCCGAAGTTAAATCTATATCCTCTAATTTGTTTCAGTCAGTGAAGTAGGCACTAATCTAATATCTTACTTGCTTTAATTTTCTGAGCAGCCGGTGTTAGAACTCAATTCAAATAGGACAAATATCAATTTGATTGATAGAGATTATGCAACAATGCCAGTTGTTCCCACCAGTTCAAGTGCTTTGAGAAGCCCAAGGTGGCATCTCCTTCCTTTTTATCCTCATTCATGCTTAATAATTTTATGACATTATTGAAGTGACTGACCTCGCTTTCATACTTTTATGTGCAGGGATAGTGCAAGAACGATTACATCTTTGCCTGTATCTCCCTGTTCAAGCCCATTAAGACAATATGGAACTGCACACAAGAGCTGTTATTTATCTCCTCCTCACCCAGCTTATGCTCTGGGGGGACAAGGCGGCTACAATTTCAATGAGTACTCATCATATACAATGAGACCAAACACAACATACACTCTCGATCCTTTTCATGAAACCTCTCCATATAGAGCTCATACCCCAGGTGGATCACCAAGAACAAGACCCATTTGAATGAGTGTAAATACCAACAAAAGCTAAAAAGTTTCCTTGTCTCCCTAGAATGCATCATGGAGTGGAGCGAGACTTCTGTATTAAGAGGATTTAGTATTCATGCTCCTTTTATTTTTCAGATATTTTGGCAGTTTTATTTTGCTGACCTCTTTTAGGAGACTGGATTCTTTCTGGATGGGAGCTTGAAGAAGTAGCGTAGAGAAGGGGGGAGTAGTAAGAGCTCCAAAATCATGGGCAGATGCTGGATTTCTTGATCTTGTAACACTCTCTTGATTGTTGTAAATGGAAGGTGGTCTCTGTGTTTGTAAAATTTTTATTGTATATTGGTCCATAGTATAAGCAAGTTATAATAGTTCATCGCATGAAATCATTGTTTTTACCAACAATTTAAGCTAGAGAATGAAAGGTTTCCCTGCTTAGACTCCTAATCAGGATCTATACCTCTGTCCAAAGTCTGTTGACTCTTTCCCCGTGAACTTGGAAATGTAAATAGGTATAGAATAGTTATATTCTGATATCCACCTCAAAGATCAAGAAAACCAAAGTTTTATCTAACTCAGAAAAGTGTCAACTGCAATTGCATGTTTCCTAATGTGGTTGTGACATGTTAACAAGCTTTTATTCTTTCAAATTAGTCTGAAAGGAGATTTGCCACCTGGTTAATATATTTGTTTCTTGTATGTTCCATTTGCTACGTTGATGTCTAGGATACATCAATCAGGCCCAGTTGTTACAAAAGTTTCTCTCATCACAATCATAATCATCATCATCAGCATTTTACTTTAAGCATAGACGACCTAGTGTTTCTAAACCCCACCACAAGGATGTAGACTTTAAATCTCCATTTTTCTTAGAACATCTCTTTTCCTTTGTCTTCTTAGTCCTCTCTTAGTAAATACTAAATAGTTCTGGTGGCATCAAATAGCACGGCCTCTTCTATTAGCTTTCTAATTAATAAATAGGTATTCCATATATAGGTTCATCAAATCTCAAAACTCAAAAGTATACCTCTTGACTATAGCTGACAAATTCTAGGCCATGAAAATTCAGCAGCAGATCAAGTCTCAAATGGGGAGTAAAGGCCATCAGACAAAATGAGAAATACTTGGGATTGCCATCCAACATAGGTTGAAGCAAGAAGAAGACTTTTGCCTCTATTAATGAAAGGGAGGCGGTTGATACATCATGAACAGTCTTCTGCTTATAGGATTTTGAAGGCCAAATATTTTCCACAAGGGACTTTCATGACAGCAGCAATTGATAGACATGGATAGAAAGTACTCCGCTGTATCAATTTGATGAGTGGGTCAAAAGAGATGAAAATAAAAGTGACCCATAAGTTGCCTAGATATGCACAACATGTATCCAGTCTAATGTACTGGTAGTGGTTGGAGGAAGCTCCACCTTGTGTGCAAGCCCAAATTCTTGCTGATGTAGTATATATAATTTCCCTAAAAAAAAATTGCCCAAAATTACGGTATTAGAATCCTATAATTTTTGAAAAGATTAAAATACAGCATAACAATTAGTAACATAGACACCAAAAAAAACCTTCTCCCCCTTTCTCCGTGCGTGTTAAAAATCTACTTAAAAGATTCTCTCTCTCTATATTATAGGCGGATTCCAGTCGACCCACCTCACTTTCCTAGTCTAGTATAGTTTGTCATCATCAACATCCTGGTGGTGCTCCAACATTCCGACTGAATAGGCGTCTTATTTTGCTAAGCACAACCCAAATTTTGAACATAGTAAATGAAAAGGCTAGGAAGAAGATCTTCATTGAGTCTGAGACTATTGAGCTCAATTAATTTCCAAGCCACTCCTGTTGTTTTTGTTGACAGAACTGGGACCTCCAATTATTTTGGTGATAATGAGACTGATCATCAGGCTTTGTTGGCCTTCAAAAGAAAGATCACACATGACCCAACAAACGTTTTGAGCTCGTGGAATAACTCCTTCCATTTCTGTGAGTGGGAAGGTGTTACGTGAGGCCGCTAACATAGAAGAGTAGCAAAATTAGATCTTTACTATAGAGAATTGGTCGGTTCCTTGTCTCCATACATAGGCAAAATCAGCTTCATTAGGGAAATCATGCCGGCAAACAACACCATTGGAGGCAAAATCCCTGATGAAGTGGGCCGTCTATTCAGGTTGCAAGTATAGATCCTGTCTAAATAACTCCTTTCGAGTCATTCCAGGAGTATGGAATGTCTATTTTGGTGTGGAATGTCTATTCAGGTTGCAAGTCTAGATCCTGTCTAATAACTACTTTGATTTTGAAAATATTATATGTTTGAGAAAGATCTCTAAAACAATATTAGGATTAAAGAAAACCAACTCAAAAGAAAAATAGAGACAAAAAACCTCTAAAATTTACATGGTTTGGCAATAACTTACGTCTATAGGCGACGAAGAAATTTCACTAACAAATTTGATATAATATAAATATGGTGTAGAAGCATTTTTACACGATCTAAATCTCAAATACACCCAAATAGCAATCCCTCACAATTACAAAGATTAAAGGTTGCACCTAAAACAAATAGAGACTTTTCTCTACTCTGCAACACCCTCAAAGGGAATTCTCCATAACCCAAACCAAATCACGACCAAATACAAATTGCCATAAAGTACAAACCAAAGAGATAACTACTAAAGAAATTTGCACCAAATAAAAAGGCATAATACTGCCAAAAGATCTTACAAGTATTAATGGTTTCGGCACACATAGAGAAACAAAAAGACAAGTTGAACACCTCTTTGCTTATTTTCTAAATACGAGACAGGATATATTTTTGTTAGTTTATTTGCTAAATGTGTAATAAAACAATAAGAATTTGCTTACTTTTAAAATGATAAAACTTAAGTAACCTCTTGCTATCGAATAAGAGATCTAAGGTTCGAATTATACCTATACCAAAAGCCAATTTATGTCTTGGCTTTATAATAAATAACAATAATCTTAAAGTAGATTCCATAGATTAGAATTATATCGTCTCAATAATAATAATGATAATAGATTGGTGTGTGGTGAGTTTTTATTTATTTATTTTTATTTTATATAATTTTTATTATTAAATTTTGAATATTTTATAAATTGTAAGAATTATTTTAACTTATTTTAATGGGTGAAGTGCTAAGGTAAAAGATAAAAAGTATGGTGAATTATGAAATAGTGTGTTAAAATAGTATTTTAGGGTGCTAAAGTTGCATTGTTTGGTTCCTAAAAAAAAAAGAAAAAGAAAAAAAAAAGCATTGTTTTAGCACACGGATGGCTAAACAAACAAAGGGGGGCGGTTTGGAATATTAATTTGAAATTCTTATAGTTTCAATTATTTTAACGTCATATTTTTCTTATAAATAATTGACAAAATGAAAGAAAACGAAAATATTACCCACTTTCTTGTCTTAATTTGTTGTGAGAGAGAGCAAATAGAAGAGAAAGGTAATTTGTCATTTTATATCAATTTTGATCCCAAATAGATGTTACGTTGTAGTTCAAAACTTCAAATTAGAGGGGTTTATTGTAGACGTAGCAAAAGGGTGGGTTAGGTTGGGTTTGGGTCGGGTTAGTCGAGTTGTGGGTCGGGTTGGGTTGACCCGTATTTTTCACATGAATTATTATTTAAAAAAAGTATATATATATATATATATATATATGTGGGGCCCGGCCCAGAAATAATGGGCTATTCCAAATTCAGGTCCGTCCGAGGAGCGTCCTGTCCGAAGAGAAACCACGTATGAAGCATTACTCAATCCCATAAACGCCAAGGAAACCTGTCCGAGGAGTAACTCCTCCTCGGACATCACGAAGCCCAGACGAGGAACTCTCCCCAGCCACTTCGGTTCGTCCTCCCAACATATAAAATGAATAAAATCCAAAATATCCCATGGAGAGCTACCACCACATTAATTGCGCCCCAACCACCCTCTTGGCCGCATTAATGAGGAAATGACCCCTGAACAGTACCGCCTTGGCCTCTGCAACTCACATGGGGAGAGATGAAGGCGTCTGATGGGACAGCCACTCAAGTATGTGCTTAGATAGTCAACAAGTGTAGGGTTGAGATGAGAGAAGAGAACTATATAATGTAGTGGAGTCCCTTAAAGAGGGGGACGAAAATTTCTGTATGAGGAACGAAAGAAATAAACTTATACGGGAGAGATCCATTTTCATGTCTTTATTTTCTGCAACCATATTGCCCATGCATCAGACTGAATAGACACGCTGAGGCCAAGTTCTTTGACCCATCCTCTACAAATATTTATTGTGGGTTGCGCTTTGGGCCAGGACCTGATCAATCGAATTTGGGTCAGGAAAATCGTGCAACTACAATATATATATATATATATATACATATATATTTCATTTGGAAAGTCCCTTAACAAATTACTTGATGTAAAATGCACTACTTTGAATTTATCACTTATATCAAGAATGAGTTCAGTTACACAAATTACTACTTGTTTAATAATTTTAAAATTATACAAATCCCAACGTTACTAACCAAAGCAAAATGGCACAATGAAAGAATAAGTAAAATAAATACAAAAGTTTTATTTTTACACAAATCAACATCCCAAAACATAAAACAAAATTACAAACGATGGGTTGACCCTTATTTTTCACATGAATTATTATTTTAAAAAAAAGAAAACATATATTTTTCATTTGGAAAGTCCCGCAGCAAATTATTTGATGTAAAATGCACTACTTTGAATTCATCATTCATATCAAGAATGAGTTCAGTTACACAAATCAATACTTGTTTAATAATTTTAAAATTATACAAATCCCAACATTACTAACCAAAGCAAAATAGCACAATGAAAGAATAAGTAAAATAAATACTCAAGTTCTATTTTTACACAAGATCAACATCCCAAAACATAAAACAAAATTACAAATGTCTTATTGGATATTTTGGCTTCACTTTTTTCATATTGATGAATGTTTCTCATACATGTTTATAATTTTAAATATTTTTTTTAATTAACTCTTCTATAATCAGATTATCTTGGCATGTACTTTGTAATTTAATATCTAAAAATCTTTACAAAAAAAAAAAAAAAAAAGCCTCAACTATTCATCTTTCAATTCATTTGCATGTAGTTATGTAAAAGTGTCCATTGTTTCCTTAAAACTCACAACAAACAATTAAACCAATATTGTCTTAATTTTATTATTTTTTTTTACAATTTTTTTTTTTAAAATGGTTTAGGTCACAGGTCGGGTCACAAGTCTACCCGGTTTTACTTCAGGTCAAAAAATTCTGGTTCAAGTTGGTCAAGTCAGAAAATTTTGACCCATTTTACCATGTTTAATTTATTGTAAGTTTTCAAAATTCAAGGGCACAAACTCATATTGACCATCTATAACAAGCACATGATATGGACTTTACACAGCTGAGAAACTGAAGACAAGGTGAAGATGCCGCAATTATTGAAAAACTAGGCACGATATAGGCACATAAGAGCACTCATAGTAGTGAAGCTAAATAGCTATATAGCTATTTTAGCTTTACCAAAACACAAAAACCCATACTACAACAGTGGAGCGAAAGGTAAAATTTTTACCTTCATTGCTACAGTGCATAGCTATGTATGGTTGTGCACTGTAGTTGAGCGCTAAATTTTTTATTTTATTTATTTATTCTCCAGCTGGATTAAAATATTATTTTTTCCTTTTTTTTTTTTCTTTTTCTTTTCTTCTCAGAACTCTCACAAACTCTCAACTCTCTCTCTCAACTTTCAGACCTCTCACGCCGCCGCCCCCCTGACCTACGCCGCCACAAACCCAACTCTGACCATGGCAACCCCCACCACCACCACATCAGTCATAAATCCAACCATACCCACACTCATCAAACCTACCACTACCAGAAAAAAAAAAAAATGAAGAAGCAAACATCGGCAAAACCCACAACCAAAACATCACCAAAACCCATGGCCAAAATCCATCACTGAGAGAGTCACAACCCATGAACCATAACCGGACTAAGCGGACTTGAGAGACCAGTGAACTAGAGGAGAGAGCTGGACTTGAGAGACCAACGACAGATCCACCCACAGAGAGAAGATGGAGGTTTGGCTTGGTCAAGTGGGTTGCATGGCCTTTGATGGTGGTGGGTTGCAATGGCTTGTGATGGTGGTCCGGCCATGGTGGCTTGGTGATGGTGTTCCACCATGGGTTTTGGGTTTGAAGGAGAGAGAGTAGAACAAAAGAGAGAAGGAAGAGAGAGAGACTGAAATGAAATAATGAGAGAGAGAGAGAAGAAAAATCAACCAATAATTTGTATATTTATAATTTGGTTTTAAAAAAAATATTGTTGTTATACTAGATGATAATAGGCTATCATGATGATTGAGAAATTTTTTTTAGTCAAAAGATAAATTTGTATATATATAAATTGGGGTTAAAACAAAATATTGTTGTTACACTAGATGATTATTTGCTATCATAATGATTGAGAAATTGTTTTAGTAAAAAAAAAAAAAAAAATGTATAAGTATAATTTAGGGTTATAAAAATCACTTGTTAACATTAGATGATTATTTGCTATCATGTGGTGGCGGCGGTGGAAGAGTCGGTGGCAGCGGCGGTGGTGTTGGCAGTGGAAGAGTCGATGGTGGTGGCAGTAGTGGCAGTGGAAACGATTGCGGGTGGTCGTGATTGTTGTTTATTGTATTGGATATATTATTTAATTGTAGTGGATATATTATTTTATTGTAGTAAATATACTATTTTATTGTGATATTTATATTATTTTATTATGTTGAAAACTAAAATAGATCCACTACTGTAACATGTTTTGTAAAGTGAGTAGGTAAAATAGATAAAGTAATTTTTTGTAGTGTCAAATAGCTAAATTTTTAGCTCCACTGCTGTGGATACTCTAAGAGCATCCACATTAATGGAGCTATAATTTTTGCTATTTGGCTTCACCAACAGTTACTTTATCTATTTTACCTTTTTACTTTATAAAATATCCAATAAACAATATAATAAAATAATATATCTACTACAATAAACAATTCATTTATTTATTATTTTTTCCCTATTCTTCATTATCTTCAAGCACCACCACCGCCACCACCAATGAAGAAGAACCAAAAAGGCAGCAGCCCCACCCCAAATCACCCACAACACAAACACAAACCCATCAAAGAACATTGAATTGTCAACCATAAAACTTCTGTAAAATCACTAGGTGCTATTCTTTTCGTTGAGGCAAGCTTGGTTAGCTCTGCTACCGCCTCCTTTCATTTTGACGATTTGGTAGCTTTCACTCCATCAAATAACATATGTGCATTAACTTTTGCTCAAATATACAGTACCATATGGATGGACCCCTTTTGTGCTCAGAACTACTTTGCTTTTTCAATAAATTGCTCCAACACAGCTTTCTATCTTTCTGCATAGCTTCCATACTTTTATTATTACGGAGTATTTATCAAATGCTAAATCTCATTGAAATTCTAGATTCCGTTAAAATTCACAAGCTAAACAAGAAATATCAGATCAGGAAAAGAAAAGTTGCAGAAAGATCAAGAAAGCTTGAGAAAATAGAGAGAAAATTCAGAGAGAAGAAAGAGAATTCTTATTGCTTTGAGTTTATGAATTACAGAGACTACCTACCATACACACTAAGCTAGTATTTATACAGCAGTTACAAAACCAAAATGCGCGGGAAAGCTTTAACTAACTCCTAACAGATTCCCTAATAAAGCTCCTCCAATAAGATTAGACCAAGTGGCACTCCCTCTAATTACTTAATTAACCAACTTCACTCATGTGCAGTGCACATGTCATTTAACTACTTAATGCCTTAAGTAGCTTCTTTAGCCATGCTTCAAGCCTCTTGTGATGCTTCCTGTGATGCTTTACCTGTGCACTACATGTCTTCAAATTAGATTTACTTCCTTCCTTCAATCCTGTTTTACCCTTCTTCAATTTACCTTTATCTTTAGTTTTAGGCTTCTCTTTAACAGCCCCCCCTCAAGACCAAAGTTGCTTCTGCGGTAGAAATAACTTCTGTGTCTTGCCATGATTGTGGATAAGTAATGTTGGAACTGAAAATATTGAGTAGGCCTAATCTATTGATCAAATCTAGGAATACATGTGCACCAAGTGCTTTAGTAAACACATCAGCCAATTGCAAATGAGTCCTGACATGGAAAGTCTTGATCATACCTGCTTGTATCTTCTCCTTGACCAAATGGCAATCTACTTCTATATGCTTTGTCCTCTCATGGAAATTAGGGTTTGCAGCTATGTGCAAAGCTGCCTTGTTGTCACAGTGAAGGAGTGCAGCTTTAGAATGCTCAATCTTGAAATCTTCAAGTAGATAAAACAGCTAAGTAATTTTACAACATGTTGAAGCCATTGACCTGTACTCAGCCTCTATTGAAGATCTTGACACAGTATTTTGTTTTTTAGACCTCCAAGATATTAAATTCTCACCAAGGAAGATACAATACCCTGTCAATGACCTCCTAGTATCAAGGCATCTTGCCCAATCTACATCACAAAATGCCTTCAATTAAAAATCTGATTTGGCTGAGAAAAACAATCCTTGCCCTAGAGCACCCTTGATGTATTGTAAAACCTTGAGTGCTGCCACCATATGAGGATGCCTAGGCTTGCTCAAAAAATAGCTCAATCTATTTACTACAAAGCAAATGTCTGGCCTTGTCAAAGTTAAATACATCAACTTGCCTGTGAGCCTTCTGTATTGTGAAGAATCATCAATCAACTCTCCCTTATCCTTGGACAATCTAAGATATTGTTCCATAGGAGTTTTCATAGGCTTGCAACCCAACATGCCTAAATCTGTCAACACTTCTAAAGCATATTTTCTCTGATTAAAAGCAATGTCCTTGTCACTCCTTGCCACTTCTAAGCCCAGAAAATACTTCAAGGCTCCTAAGTCTTTTATCCCAAACTTAACATCCAAAAGCCTTTTTAAATCTGCCACACACTGAGCATCATTACCTGTGATCAATATATCATCTACATAGACTAGAAGGGCAGTAAAGTAAGAACTTTTTGAATGTACAAAAAGGGCGTAGTTAGTTTTTGATTGAACAAAACCCATTTCAGTAATTGTTGTGGACAACTTAGCATGCCACTGCCTGTTGGCTTGCTTCAAGCCATAAAGTGATTTTCTCAACCTGCATACAAGAGGTCTAGCATTAGTTAAGCAGCCCCCCTTGTTGTGATAGCACTGAGGTAAGGACATATACACTTCCTCCTCTAAATTACCATGGATGAAGGCATTATTACATCTAACTGATATAAAGGTCAACCCTTGATAGCAGCAATACACAATAACACCCTCACAGACACTAGGGGTGTGCACAAAACCCACCGACCCGCCAAACCCGACCCAACCCAACCCGACCCGCCGGGTTGGGTCGGTTTTTTAGGCTTGGTGGGTTGAGTTGGGTTATAAATTTTTTTTTTATGGTGGGTCGGGTTGGGTTTGGGTCATAAAATTACAAACCCGCCAAACCCAACCCGACCCACCCATATTTAATATATATTTAAAATATATTTTATATTTAATAATTTTTTTAAATCAATTATAGGGCACTTATATATATATTATATTATATTTAATAATTTTTTTAAAAAAACCAGCTATAGAGCAGCATTTCCTCAGTTCCTCCTACTAATACTAATTTTATATATATATATATATATATATATATATATATAATATATTATATAATTAATAAATTTTTTTAAATAGTCAGTTCTTCCTATCTTATATAAAAGCCAATTAGTTCACACAAATCCTAATAAATTACTATTGTTGTTTAGTTATTAGTGTTGTTTACCTTTAAGGAGTTATATTGATACTAATCTTTAGGTTTTTTTAATATATTAATTTTTTTTTCTACTCAATTTAATAATAATAATAATAATAATAATAATAAAAATTTGTCAAACCCATGGGTTCAACCCGACCCAACCCGACCCATGTGGGTTGGGTTGGGTTGGGTTGGACTTATGTGATGGGTTGGGTTGGGTTGAATTTTTTTTGACCCACCATGGTGGGTTGGGTCAAAAAATCCCCTCAACCCGACCCAACCTGACCCATGCACACCCCTAACAGACACTGATTTGGCAATTGGTGAGAATGTTTCAAAGTAGTCCAGCCCCTCCTATTGTGTATACCCTTTGGCCACTAATCTAGCTTTGTACCTCTCCACAGAACCATCTAGATTATACTTAATCCTATAAACCCATTTGCAACCTATTGGAATCTTCCCATGGGGCAAAGGAACCACATCCCAAGTGTGATTAAGCTCTAAAGCACCAATCTCCTTGTCCATTGCTCCCTGCCAAGCTTTTGAAAGCATAGCCTGATGGTAGAACTCAGGTTCAACTTTAGCACTAGTAATAAGAGCAAAAGCTTGATAGGAAGAACTAAGGTTAGTAGAAATATGAGAGTTGATGTCATAGGGACTACCTGGTGAGGGTTTGGTGGAAAGTAAAGAACAAGAGTAATCTTGTAAGTAAGTAGGTAGTCTATGAACCCTAGTGAACTTCCTAATTTGAGGTGGGGAAACATTAGGTAATGGTGGAGCAGTACAAGTGTCAAGTGTAGGAAATGAGGAACTAGGGTTAGCAAGGGACCATCTAAAAGAACACATTCTACAGTAGTAGGAGTGTTTGCTTTAGAAGTTGGAAGATCAGGAATGAAAAGCTCATTTGGAATATTAAGCAAGGAAATAGAATCCAAGGGAACAAATGAGGCCAAGGGTGTAGAGTCAAAATGATCAAGATACTTAGGAAGATCAGAAGATTGAAAAGGGAATAGGGACTCATAGAAGTGCACATCTCTTGAAATGAATACTGAATGTGTGGTTAAATCCATTACCTTATAACCTTTAACACCAAAGGGGTAACCAAGAAACACACATTTAGTAGTTCTAGGCAAAAATTTATGCCTGTTATGTGCAAGTGTAGATGCATAGCATAAGCAACCAAACACTCTAAGATGTGAAAAACTAGGCAACTTACCAAAAAGAACTTCATAGGGTGTTTTATTGGCAATAGTAGAATTAGGCAACCTATTTATTAGGTAAACAGCTGTGAGCACACAATCTCCCCAAAATTCCAAAGGAACATTGGATTGAAACTTAAGTGCTCTAGCCACATTGAGTATATATTGATGTTTTCTTTCCACAATTGAGTTTTGTTGAGGAGTTTCAACACAACTCAATTGATGAATGATGCCTTTGGATTTGAAAAACTCCTTTAACAGAAACTCAGTGCCATTATCAGTTCTGATGCACTTGATTTTTTTGTTAAATTGAGTTTCAACATAAGTATAAAACTGTGGCAAGAGAACTTGAGTTTCTAATTTAGCTTTTAACAAATAGAGCCATGTACATCTAGAAAAATCATCAACAATGATAAGGAAATACTTGTAACCACCAACAATAGGAATAGAAAAGAGACTCCACAAATCACAATGTACCAATTCAAAAGGTTGATCAGAAACATGAGTACTAGTAGAAAAAGGCAATCTCTTTTGTTTTGCTATTGGACAAATGTCACAATGAGCAATCTTATTGCACTGTACAAAAGGCACAATCTTATTTACAAGCTCAAGTTTACCACTTGAAGGGTGCCCTAGTCTAGCATGCCAGAAATCAGAATGAGTAGCAACTGAATTACAATAGGTAGAGGCTAGAGTAGAAGACAAATCCTAGTATTTGTTATCCAGTAGATATAATCCATTTTGTTCTCTACCTAGATCAATCGTGATCCAAAGAGCAAGAGCCTGAATAAAGCAAAATGATCCAAGAAAAATAAGGCAACAGTATTGTGACTTGTTCAATTTACTGATAGATATGAGGTTAAAAGTAAAGGAAGGAACACACAACACATCAGTAAGCATTAAGGTGTCATTGAGATGCATTGTTCCTATGTGAGTCAGTAAGACCTTTTCACCATTGGGTAAGTAGACATAGGAATTAGAAACACAAGTAAAAGAACTAAAAACAGACTCAGAGTGGACCATGTGATCAGTGGCACCTGTATCAATGATCCAATATATTTCATTGTAAGCTGATCTATTTACTGTTTTAGCAGAGAAAATAGTTGAATGTGGGATTGAATTTGGAATAGTAAATGAGGAAAAAGTAAAAGTTTTACTTGAGAAGTTGTTGATGTAATTGGAAGTGGATGCACTTAATGCCAAAGGCTGGGAAGTGCTAGTTCCTCCAATATTCAAGCAAGTTGACTGCTGTGAAGTTGAATGCTGAGCATTTTCACTAATTGATTGTGAATTTAGAAAAGCTAGAAGCTGTTGACATTGGGATTTGGAGATTGGACACTATGGAGTTGAGAGCACAAATTCTTCACCAGTCTGATTAGAATTAGTAGCCCCAAAACCTGCCACCTGATTGCAAGAAACTTGATTGGCCATGGATTTGTTCTTGAACTTGATTAGCCATGTAACCTATAACATTTATCCATTATATGCCCTGTCTTCCCACAATGAGTGCAAATAGGTCCTTCCCTTTTGGAATTTCCTTTGCTATTGTGGTTATGCTTGAAACTAGAACCGGCATTTGAGTACAATGCTGTGGCTTCAATGGGATGAGCTGTGACAGAACCAGTGAATTCACCATTCTTGAAGCTCCTTTGTTTTTCTTCTTGCAAGATCAAGGAAAGAACTCTATTAATGTCAAGTAGAGGCTCATACAACAAGATTTGACCTTTGATAGTTGAATAGGAGTCATTCAGTCCCATCAGGAACCTCATCACTTGGTCATCATTATGAAAATTTGAGGTAGTTCTTTGAGCTCCACAATTGCAGGGACATTTACACATAGGCATAGTCTGGTAGTTAGCCAATTCATCAACCAAAGCCTTAAACTTTGTGTAATAATCCTCCACAGACAATTGCCCTTGAACAAGATAAGTTGATTCCTTCTAAAGCTTAAAAGTTCTAGGGCCACTTTTCTGAGAGAACCTATGGCGAAGATCAAGCAAATTGTTCTAGCATTGTTAGTATACATTATGCTAGAAACAATGTTTGGTGAGACTGAATTGATGATCCAACTAAGCACTGTCATGTTACACCAAGTCCACAAGATGAATTGTGGTTCTGGACTTGATTTTGCTATGGTGCCATCAACAAAACTAGTCTTGTGCCGAGAAGTGAGTGTGATGATCATTGATCTCGCCCATGGAAAGTAATTTCTACCTCCAATCAACTTCTGAGAAACAAGTTGAATAGTATTGTTATCACTGCTGCTGAGATAGAATGGATTTACAGAATCACCATTTGCAACTGTGGAAGTTTGATTGTTTAAGGATTGATTGTTTGAAGTTTCTTCAGTGGTCGCCATTGATGGAGCTTCGAACCTTGAAGAAGATTAGATGAATTCTCAGAGAATCCAAACAAGATTAACCAAACAGAAAACAAATTGATCTGATCTTGATTAACGCTTTGATACCATGTTAAAATTCACAAGCTAAACAAGAAATCTCATATCAGGAAAAGAAAAGTTGCAGAAAGCTCAAGAAAGCTTGAGAAAACAGAGAGAAAATTTAGAGAGAAGAAAGAGAATTCTTATTGCTTTGAATTTATGAATTATAGAGACTACCTACCATACACACTAAGCTAGTATTTATACAACAGTTACAAAACCAAAATGTGCGGGAAAGCTTTAACTAACTCCTAACAGATTACCTAATAAAGCTCCTCTAATAAGATTAGGCAAAGTGGCACTCCCTCTAATTACTTAATTAACCAACTTCACTCATGTGCAGTGCACATGTCATTTAACTACTTAATGCCTTAAGTAGCTTCTTCAGCCATGCTTCAAGCCTCCTATGATGCTTCCTGTGATGCTTTACCTGTGCACTAGTTGTCTTCAAATTAGATTTACTTCCTTCATTCAATCTTGTTTTACCCTTCTTCAATTTACCTTTATCTTTAGTTTCAGGCTTCTCTTTAACACGTTTTTTGTTCACTGCTTTGTGATATGATTTCCCTTGGTATGCCAGTCGCTAAATGAAGAATAAAGATAGAAGGAGTGGTGGGTTTGTTGGCAGAATGGGTGAGGAGATTGGCGAGATAGGTCGGCGCCAGGGGTGGGTCGGAGCTGGCAGTGGAGGAAGAATAGAGAAGATGAGGAAAGTGAAGGAAGAAGTTTGAAGAGAAAGAAAAAAAATAAGAAAAGAAAAGAAATTATTTAATGAGAGAAGAGAGAAAAGTTTAATAAAATATTATTATTTTTTTTTAGCTTCTTGCTACAGTGCATAGTCATGGATGTAGTAAGAAGCTAAAAAATTTTAGCTATGACACCATCACTGTAGCATGCTTTTTAAGTATTGGTGGTGCTAAAAATAACAATATAGCTATTTAGCACCAACAATGTGGATGCTCTAACAAAGATGGTATTGTGCAATTCCTAATGACATACTACAAAAATACCTTAAACTTGAAATAAAATTACTAATAAAATTAATTAAATAGTTGGAACGAAAAATTAAAAAAACAACTGACTTACAAAATAAAATATAAAAAGAACAAAATTAATTTTCTCTTTTAACCTCCTACGTCAAAAAATTACAATGCCACCAATATATCACTTGAAATATAAACAAGCTGCTTAATAAGACAATTATGAAACATACTTGGGCAAAGGATTTTCCTTTGTAAAAATCACCAAATTCCATGCGCAAACTATCAGGAGGTTACAAGTAGGCAGCGAGCTGGTTCGGTCTTGAAAAGCTTGTGAATTTATTTTGTGCACATTAGTGTACTACACCATCCTCTTACTTAAGGTAGACCCCCCATATATGGGTTTGCACATAAAATTCATATTTATAGTCCGCTGGGTATATCGAATAATTTCTTGAGAAGCATACTCAGTTGGATTACCAAGTTCATTCTATTCAAGTTTTCTCCAATCAAGCACATTTCATTCTTCCTCCATCTTTTCTTCAAATCAAATTGTTTGTTTTCATATAAAGTGCTATTATGCCAACATATAAAAATATGACTCTAACATGTTAGATTTTAAGGGTTCGTTTGGTAAGAGTATTTAAATATAGTTTTTCTTTTGGAATTCATAAAATGGTGGGTTCCACACTTGAATATATTGTTTGACTAATATTTTCTAAATACATTTTTCAAAAAACTGTATCCTATTTTCCTAGTTTAGAACATGATTTTGAAAACGGCTAAGGAGTGTTTTCAAAATACTAAAAATGTTTTTAATAACATTTGTTTTTTGAGACTTATGTTTTTAATAACATAGTTGTAAATAAATTGAAAATAGTAGACCCCACATATTTGTTCAAACTCTTTTATCTCTTAAATTAAGGAGCTTATCTTTATCACAAAAAGAATTCCCACACTTCAAATTTGAAACTTATCATTAAAAAAAAAAGAAAAAAAAGAAAAAAAAATTACATGATAAGCTCTATTCCCTTATCATTATCCACAAAAAAAAAAAAGTAATCTACAAATTCTACACATTACTTTTGTAAATATTTTTTTAATAAAAAATATCAAAAATAGAAATGGTCTCCTAAACAATTATTTTTTGTTTTTAGTATTTGAAAATCATTCTTAAAAGTGAGAGCCAAATACGTAAAATATAAAAATTAATATCTGAAAACTACTTTCAAGTTCAATTTTTTGAAAATTGTTTTTGTACTATTTTCATTTTGAAAACAAAAATAAAAATCCTTCTACCAATCAGGCCATAAACTTCTTTTTATTACAGTGGAACTACCGAAAATTTGGGTTTAGGTGGCATTTTTTGTTTTGTTTGTTTGTTTTTTTTTTTTTTTTTTGCAGCATATTTAAAAATGCTGCTATAAGAGGCATATTGTGGCATTTTTGTTGAGCGCCACTAAAGAATGAGCATATAGCTTGTTTTTCAATAGCCCAACCAATAGCAGCGTTTGTCAAAATCACCACAAATGAGTGGTTTATACTTTATAGCGGTGGTTTTATGGACTATAGCGACATTTTCATAAATTGCTGCAATAGTTATTAAAAACATAATAATTCTTTTGTTAGAAAACTTTATAAAAACCATTTCTCTATAGCAACTTCTTTTTATTTTTTATTTTTTCATTTTTTGCGACGTTTTCTAACACCTCCCAAACTTAGTTTTTTTGTAGAGTGTGGATTGATTGTTGGGAAGGTTTCTACCCAATGGTTTTTACTTTGGCACAATTGTTCCATTAGTTTTTCTTAGACATGGCAAAATGAGTTAGAATTCGCTAACCGACCTAAACCCAAATTTTTTTACCCGAATAAAAAAGAGTCAACTAGTGACCTGAGTCACCTGACTAGGTTTTTTGGCGGCCAACTTGACCCAACTTGTTTTTAAAAACTTATTATTAATTTTTGTCTATAAAAATAAAATGAAATTAAGACATAGTTGGTTTTACCTATAATAAAAAAAGAAAAACAAAGACATAGTTGGTATACTTGTTTGTTATGGGCTTTGTATTGCACAACCCAAACTCAAATGACAAATATAATGCATGTGGTTTTTTTTTTTTTTTTTTTTTTTTTTCCTAAAATACATCAAAATTTTAACATTTTTTGGATGAAGCCATTAAAAAAATGTATTTATATTTAACGCTATTCAAATAAAATGGCTTCGATAAAACATGTTGAGACTTTTATCTAGATGCATGCAAACGAATTGATTGTAAAGTTGTGATTTCCAACTATGTTGTGTTGGCTTTAATTTTGTGTCAAATTTGATTGTAATTTCTTCAATCATTTTTTCCTGTATGTATGTGGGTTTTTAATTGTAAGGGATAAGTATGAGATATTGTGAAGACTCAAACTTTAAAGGATGAACAAGTGGATTTTGTGAGTGTCTCGCGAGAAGCTTACTCGCGAGAGCCATGTGTAGAGCACATGACTGGAAGATGAAGAGTCATGCCAGGTTGGAGGTTTTTGCAAGTGTCTCACGGGTAAGGCCAACCCGCGAAGGACTTGCGAAACTCTCTATTTGGCAAAAAGTCGTGTTTTGCTTTACCATATCTTTACCCACACTATATATACCCTCATTACCCATAAATTGTAAGGAATGCTTTTCAAAGAGAAAACCATAGAAAATACACTTGAGAGTTAGAGATTGTGATACCCACAATCACCTACACATTTCCTTATGGTTTTTCCTTAACTCCTACCTCTCCATCTCTACATCCTTGAGAGGTTTCTAGTCCAAACACTTACCACACCCATTCTCAGTGTAAAGTGAGATTTTGGTGCTATTTGGAAGCATTGGAAGGAGCCATTCATTGGTGGATGCAATTGGGCTAAATTGCAGGATCTAGAAAGTTAGAGAAGACAAGGCTACGAGAAGTCAGTTGGTAGCAGGAGCTTGGAGGGCTCAAGTACATGGGATAGACTAGGCTTGGAGGGTCTTTTGTTATTCGTGTACTCTAATTTTATTTTCGAGTGGATTGATTTCGACTTGGAGGGTCACGGAGAAGTTTTTTGTCGAGTTCTTCGGTGTCCTCTTCGATAACACGTCTCGGTATTATCTTGTGTTTGCATCTCTCTTTTCTACTCTTTAAGCTTTTCTTTTATTGTTGATAATGGATGAATATGGCTTAGGGTAGTGATAACGGTTACTTGCACTTATTTATTCTGGTTCTGCACTTAGTATAAGTTAGAGTAAAAGCTATCTAGCTGTATTTTTAATTTGGGGGTCTAAACAAGCTTTTGTGTTTTTGCACAAATCCGAGCTTTCATTGATGATTGCATGCAATACGTAAGATTACGACATTCTTCTTGCTTGAACAATGCGATAAGCATACATTTTTAGATCTTAAATGAAAAAGTATATTCCAAGATAATCTGATTGCAGTAGGCTTAAAAACATATATTTGAAATTATAGACTTGTACAAGAAGTATTCATTGATGTAAAAAGAGTAAAGCCGAAGTACATCAATGAAATTGGTATAAATTATGGATGCTTAATAGTCCATAGCCAAAATAAAAGTTGATATTTTATGGAGTGTAAATTACTTAACAATTTATAAAAGATATCATGTATAGATAAGTAAACAATTAGACTTTGATGTGTATTCTCAATATTGAAATAGAGTACCGACAACAGTGCATCTAAAATTTCAAGATATTAGATTATGAAATTAGTTTTCAAGATTTTAAATTTTTTATATGTTTTTATTCCTTGTCAAACTAGCTATTCAATTGCAATTATGCATTTGTAGTTTTGTTTTATATTTTGGGATATTGATATTGTATAGTAGTGAAACTTGTGTGTTTGTTTTAATTATATTTTCAAATGGTAGACTAGACACTTTTGTGTTTGTGCTATTTATTTTGATTAGCAATATTGGAATTTGTATAATTTTATAATTATTAAACAAGTATCAATTTTTGAATCGAGCTCTTTCTTGATATGGGTGGTGAATTCAAAGTAATGTATTTCATACAAAGTAATTTTTCTATGAGGCTATTTGTATTATTGGATTGGTTTTTTGATTGAAGATATATATTTTTTTTGTTTGTTTTTTTTTGTTTTTGTTTTTTTTTTCTTGTTTGATATCAAATTTTGTGTAGTATTTTATTGCTTATATTTTTCTTGTTTTAGTTTTGGTATTTGCTAAGTTGTGGTAAAGTAAAATTATCTGTGGATCACTTAGGGTTTGTTTGGTTGAAATGTTGGGATTTTTATAAATTTTTAATTATTAAACAAGTATCAATTTTTGAATCAAGCTCTTTCTTGATATGGGCGGTGAATTCAAAGTAATGTATTTCACACAACATAATTTTTCTATGAGGCTATTTGTATTATTGGAGTGGTTTTTTGATTGAAGAGATTCTTCTTTTTGTTTTCCTATTTGATATAAAATTTTGTGTAGTACTTTATTGCTTATATTTTTCTTGTTTTGGTTTTGGTATTTGCTAAGATGTGGTAAAGTAAAATTATCTGTGTGGATCACTTATTATATTTGAATCAGTTGGAGTAAAAAGAGGGAGGATTGGAAATGAGAAAAAAAATAGGAAAGAAAAGGGAGGAGATAATGGTGGGACCCGGTAATTTTCTCTCTCGGCTACTAAATTTCAGCCTCCAATTTGGAGAGAAAATTGGAGGGAAAAGAGTCGGTTGGTGTAATTACCATTTTGCCCCCCACTATTTAACACTAACTTTTTTTTTTTCCACTTGAAATAACATTTGGTATTTAGGCATAAAAGTAAATTTTTACAAAAATATTTTCTATCCTAATAAAAGAATTTTTCATTCCCTATAGAAGCAAGTGATGCAATTGCCTAAGGCTCCTAAAAAAAAAAAAAAAGCTCCCACTTGTATTAAATATATATATATATATAATATTTTAATTAAGAAAAAAATTAAGTCCTTTTATTGGCCAATATAATGCATTAAAAAGGTCTTATTGTATCGTAAAATACAGAAGATCAAAAATGGAAAAAACAAAAGAATACCTCTCTCATAAATGAAAAAAAATTATATATATATATATATATTTTTTTTAGGGTAAACTACGTTTTTGATCCTTATCCTATACACCATATTTCAATTTGATTCATAATCTTTCAATTGTGTCAATTTGGTCCCTAAACTTTCAGTATCGTGTCAATTTAGTTCATGCCGTTATCTTTTGGATGAAAATTAATGAAGTAACTAATAGCAAAAATAACAAATTAGCTTTCGCTGATGTGAGAATAAACTAAATTTTTTTTTTTTGGCTGTTTTCCATGTAAGCAATTTTCATCCAAGATATAATAGTAAGGACTAAATTGACACGACATTCAAAGGTTAGGGACTAAATTGAAATATGGTGTAAAGGATAGGGACCGAATATATAGTTTACCCTTTTTTTATTAGGGAATTTTTTTTTTTTAAAGTCCTTTTATTGGTTAAGAGAATGCATTAAAAATGCCTCATTGCATCCTAAACTACAGAAGATTTAAAAGGGGAAAAAATAGTCAAATTTAGCTAACAAAATTAAATCATAAGAGAAAAATTCATTAACTCATTTTTAAAATTTGCTAGAATCAAAATAATACTAGACAAATTCATTAATAATACAATGTATATGTCTTGAAATATGCTAAAATAGAAATTATAAATTTCTTAAACAAAAGATAGAAAACAAAAGAAAAAATCTCTCATCTCTCTATCTTTCTGTCTCTCCATCTATATTTTCACATTTCTTTTCTTCATCTGAATCTCTTTTTTTATAAGCTATCTTTCTTCACTGTGAAATCAATCTTTGCAATAGCTTCACTATAGTGGTGGACCGTGAACGATGTGCGTGTGTGAGCCAGCCCTAGAGGTGCCCTCTCTCTGAAATTTTCATAAAGATTGAAGTTATTGAAGAGTATTGAACTACTGATTTATGATAACTATTAGCTTTTCATTCAATATTTCATTTTTTTTTTTTTTTTAATTTGCACTACACAGTTGACAGCATAGCTTACTGCACTACACATTGCACATAGCAAATATCACTATAGCACACTACAGCATGGCCCACTCGCTATCATTAAAGACACTAATCCACAGTACCCACTCACTCATCAAATGAGTTTTATCATTTAAAACTTCAAGATTTTTTGGGTTTTAAGTTTTATTAACAAAACATTCTTAAACCCACCCACTATATATTAAATACCTGTACACGCATAGTTTCTTTTTATCACACCAATTGATAATTTCATGTATATAGTATCCACCCATTTGTATTATAGTGATACTAATTTGTTGAATCATTTAATAGATTAATTTTTGTTTGTACAGGTCTGTAGGTTTAGACTTTAAAGTATAAAGTGGTCACAACATTAGAAAAATTGTAATAACCAGGTTCTATTATTTTATACTTTAAATTTTATTTTTAGTTTAATTATAATTTTTAATTATAAATTGTGTATTATTTATTTATAAATATTTGCTCATTATAAATGTCCACTAGAAATAGTTATCTGGATATGAAAAACTTAAAAAAAAAGGAGAAAATTAAAAAAAAAAAAAAAAAAACTAAATCAAGGATCAATAGATTTAAAATAAAAAATAAAAAAAAAATAAAAAATTCAATAAATATTATGTAATTAATATTTAAATATAAAAAATGCCATACTTAAAATTTTCGCCTAAGGTCCTTAAAGTTGTCGAGTCGGCCTTACTTGGGCTCTAACCACTAATAAAAGATGTCATATGTTTTTAACATATATAATGCATATAGCAAAACTAATGTTATCTTTTTTATTTGTGGTTGAAGTCATGAGCTGTAAACATATTTGGAGTCAAGCCTTGTCCTTAAAAGCAAACAAAAATCTAACAAAGTTACCCTCCTAGTAACTGACATGTGTCCACGTGCATAGAGTTGAAGAACCCAACAATATAATGGAATTCCCTCCGGGATTGAGGTGTGACTAACACGATAAACCAATGTAAGAGTACATTACTGGTTTTGCATCAACGTCAAAAGTTCCTAGTTGTTTACTTTGCTTCTCCATTAAGAATTTATATAAAGAAAGAACGAGTCTGTCCACTAAAGAAAGTGGATTGCTTTTGTGGTTTTTCAAAACAATATGAGAGGAAATCAGACTCAACGGCTTTTTTTTTTTTTAAAGAAAAAGAAATAGTGAACAACAGAATGATTTCAGACCTGACCAAAGAAAAAACACGATCTAAAAGGTAATCAATTATGTAAAGGGCCTTTCCATCAAAAAAAAAAAAAAAAAAAAATTATGTAAAGGGCCTTGGAAGATTTTGTTTTGGCATTAGGGAAGCTTCTGTCTCTGGACAAGCTTGGAATTTTGATTATATGTACCGATAAATAAGGGAAACGGCATCCAATGGACAATGAGACAGATGAAAAGTTGTAAGAGGCATTTCACGTTTATTTCAAGTAAATAAACCTTGAATTCACAAGGAGGAATTCTGGAATATACTAAAAAAAAAAAAAAAAAAAAAAAGATAGGGGAGAAAACTGTTAGAATTTTCATTAAAGTGAATATGGGAAAAATGTGCATTTGCTCATAATTTACAAATTATGCATTAGAATTCGATTTTTTGAAAATCAATTTCTGCTTATTACTCGACTTTCCTATTACCAAATCCAGCTACTAAAATCGAGTTCCATAGAATTTCTTTTTTTAGCAAAACTCGATTGGTATGACTGAGTTCTTTGCAATTTTGACAAAAACAAAATTCAATGTGTAACTCAATATTACATATATCAAGTTCCACTGAACCTAATGGCCCCAAGCTCCCCTATCTCCTTCATTTGCTTATCTTCCTTTCTTTCTCCTTTAGTCGGAGCTCTCTGCGAAATCCCCAGACTGAAACCGAAATCCCCAAACCTGCAGTATTATCAAATCGAGAAGCCCTAACCAGACCTACGAAAACCGTAACCGTAACTGTAACTCTCACCCTTATTCGAGTTTGAATTAAATGCCAGCTGTTTATTCTCTTCCTAAAGGAGACAAGTTTGAGCCCTTCATGTGTTGCTGAAAGTCCTTGCCTAGGAATGTTACGCGGTCGCACCACTCGGTAGGTTATACCCTGAAAGTTCAAAGAACGTGTAAAAACACCTTTGAACGTTTAGACCCCCAAATTACAACTTAACCAATTCAAGCAATATGTCAAACAACTAGTGTGCGGAAACTTAACATATGCTATAATATGAAATTGGTTAAAAACTATCTAAGCCATAACAAAATAAAATCCACAGCAGATAATAAAAAGGCAAAGATAGAGAGGAAGGAAGATGCAAACACAAAGACAACACGTGATGTGTTATCGAAGAGGAAACCGAAACCCTCGGCGTAAAACCTCTCCGCCGCCCTCCAAGCGGTAAACAATCCACTAGAAAATACAGTTGGGATACAAGGACAGCAATAGACCCTCCAAGCCTAATCTACCCAGTGCACCTAAGCCCTCCAAGCTTCTTGCTCCAACGAGGTTGCGCCGAACCTTTTTCTTTTCTAGCTTCCCGGATTCCACTACTAGACTGTAGTATCAACCAATGAAGATTGGTTCCTTCCTAACTGCTTTCCAGAAATCCAAACAACTATCTCACAGTGATGATGATGGTGAGAACCAGGTTTGGTATAATGCCTCTCAAGGATTTGACAATGGAGAGGAAGAGAGTTGAGGAATTTGAAGAGACTCTAAGGTATAGATTGTGGATGAAACAATCTGGTTTTTCTTTAGGGTTTCTCTCTCAAAATTCTCTCTGGAAGCTCTCTTACAATCGTGGGTAAAAGGGGTATTTATACTGGAGTGGGAGAGGAATGTGAAACGTCAGGTTTTACAAAACAGGGGTGGCTCACGGCTTGACTAAGTCACGAGATCCAGTCGCGAGATAACCGTATGGCCAGTTGTCCTGTTTTGTCCTGTAGTGCTCCAGCTAGCATGATTGTTCATCTTCCAGCATGCTTGGCACGTGTGCTGCGTCTGGCGGCTTACAGCCGCGAGTCACCCGCGAGTCCCAGCCGTGAGTCTCTGTTTTCTTGCACACTCTTAAGCAATCTTCACTCTATCTCACTCACTACCCTTACATCAAACCCACCTAAATACAGGGTTACTAAATGCTGAATTACAAGCAAATTTGGCACGGAATGAAGCCAATTAGATGGTTGAATAAATTCAACCTTACAATCTCCCCCTTTGGCTATTCCGTGACAAAACCTTAAAACAGACTCTAGACTTAACATGTGAGTTGGGAACAGTTGAACAAAACTCACTCACACCTAACTCTAGAAGCTGTGAAGCACTTGAATCATATGAACATAATACTCCTGAAACACAACAATACACCATGATCATTGTAAGCAGAAAATTATAAAATGCATATGAAGCAGGCAATATGTGATCAAGCAAAGATGGAGTTAATAAACAAACCATGGCTTGATCAACCAAGTGAACACCACAAGGTAGTGATCACAGTGCTCATTCACACTTGGAATGAACACAAGGACATACAAGTTAACAAGCACAAGGCAAGACACTTGTATGCTCAACACTCAACCAATGCATAACACACAAGGTATATGCATCTAGGAACAATCCTACAAGGGCACAAGAGTGACAGTACATAAACCAAAATGCAAGACATTTAGATTAAAGTACTGATTTCAACATAGCATAAAGGCTGCAATAAGCAAGGTACATACCATAAAGCCTACAAACTATGCATAACACATTAACCCTAAAAGCTTACAAAAGCACATGGGTACAAACACAAAATAACCTGAATAACATCATCAAAATATATTAAAGTTTAAACCAAGAGTATAGATTAAGAGTTAAAAACAACTATACACCAAAACACAGTGTATCAAACCCATATAAACATTAAATAGTCCAACAAACATAAATCTAAAACCATAAGTTTAGAGGATAAGACTAAAAACAAAAGTATAACAAAAGTATGTGTGTGTGTACTCCCCCTATCACTATGCACACTTCCCTTTGAAACTTTCTCCCCCTTACTGAATGCTCTCCCCCTTTTTGTCACGAATAGCTAAAGGCTCTCGTCCAACTTTCGTTGAATATCATCTAGCTGATTCTCCATAGTCTCGAGACGCATTTGGACATGGTTGTTTGTGGAGTAGAGAAGTGCCACAAGCTCATCAACGCGTTTCTGAATATGCTCAAGTACATTGCCGACTCTATCAGTGTGAGGAGCAGTCTGTGCTTGCGGAATACTAGCCGGTGAAGCTTCAGGAATAGCACGTGATGTAGATGTGGTATGTGCAGGTGTCTCTGATTCAGGGGCAGATGGAGTAACCGGAGAGATGTGAGCACTCCTTGGTGATTTAGAGGAGTGACTTCTGCTAGTTTGAAGAGTGAACAAGGAAATGGGACGTTGACGAGTCAACATTTTTCCATCTGCAGGAGGAATAATGCCTTCACGAAGAATGAGCTTCATGATGAGACTGCAAAATGGAATAACTCCTCTAGCTGCAGTTCGACACGCGGTCTTCCTCAAGGTGTAGTAGATGTGAGCACATATATCAATGGGGGCTCCTGTAATAAGGTCACAAAGGAATAGAGCTCTCCCAAGATTGATGAATGTAGTGTTGGACAGTGGGTAGAGATTGGTGAACATGATCAACTTCAGTGTGGTCAGTTCTGGTGCAAACTTTGCGGTGCTGATGGATGTTCCTGCACTGGATACTTCATGATCGGATCCTAGGATTTGTAGAATTTCTCCAACTTTTGGAGTTCGTTCATCGTAAGGAGTTAGGTTCACATTCTGAGGTCTGGTGATGCCGAGAAGATCTGCGATGGAGTCTGGGGAAACACTAAACTCTGTTCCTCTGACCCAGAAAATGAGTTGAGGTCCAAGATCAGTAGCATTGGAGAAGCATTCTTTGACCAGCTCATCCATTGGATCATCAAAGTTCCCGAACAAGTTTGCCTAATCTCGTTTCTCAAAGATTCGAGGGATGAAAGTGGTCCCTAAGGTGTTGAACTCTACCACCCGTTCCACTATAGTGGTTGACTTGTCAAACACATTTGAGTAGACGTGTGAGTTAAGCGGAAGTTTGAACCTATCCTCATTGGGATCTTGAGATGCCTGAGATGATAGTCGAGTCCTTTTAGCAACTGGTGTTGCTGGTTCGTCAGCAACTGGTGTTGCTGGTTCGTCAGCAACAATGTCTTTACCCCTGGAAGATCGACGAGACATCTGCAAGATAACAGACCCACAGCAAAGAACCAAACAACAATACCACACAAGATAAATGTCAACAAGATTCAGTGTAAACTAAATTTCAATATATAAACACAAACTGAAGATAGTGCAGTCCCAACCAAACTACCAACAATACAAAGGAGCACAAAATGATAGGTGCAGCAATATGGTGATAATGCATAAAGACATAGATGGACAAAACAACTCAACTAACAACTGTCAATGAGACAGTTTATCATGACCATGATATGCAAATAGATACAGCATTCGATCATTTAGAGCAGATAATATAAAGTACTCCACAAGAGATATGAATATGGGAAAATATTTTAGCATGAAGAACGAATCATCCACACTAGAGCACTTGGTTGAGAGACACACATACTGTTATCATAAAAACTCAGTAACCAATACTGAAAACCAACATCAATACTCAAGCAAGTGAAATGTGTAAGTCAAATAAACACCAAACCCATTTAAGAAAATATTTTCAGACTCAACAACAGGCAAAAATCAGAACAATGAAAAACACATTGTGACTGCTCAACATGAAAACAGATGAGAACAATAGCAAATAAAACACGCCATACCCATTACACAAAGAGAGAAGTATTTCGAACACAATATCAATCCAAACGGTAACAAAAATATCCAGGAAAAGGAAAATGAGATTGAGAAGGCAAAACCCATACCTTTTCTTGATGATTTGGATAGGAAATGAAGCACCAATGAGGTTTGAAAAATGGATTCACGGAGTGTTTGGAAAGGAGATATTTTAGAGAGAAGATAAACAGTCACAAATGTTCGAGGGAAAACTGAAAAAGTTTTAAAAACTGCTCCTGTTCCTGCCAAACACGCGTTTTTCGCGACTTGATTAAGTCGCCACACAGTCGCCAGTTCAAGCCGCCAAGACACTTAAAGACAAAAATTTGAAAAATTCTTCTAAGCGTTTTTCGCGACTGGAAGGTCTACCCGCGAGTGAGTCGCGAGCTGAGCCGCGAAAATCTCTGAGTAATTCTCGCGACTGGACCTTCCACTCGCGAACAAGTCGCCAAAAATGACCCGCGAAGATGCGACTGAGGCACGCGGCTTGACATACCCGCGACTGACCCGCCAAAACAGGGCAAAACTGGATTTTTGAAATTTTCATATTTTTTTTCAAACAAAATACTTTCCAAAAACACTTAAAACACTCAAAAATCTTTTTGTGCTTGAATTAACAAAGATTGAGCATGTGAAAACACATTTCATCAAGTACAATCACACAAATGAATATGGCATTTATTGAACATAAACTTGTGTGTTGTGTGTGGATATCAACAATGAGATAGTCCTTCGTCTAATGTGAAGTTTCAATGATCAATTCAACCAAGGCATACACAATTAGCACAAGATCATGTGACCCATCTCAATTATAGAAATATGTATATATAACCTCCCACAAAACTTGATAACATGACTTGGAGCTTTACATTTTACTCCACTTTTAATCATAACATTTGATATTTTTGATCTTTTGAGGCAATCACCTCTCATTGTGAGAGTGATATTTGACATTTCACTTTAATGAACAAGCCTTTGGCTTATTGAATAAACATTCACTTTAATATAAGGTCGCTTACCCTTTTTCCTAGTCAAATACTAGAATGTGCGACAGGTTTTTGCAGCTCAATATCTCTTTTTATTTGGAGATTTACATTTGGTGAGCTCTTATTAGCAAAACAAAAATAAAGAGTGGGAAGATATATAGACACAAGTCTATGCATGTCTCAAGATCAACATAACCATTCACTAATCATTCATGACAAGTTTGAAGATCTATTTACAACAATCACATAGATTTCAAGATTTTTCCCACAGTGATATGAGTGCATGAAAACAAGTAATGCTCGAAAATGCACAAAGCCATTAGCACAAAGGTACAAGGCAAAACTAGTTTTGAGACAAAAACTCAACAAAGTCAATCAAGTTTTTTGATTTTCTAATTTTTTATGTGATTTTTGGATTTTTGACACAAGAAACAAAAAGATTGATAAGACAAAATTAAAAATATGCACAAGTAGACAAGCAAACAACCAACATCAAAAACAACAAGCAAACCAAACAAACATTGTCACAAAGCATAGGAAGTATTAATGCACGGACATGTTGTAATGCTTATGCATGAGTACCCTTTTTCACCCACATGTCACTTGTGTTTGGGGTGATTTCCTTATAGGATTGGGTACGGGAGTTAGGGCTTTCAAACCTTCGTGAGAAGCTTTCCAAGCAGTTGGTGAATACACCAATCATCTTCATCACGTTCATCATTCCGGGATCACCATTCTGATCTCTAGATTGATCTCCAACCCAAATTCTTCTATCATTTCTAGGTCCTCCTGACCTTTGAGGAGTTGCACTATTCTTTGCTCTCAGCTTTTGGCAATTTGGTCGAGTATGCCCTTGAAGTCCGTAATAATGACACACATAAGTTGCTCTAGGGCCTCTTTGTGGTCGTGGGCGTGACTTGGCACGAGATTCAAACCTGCCCACAGATTGATTACGGGGATTCAGCATCCGTTGGTTCACCACATTCTTCTTCTCCTCCACCTTGAGCCTCTCACCAGTAAAGTTAGCTACAACTGGATCTTTGGCCTTTACAAACTTCACTTCTTTAGTGACATTTCCAGATGAACCACTTCCTCCGGTATATCCCAATCCGGATTTGTCTGAAAAGCTCTTTTGAGATGAGATAACATCATCTAGCTTCTTGGTGGTGACCTTCTCTACTTTAGCATTTGCTTGCACAGCCTCATTCTCAAGAAATCTTACTTTTGTGTAAGTTTCGGACAACTTACCATTCAGTGTTTCTATCTCACATTTGGCCTCCCTATATCGGATTAGGAGACTTTTATAGTCCTCCTCAGCCTTCTTCATTTTTCTCATAGCAGCCTTGGCCACCCTTGTGTACTCACCTGACTTCTCCAAGAGTGAGTTATAATTCTCTTGAAGATTTGCTGTGCTTTCATCTTCTTCAACATCTGATTCTTCAACAATTCCTAGTGATTCATCATCACTATGTTCTCCAAGGTCTCGTACAAGCAAATTCAACTCTTCTGAAGATTCAACATGAGCAATAGTCATAAAAGCCGAATAGTTCCCCTCTCCATCACAGCTCTCTTCAGATTCTGAGTCAGACGAATCCGAGTCACTCAAGGTCGTGGCATACACTTTACCTTTCGATTTCAAATAATTCGGACATTCCTTCTTAAAGTGTCCATGCCCGTTACATTCGAAACAAGTGACACCTTGTGTAGGTTGGGATTCTTTTCCATCTTTCCTTTTGAATTCCCTTTTCTCCCTTTCAGAACTTTGGAATTTTCTTTTATCATCAAATTTGCCATTATTTTTGAATTTCAAGAACTTTCTGAAATTTTTGACAAGGTAAGCAACATCTTTGTCAACCACATCTTCTTCCGATGAGTCTTGATCTTCCACCTTCTCATTAATGGTCTTAAGAGCAAGAGATTTACTCTTCCGTTGATTGGGCAGCGACATCTCATAAGTCTGCAGAGAACCAACCAGCTCCTGTACTTTGATGTCATCAAGTTCCTTGCTCTCTTCAATTGCTGTCACTTTAGCACGAAAACTTTCCGGCAATGATCAAAGGATCTTCCTTACAATCTTTGAGTCCTCCGTTTTCTCCCCCAAGTTGAACTTGCTGACAACCACTTCATTTAGCTTCCCATTGAAAGAGTCAAAAGACTCATCCTCACTCATTTTGAGCTCCTCAAACCGAGTGGTCAGCATTTGTAACTTGGTGTCTTTCACTTTCTTCGTGCCTTCATAGGTTGTTTCCGAAATCTCCCATGCTTCTTTGGCAACGGTAATATGAGAAATCCTGTGAAATTCATCTGGAGACACACCACAGAAAATAGCATTGAGTGCTTTACTGTTAGCATTGGATGCAGCAAGTGCTGCCTTATCCCAAGTGGATTTGGCTGCCTTAGGTCTGGTCCAACCAATCTCAACAGCATCCCAAACAGATTCATCAATAGAACAAAGAAAAGCTCTCATGCGAACCTTCCAAAAAGCATAATTACTACCATCAAAATATGGAGGTGCATTTAGGGATTGAGACTTATCCATCTCAAAAGGGAGTCAAGGATCACACAGTGGTAATGAAACCAATAGCAGTGTACCCGCTCTGATACCAAATGAAAGTTCAAAGAACGTGTAAAAACACCTTTGAACGTTTAGACCCCCAAATTACAACTTAACCAATTCAAGCAATATGTCAAACAACTAGTGTGCGGAAACTTAACATATGTTATAATATGAAATTGGTTAAAAACTATCTAAGCCATAACAAAATAAAATCCACAGCAGATAATAAAAAGGTAAAGATAGAGAGGAAGGAAGATGCAAACACAAAGACAACACGCGATGTGTTATCGAAGAGGAAACCGAAGCCCTCGGTGTAAAACCTTTCCGCCGCCCTCCAAGCGGTAAACAATCCACTAGAAAATACAGTTTGGATACAAGGACAGCAATAGACCCTCCAAGCCTAATCTACCCAGTGCACCTAAGCCCTCCAAGCTTCTTGCTCCAACGAGGTTGCGCCGAACCTTTTTCTTTTCTAGCTTCCCGGATTCCGCTATTAGACCGTAGCATCAACCAATGAAGATTGGTTCCTTCCTAACTGCTTCCCAGAAATCCAAACAATTGTCTCACAATGATGATGATGGTGAGAACCAGGTTTGGTATAATGCCTCTCAAGGATTTGACAATGGAGAGGAAGAGAGTTGAGAAATTTGAAGAGACTCTAAAGTATAGATTGTGGGTGAAACAATCTAGTTTTTCTTTAGGGTTTCTCTCTCAAAATTCTCTCTGGAAGCTCTTTTACAATCGTGGGTAAAAGGGGTATTTATACTGGAGTGGGAGAGGAATGTGAAACGTCTGGTTTTACAAAACAGGGGTGGCTCGCGGCTTGACTAAGTCGCGAGATCCAGTCGCGAGATAACCGTATGGCCAGTTGTCCTGTTTTGTCCTGTAGTGCTCCAGCTAGCATGACTGTTCATCTTCCAGCATGCTTGACACGTGTGCTGCGTCTGGCGGCTTGCAGTCGCGGGTCACCCGCGAGTCCCAGACACGCGATGGGTAAAAGGGTCTTGCACACTCTTGAGCAATCTTCAGATCTCACTCACTACCCTTACATCAAACCCACCTAAATACAGGGTTACGATCAATGCTGACTTACAAGCAAATTTGACACGGACGATAAAGCCAAATTAGATGGTTGAATAAATTCAAACTTACATACCCTTTTGATACTAAATGGTGTCTGAACTTTTATTTTTGAAATCAGGCTCAAAAGAATTTAGAGTTATGCTAGGACCACCGAATTGGGCACAATATTATATCACAACTCATTACGTGGCAAGTTGTGATTGGTAAAAATATGCCCTTACATGGCTTACTATCACGCATTTTCTAATCACAACTTGCCAGGTTGTGGCACAAAATTGTGCCCAATTCGATGGTCCTAACATAACTCAGAATTTCTCATTGATCCTCAAAGGGTAGCCTATCCATCTGTACTCCATTGTTCTCAGTTACTTCCATATTATTATTTCTATCCATTCCTCCTTTGCAAAGAAAAAAAAAAAGAAAAAGAAGAAAAAAGAAAAAAAGAAATGGCTGACGCCTTGGTGGGAGGAGCTTTTCTCTCGGCTTTCCTCCAGGTTTTTTTTGACAGGATGGCTTCTCGTGAGATACTACACTTTTTTAGCCGATGGAAGCTTAATACTGAATCTCTGAAGAAGTTGAGGACAACTTTACTGTATATCAATGCAGTGCTCAATGACGCTGAAGAGAAGGTAAAAAACCCAGCTGTCAAAGAGTGGGTTAACGAGTTAAAAGATACTGCTTATCATGCTCAGGACTTACTGGATGAGATTACTACTGTTGCCTCGCGCTACAAGCTGGAAGCTGAACTGGAAATGTGCAGAAGTAAGGTACGAAGCTTAAACTTAACTTCTCTTAGTTTTTCTTACCAGGGGATTGAACCAAAGTTAGAAAAGATTCTAGGCAGACTAGAATTTCTTGCAAAGGAAAGAGACATCCTTGGTCTGAAAGAAGGTGGTGGTGAGAAACCTTCACGAAAGTGGCCGACAACGTCTTTGGTTGAAGAATCCAGTGTATACGGTAGGGATGATGATAAGGACGCCATAATCAAGTTGTTGCTGTCAAATGACCGCAGTGGTGATAGCATAAGTGTGATTCCCATAGTGGGCATGGGTGGTGTAGGCAAGACCACCCTTGCTCAGCTTGTATACAACAAGAAGTTGGTGACGGATGTTTTTGAAGTCAGCATGGGTTTGTGTTTCACAAGAATATGATGTACTAAGGATAACGAAAAGTATTCTTGAGGCAGTCTCCTCAACTGGTGATAGTGACAATCTAGATCTACTCCAAGTTAGGTTGAACAAGAGTCTTATGGGAAGGAAATTTCTGATTGTGTTGGATGATGTATGGAGCGAAAATTACGAGGATTGGTCCTTAATGAGTGTTTTGAAATCAGGGGCACATGGGAGCAGGGTTATTGTAACAACACGTCACAAAAGTGTTGCTTTAACTGTACGTAAAGGCACAGTTCAACCTTATCATTTAATGCAATTGACAGATGAAGATTGCTGGTTGTTATTTGCAAAACATGCATTTGGCAACATAGATTCTCAAGAATATCCAGAGTTGGAGCTAAATGGTAAGGAAGTGGTGAAGAAGTCTAATGGCTTGCCTTTAGCAGCAAAAACTCTTGCTGGTCTCTTACGGGTGAATTTCGATCCTAAGGAATGGATTAAAATATTGGAGAGCAATAGATGGAATTTCTCAGATGGTGAAAGCAGTATTCTGCCCGCTCTTAGATTGAGTTACCATTATCTACCTTCATATCTAAAACCGTGCTTTGCTTATTTCTCAATCTTTCCTAAGAACTTCAAATTTAAAATGGATGAGTTAATGCTCTTATGGTTGGTGGAAGATTTTTTGCTATCCCCTAAAACAGAGAATTTAGAAGAAGTAGGTAGTGGGTATTTCAATGAGCTAGTATCTAGGTCATTCCTCCAACAATCATCAAATATACGCTATGTTATGCATGACCTGTTGCATGATTTAGCAAAATTTATCTCTAGGGAGTTTTGTTTTAGAATGGAGGGTAACAATTCATATGGCTTATCGGAAAAGACTCGTTATTTTTCATATTCTAGAAGAAAGTGTGATGCCTATGAGGGATTTGAAGCCTTACATAAAGCCAAGGTTTTGTGAACCTTTCTACAATCATCAATTTTTTCAGCATCGCATGGGTACTTAAGTAATAATGTTATACTCAACTTACTGCCAGCACATATAAGAAGCTTAAGGGTACTATCTCTATTTTCCTACTGTAATTTGACAGAATTGCCAGACCTGATTTGCACTTTGAAACATTTGCGATATTTGGACCTTTCTCACATTGCAATCAAAGTATTACCTGAATCTATCTGTACTCTATACAATTTGCAAACTTTGCTGTTGTTATGTTGTCGTTCTCTCACTGAGTTGCCTGCCAACATGGGATGTCTAATCAACATGCATCATCTTGACATAAGAGGAACAAACTTGATAAAAATGCCACTGCTAATGGGGAAGATTGAAAAGTCTCCAAACCTTAACTGCTTTTACTCTGGGCAAAAATGGCGGCTTAGGAATCAATGAGCTGAGGGAACTTCGGCAACTTAAGGTGTAAAGTTGTGATTTATAACTATGTTTTATGTTGGATTTATTTCATGACAAAAAGTGTTGTAATTGCTTTAATTTTGTTCTTTGTATTTTGTGGGATTTTATTGTATTGAGTTTAGTATTAAGTTGGTGAAGACTCAAGTTTAAATAAAGATCAGTGCATTTTGCGACTAGCTTGTGAGAAGGGTTCTTGCGAAAAGGACATGTGAGAAGCACATGACTGGAAGCTGAAAAGTCGTGCCAGACTGTCAATTTCGCAAGTGTCTCGCGAGTAAGGCCTTCTTGCGAGGTAGTCGCAAAACATTCTACCTGGAGGAATTTTAAGTGTGACTTTCTTACCCTTTATCCATACTATATATACCCTCATTACCCATAAATTGTGAGGAGGCCATTCAGAGAAAAAAAACCCTAGATAGGTTTTCTACAACACACACATCCATCTTCCAGAGAGAGAGCTATTCATCCTTAGTGAGAAATCATTCTAGCCTCTTTTCATTCCCTTTCTCATTGTCATACCTTGAGAGGAGATTTGTACCCAAACACAACCTACACCTATTTAGAGTGTAGAGAGTGTTTTGGAACTTGAGAAGTTTTGGGGATTTGCTAAAAAAAGCTGGTGAGGCTTGGCGGATGCAATCGGGCGTATTGCGGGATCCAGAAAGCTAGAAAAGACACGGTTCCGAGAAGTCTTGTTGGAGTAAGAGCTTGGAGGGCTTAGGTACACTGGGTAGATTAGGCTTGGAGGGTCTCTTGCTATTTGTGTATCTCAACTTATTGTCTAGTGGATCAATTTACCGCTTGGAGGGCGGTAGAGAGGTTTTTCGCCAAGTTCTTTGGTTTCCTCTTCGATAACACATCATCGAGTTATCTTGTGTTTGCATCTCTGTTCTCTTACTCTTGTACTTTACTTTTATGGTTTGTTGTTTATGTTTATGCACTAGAGTAGTATCAATTGATTGCGCTTCATTTACTCTTATTTCCGCACTTAGATAAGTTAGAGTAAAAATAATCTAGTTGTAATTTTTAATTGGGGGTCTAAATAGCTTTTGTGTTTATAACACATTTTCGAGCTTTCATAAGGGAACCCTTTCTGTTTTGAAGTTAGAAAATGTTGTCAATACTAGAGATGCTTTGGAGACCAATTTGAGGGATAAGTTACAACTTGAAGAATTAGTATTGAAATGGGGTGGACAGACGGATGACTTCAAAAATGATAGAGAAGTACTAGACCAACTGCAACCTCATGCATATCTAAAAAGGCTTAAAATTGAAAATTATGGTGGCACAGCATTTTCAGATTGGTTAGGGGATGCGTCTTACAAAATTGAATATGTAAACCTTCATAATTGTGAATATTGCGTCTTCTTGCCACCATTTGGGAAATTGCCCAATCTTAAGTACTTCTCTATTGTGGCATTAAATGTAGAGACTATTCAGGGGCGGCTTGATGCATTTGGGGGCCTAAGGCGAAAATTGATCATCTTATTTAGATGCAAAATTACTACTAATTAACATGAACTACATAGAATTTTTTTTTTTTTTGAATTTTTAAGACAAAAAAAATTTGACAAAATTTTTCATACTTTTTGATGTGGTAGATTGATAGTGGTAAGTAAAACAGTGGTATTAGTGGTAGATTTAGATGAAAACTAGTAAAAGTTTGCTAATTAAACTCTTATTATTATTCTTTTTTTTTTAGAAGTGCAACATTTACAATATTTTTTACAACAAATCCTAGATTTTAAACTGCTTTTTGTTTTTTATTTGAAAATATCACTATAATTATTTTTTTGCCATCAACAATAGCCTGTAATAACTTGCTACTTAGCATTAGTTGTAAAAATGTTGTGAAAAATATTGTGGACGACGTTGCATTTTTCTCTATTTTTTTATTTGTTTTTCATCTAATAAAAAAAATTATTTTATTTATTGATTATAAATAATCCTATTGGTTAAAATTTAGGGGCCTTTTTTTTACATGGGGCCTTAGGCGGTTGCATTTTTTGCTCCACCATAGAGCCGGCCCTGAGACTATTGATACAGAGTTTTATGGGACTGCTGCTTTTGGGAAAGAGCCATTGGAATCGCTAGAAATTTTGCGCTTCAAGAACATGTTGCAATTGAAGGAATGGGCTCCTTTCGCAGATGTGAATGGAGGTGCAGTAGCTTTCCCTTGTCTGCAAGAGCTTTGTATACAAAACTGTTCTGTCCTAAACTGACCAAGGGTCTTCCCAATGACCTTTTTTCTTTAAAAGTACTGGTGATTGATAAGTGTAAGCAGCTTGTGGCTTCAGTTCCAAGTGCTCCAGCCATACGTGAATTGAAGTTGCAATATTGTCATAAGGTGTTGTTGAATGAATTACCACCTCTAGTGTTGATATGATGCCTTGGAGTCCTTCCATACGGACAACAACCATTGTCTTCAAGAGTTGAATATCTCTGATTGCCTATCTCTCATGTTGCTTCCTAGGAGTGGTATATCTGATACACTAAAATCACTCAGTGTCAAGAACTGTGGGAAATTAATGTTTCCAATGCACCAATGCTATGCATCCCTTGAGAGTTTGCACATAAGATGTAGCTGTGATTCTCTTGTGTCCTTTCAATGAGACTTATTTCCAAAGCTCAATCAACTTGATATCCATGGATGTCTGAATCTTCAGTCCCTTTCTGTTCCAAATCATGGACCACTTCAGCATCTTGCATCTCTCGAAGTTCACGGATATGTAGTCAATTAGGTGAAAATTGGTTTGGCTTGCATTAAAATCCTAGTTTTCTAGGATAATGGCATGGGTTGTACAAACTTCAAGAGCTGTAATGTTCTTGTTTGAAGGCAATTCTGATAATATCCTTCATGAGGGAGAGATTCAGACTCACGCCTGACTGTCTGAGTGCCTACATACCTAAGAGGTATGTTGGCAGGAAAGGAAAATAGCGAATGTGTTGACTAGATTATGTTTTCCTATACTGCACTTTTGGTTGATTTCGTTAAAAAATTCCCAGTAAGCACTCAGCAATCCGACAGGTGCAGGTACCCATGGTCTCAGATATGCTTCAGTGTGTCTAAATCATGACCTTACTGTGAACCCTGCAAACTTACTTGTGGCTTTCTTACAACTGTACGTACATATGATATCGTATCTTGCTCCTACGTAGTTTTAGTTTGTTTTACATAGTAATATCTGAAAATTTGTGTAAACAATTTTCTGTATCCGTAACTTGTGAAAATCAAGATAATTTTTCTGCAGATAGCAATGGTTCAGTAACCTGATTTTGAATCTCATCAAAGATTAGTTCTTTTTCACGGGGATTCATATTTGATTCTAAAGATAAATGAGTCTTTGTATATGTAATGTAAATGCAGTCCAAGCCTTTCTAGTATGGTGGGTGCCCAAAAGACACATACTGAAACTTTGAATCAACATCTAATTAGTACTCCAGCAGTCCAGCTTAGGCCAAAGCTAAGTATAATGAGTCACATTCAAAGGGAAAGAAGGAAGGCAAACAAAAGTTAAGATTTAAATATCTTCAATATAATTACACATACATATAGGCTATAGCTTGGTTCAGTTTATTCTTACAACTATTCTTTGTAGGAAACGGCTACAGAAAATTTCCAAGAATACCAAAAATCAAATCCACTAATGTGACTAGTATATCAAATTGACTTGATGAATATCTGGATATGAAAAATAAACTTCCTACAATAGAATGGATGATGAAATGGAGCACCGGTTGATAACTCTAGTGTTTTCTGCAGAAAGTGTATAGAGAATAGAGATCATTTGTTCTTTGAGTACTCATTCTCTAGAAAGGATTTGGACTGCAATAATGAGACTGTCTAATATCAAATCCTCATATCAGCTGGGTTGATCTTGAGGATTGGGGGTCTTCTGTCTTCAAAAGGAATGCCTTGAGAGTAATCATTACCAAATTGGCTTATGCTGCAGCAGAGAAATGCCGTAGTCCACGCAGGGCAGGTTAGAACTGAAGAGAGTTTCCAAATTCCGGTGTCAAGGTGATCAATCCTATTCAAAAAAGAATCTATGAAGAAATTTTCAGTATGAGAAGTCATGTTTCAACCTTCACTAATTAAAATTTTGATAATATTAATTTTACTAAAAAAGAAAAAGATAAATAATCCCAACTTCTTGCTAATATATTCTTTCATCTTGTTTGGGCTTTCTTTAAATAACTTCATTCAGTTGTACGTTTAGAGAGGAAAGTTCTACAATCTTCTCTCCTTTTCCATTTTCTCTTTCCATCTAAGTAAAAATTCTACAAAGCATGAAGCTCTAATAATCCAAACCTGTATATATATATATATATATATATATAATTACTTTTTTATTCTTTGTAGAATCAGAATCAATGATAGCTAACATTATATCTTCTAGTCACTTGCTAACCCTTTTATACTTTATAGTCACTAGCATGCTAGTCTTGGATTTGTTTACTCTATCCAACTGTCTCTCACTACACGAAAGCGTAATTATTGTTTTACGCTCCTTAATGTTACAATGTCCACATTTTCATACCAAATATTTACATTTTACATATGATATGAAAGAATGTGAACATGACTTGAAAGAGTGTGAACATTATTGGATGTGAAACAATCGATGCTACTTACACAGTTACACCTCCATTCCAGCACTAGGAGCAAAGTGTACACACTCTACGTAATTAGATTATGTTTTTATCAACTCTATGTTGAACCCTTGAGGAAATGTTCGCAATAATTTAAACGAATCTTAAGTAGTAAGTTGTTATTAACTGTTACTGATGGACAAAAATGTAATATTAGTAGTGGTTCCAAATTAGAACTAGTAATAACATATCATCTAAAATTTGTTGTAAAATTGGTGTGAATATAAGCATGTAGCATTACTTAAAAAAGAAAAAAAAGAAAAAGAAAAAGAAAAAGGATAATAGTTATATAATGTTTTACAATCTTCTCACCCAGTTAGGACCAATGCAAACAAATAATGGCCCAAGCCATCAAGCTTTTTGATGCGCAGGCCTTGGCATAAAGAGAGAGGGCCACAGGTTTTAGGCATGGGCTGAGAAACCCAATATTGCTTGACCCAATTACTTTAAGGTTGTTTTCTTTCTTTCTTTCTTTTGAGCTTGGGCTTTTGTACTTTGGGTTTCCAAAACGACCCTCAAAATATTTAGTTACCTACACCTCCACTCTAGTACTAGAAAAGCATTGTTTCCATACAAGATTTGAGCTTTGATTAGATTAGATTATATTATTATCAACTATATGTTGAACTCCCTAAGAAATGATACCAATTCAATATTCTTTTGAGAATACTAAGTATTTTTAATATACACACGAGAAGAGGGAAGAAGGTTTTTTTAAAATACTTTACAGTAGTGTATATCCAAAAATGTTTAACTCTTAGATACTCAACACAGAATTTTATATTCAATATTCTAGATAGCATTGCAAAGAGTTGCATATTCTCATAACCAAGTATACATTTAACATTTTAACTACTCATTCAATTATTTCTCTTACTTTGTCACCGATCTTTTTTTGGGTTTGGGTGTAATCTATGAATTTTGAATTCTATAGCATGCAATTGTACTTTCAAAATTCAAATTTTCTAAAAACACAGACAATGAAATAGTTCTATTTTCATGAGAATCCCAGTGCACCCAATTCCTCTTACGACTTAAGAGGTAAATTACCTTCAACAAAATTGGTTACCCATGTTCTAAAATAACAGGGGTTCAAAAATACTAAAATTGATTTTGAAAATATTATATGTTTGAGAAAGAACTCTAAAACAATATTAGGATTAAAGAAAACCAGCTCAAAAAAAAAAAAATAAATAAATAAATAAAACCCCAAAATTTATGTGGTTTGGCAATAACATTCAAATTACTTTGCTTCCATTACGCTTTTGTTTTAACGAGTTTTTCCTAGAAAGAAAGTACTTTCGTATTGTAATATTTCAAAAAAACAAAATAAATAAATAAATAAAAAGAAAAAACCTTCTGCCTTTTATCGTTTTATCCTTGTGCTTTTTCTCCTTGCTTTTTCTTTGCCCAACCATCTTTTGATGATTGTGATCCCCAAAAAAGAGTATTTGATTGTTTGAAAACCACAGAGCTTGAATCTAGTGAGGTTCACTATAGCAAAATATTCAAGAAGTTTTCTTGACTGCCACAGGTTTTGGTTTATGGGTAGATGAGGTTGTGGAGGAAATTCTCTTTGGGAGATTCCAGTTGTTTCGAGGCTACTTTGATAAGAAAGCTAGTAGGGCAATTGTTCAAGGGTCTTGTAAGGTAGATCATTGTAATTGCTTTTGTTATAGTGAATTTTCTATCAGACTATGGGTTTGTTTGGATACCGCTTATTTTGCTGAAAACTGAAAATACAGTAGCAAAATAATTTTAAAATGCGGTGTACGTTTTTAGACCCTTTAAACACAAGTTGTTTAACCTAGTTATTTAGCCAAGTGATTACTTAGGTAAATTATTCAGTCGTAGGTTAAGACATATAAATCATATCATATAAATAATGCAGAAATATAAAGAATACAACGATATGATAACTCAAGAAAACCTAACCGGTAAAAAACCTGAGGGGAGTTTAACTTAACTATTCTCAAGGTAAAACAGATCCACTATGAAAGAATTGAAATTTGTATAATAGAACTTAGACTACTAACATCCTATTGCTATCTCGAGTATAAAACTTATTACCGACCACACGACAACACCGAGTCCATGGACTACTTCTTTCTTTGATTTGCTGCAACCACACGTTCTCCTACTTGTGACTTTGAGACTCCACTCAAAGGTTTAAGATCTTCTTTAAAGTTTTTTATGCAGCAATTGAAGCAACTATCAAGTTCGCCCTTACTCCTTCCCCTACTATTTAACATTAACTCTCTCTCTCTCTCTCTCTTTTTGCACTTGAAATAATGTTTATTAAGTTTTTTAATACCCAACTCTAGTTTTTTCCCCTAATGAAATATTAAAAAAAAAAAAAAAAATTAATAGGGGCATAGAAGTAAATTTCTACAAACAATATTTTTTATCATAATAAAAGAGTTTTTCATCTCTTTACTTTTCCATCTTTCAACCAAACACCTAGAGGAAATTAAATTTCTTCTATCCCTCTACTTTTCTATTCCCTCTCCATTTTTTATTCTTTCACTTTTCCATCTCTCCAACCAAACGAACTCTTAAGTGAATTGACAATTAATTGATTATTCCAATGCATAAATTGCTTTGGGTCAGAATTGAATCTTCACATTGTTCTATTTGGAAAATTATTGAATACTTAGGGAGAACCATAAATGCGTACTCCCTCATCTCACATGAATTATGGGTCCCATCATAAATTTAATTAGTAAGACCCACAGTTATGTGAGAGGGAACAGTACGCATTTATGGTATTTCGGGAATATTCAATAATCACTATTCAACTTTTGCTGTTCAGCAATTTACCTCACTGTTGAACGTAAATTAAATTTCCCTTATTATCTGTACTCTCGTTCTTGTATTTTGAGTTTTGTTTCTTTTAATACCTAAAAGTGTGTCGTTGTCATTGGCCTTTTTTGGGCATATATGGAGTTTCAGGCATGACTTTAAAAAACAAAAATGGTTTGGTTTAGCTTCAAATATGTTTGAAGTTTTGGGCTCTAACTATCAATAAGAAGATGATGTGTGTTTCTTCATATGCAATGTACATAACAATGACTAATATTATTTTCTTATTTGTGGTTGGAGCCTTGGGGTCTAAACATATTTGAAGCCAAATTTTAACCTTAAAAAACAAACAAGAATCTAACAAAGTTAACTTTCTAGTAATTTACATGTGTCCAAGTGCATAAAAAGTTAAAGAACCCAACAATGTAATGGAATTCCCTCGGGATTGAGGTGTACCTAACACTATAAACCAATGTAAGAGTACATTATTGGTTTTGCATTAATGTGAAATGTCCCTACTTCCTAGTAGTTTACTTTGCTTCTACGTTAAGTATTGATTTAAAGGAAAAAGTTAATGAATTCTCTAAGGGTATTAGTTTAGAAATTATTTTTAGAAACTTTTTATTGAAAAAAAAATTGATTTTTTTGACATTTTTTAACTTTCTATATTTTTCATAAAAGTTGTATTAAAACTTTTTAAAAAAATGATTTATTAACAATTGTCTGAGCATTTGTTAACATAATCCTTTATTTAAAAAACGAGTCTATCCTAGAAAGAAAGTGAATTGCTTTTGTAGTTTTTCAAAACAAAACGACAGTAAATCAGACTCACTGTTGTTTTTTTAAGAAAAAAAAATAGTGAACAACATAATGATTTCGACCCGACCAAAGAAAAAGCACGCTCTAAGGTAATCATCAATTATGTAAGGTAATCATCACCCGTTGTCTGATATAGGAAGATTTTGTTTTGGCAATAAGGGAAGCTTCTGGCTCTGGACAAGCTTGAAATTGTGATAAATATTAATATGTACTGATAAATAGGGGAAACGGCATCCAATGGACAATGAGACGGGAAAAAGTTGTAAGAAGAGTAACGTCTATTTCAAGCAAATAAAACTTGAATTCACAAGGACTTCTGGAATTTACTAAAAAATAGTGGAGAAAACTCTTTGAATTTTCATTAAAGTGTACATAATTTTAGTTTACACGCTTTGGGGCTATTTTCTAGGCTCTAGAACTTTATTAGTGAAGAAATTTAACAAAGAGATTTAACTGTGTTTAGCAAGATTGATGAACAACAAGCAAGTACAAAGAGTATTTCTGAGAGTTGTAGAGAAAGTTAAGAGAGAAAAAGAGAGACGAAAGAGTGAAAAATGTATGAGAACCTTGCTTAATTTACATTCTGAAGTATGATGCTGAATTTATACTAATCAATCTCACTAACTGAATAAAAACTGTAACCCTGGATTCACGGATTGGATTCGTATAAAGTGAAGGGAGTTAGGCTCAGCTCTCTAACTGGTTTACGTGCCTAGATAATTGACATTTACACATCCAATACGACACCGTTTGTGCAAGACCAGTGGCTCAGTTGTTTGCATAGTGCGTTTTATATCATCTTCAACAATTAGCAAGTAAAATTATTCTAAAAGAGTTTCTATTTGATACTCTAAAATAATAGGACCTTAATTTGATTAGAGAAGCCTTAAAATAAACATGATATATATATATATTCTTAAAGGCAAGAAAGAGATCTAGTGCAAGTGAGTTTACACATTAGAAGGAGGAACCTACAGGCAAAGATAATGTGAGGTTTAAGGCTAGATTTTTTTTAATGGATATGATAAATTTGTAAACTGGCTAAAGTTGTTGATTTGGACATTATTGGAGATAACATTACATCCAACTATAAAGAAGTTGTGAACACATTTGAGAGTGGTGAATGGAAGAATGCTATAGATGAAGAGATGCAATCTCTTCACAAGAATCAGACTTGGGATTTGGTATAACTTCTTAAAGGTACAGTTTGCTTCCAAGTTGGCACAACTTGATGTGAAAACTACCTTCTTGCAATTTGCACAATGCATATGAATTTGGAGAAAGAGATTTACATGTCTAAACTTGGTGGTTTTAAAGTTATTGGTAAGGAAACTTGGGTTTTCAAGTTAAAGGAATTATGTATAGTTTGAAATAGTCCCCTTGATAGTGGTAGAAGCGGTTTAACCGCTTCATGATAGGGAGAAAGTAAACGAAGAGATTGATCATTTGAAGACTACTTGCTTTATATGTTGTGATATGGTGGTGTCATGTAAAAACAAGGTAGAAATTGATCGTCTGAAGACTTTAGTTGAGTTCAAAATTTAAAACAAAGAACCTTAAGAGGAATAGAAAATACCTGCTATGGAGATTGCATGAGATAGAGTGAAGGTACTACATAATCATTTGACTCAAAACATAGTATTCGACTAGAGTGCTACAACATTTTTGTTTGGATTCCAAGACCAAGCTTGTGAGTACTCATTGATTAGTGCTTTGTTATCATCACACATCGATGAGGAGCGTGCGCACATGGCTCATGTCTCATATGCAAGTTTGGTTGGCAGCCTTATGTATGCAATGGTATGTATTTGGTTTGACTTTTTCATAGGCCGTTAGTAAAATTAATTGTTATATGCATGATCAGGAAAAAGGTCATTGGCAACATGCTAAATGGATCTTGAAAAACATTTTGGGAACCACTAATTTTGATTTGAAGTTTAGGAGTGATGATTCTATCGGGAGATAGTTGGTTATGTTACCTAGATTATGATGGTGATCTAGATAAGCATCATTCTACTACATGCTACCTATTTACATTTGCTAAAGCACCAACAAGTTGAAGGTCGACACTGTAGTCCACTATTATATTATCAAACACTAAGGTTGCAAGCAATGGTTGTGAATAAAGCCATCAAGAATCAAGAAGCTGGTTGGCTAAATGGTATGATCAAAGACTTAGAGATTCATAATCAAATCTTGCATGGAACTATCCCTGTAAACAAGCTTAGTCAAGCCTAGTGTCACAATTTCAGGTTTGTTGGTTTAATTTAATTTCAAACACAAGCCGAGTTCAAACTTATTTACCAAATAAGATTATATAGTTAAGCTTGATTCCTTTTCTTATCGAACAAGCTAGAGCTTGTTTATGAATTACTTGATTAACTTTTTTTTTTTTTTCCTTATATTGTAAAACTATAACTAAAATTTCTTGCCCTTCACAAATCAATGAATTTTACTATAAATGAATTGTTTATATTATCAATAAACTACAAATATGAATTTGATATTATATGAACCTATTTACATACTTATATAATTCATTCTTAAGTCTATATAAGTATATTTTCAACATGTATACATATAAAAATATATATGAAAAATTATATTGTTAAATCGAACATTCATGTTCATAAGTGAGTTTGTCACAAACACATTATATGTTTGAGTTTGTCTTGTTTAATAATCGAGCCTAAATGTATACTTAATTTTGGCTTATTTGTTTTTTAAGGAGCCAAGTTCAAACCATTCATAACCAGCTTAGTTCATTAATTTGTACGCCTAATCCCAAACTTTTTCCCAAAACAATGTTGGGCTCTATTCACATGAGAAAATTATTGAACACTTTGAAAGTATCATAAATGCGTACTTTTCCTCTCTCACATGAATTGTGAGTCTTATTATAAATTTAGTTAGTGAAAACCACAATTATATAAAAAAAAAACTTATATATTTATGGTACTCCAAAACTACTAATAATTACTCCTTCACGTGCTGTTTAAAGTCCTTACTTTGCATAAAATGGTGGGATCCATTTACTGTATTAGAACATATAATTGCTACCAGTGTGCTCTTTCTCTCTCTCTCTTCCTTATCTTTCATTTCTTCATTTCACTTACAGAGTACTGTCTTAAGTCTAAATTTTCTTAGAACCCAACCAACCAACTATATTTTTGAAATCTGGTTCAAAAGAACTTGTCATAGATCCTCAAAGGTAGCCTATCCATTTGTACTCCATTGTACTCAGTTACTTCCATATTATTTTTATCAATTCCATCCTTTGCAAAAAAAAATGGCTGAGGCCTTGGTGGGAGGAGCTTTTCTTTCTGCTTTTCTCCAGGTTTTTTTTGACAGGATGGCTTCTCGTGAGGTACTAGACTTCTTCCGCCGACGGAAGCTTAATCCTGAATCTCTGAGGAAGTTGAGAACAACTTTACTGTATATCAATGCAGTGCTCAATGACGCTGAAGAGAAGCAAATAAAAAACCCAGCTGTCAAAAAGTGGGTTAACGAGCTACAAGATACTGCCTATCAAGCTCAGGACTTACTGGATGTGATTACTACTGATGCCTCGCGCTACAAGCTGGAAACCGAACTGGAAATGTGCAAAAGTAAGGTACGAAGCTTCAACTTGACTTCTCTTAGTTCTTATAATCGGAGAATTGAACCAAAGTTAGAAGAGATTCTAGGCAGACTAGAATCTCTTGCAAAGGAAAGAGACATCCTTGGTCTGAAAGAAGGTGGTGGTGAGAAACCGTCACGAAAGTGGCAAACAACGTCTTTGGTAGAAGAATCCAGTGTATACGGTAGGGATGATGACAAGTTCTCCATAATCAAGTTGTTGCAGGCAAACGATGGCAGTGGTGATAACATTAGTGTGATTCCCATAGTGGGCATGGGTGGTGTAGGCAAGACCACCCTTGCTCAGCTTGTATACAACAGCGAGTTGTTGATGGGTCTTTTTGATGTCAAAGCATGGGTTTGTGTTTCACAAGAATATGATGTACTAAGGATAACGAAAAGTATTCTTCAGGCAGTCACTCCCTCAACTAGTGATAGTGACAACCTAGATCTACTCCAAGTTGGGTTGAAGAACAGTCTTATAGGAAGGAAATTTCTGATTGTGCTGGATGATGTATGGAGTGATAATTACGCAGATTGGGAAGCCATTCTGATTGTTTTGAAATCAGGGGCATATGGGAGTAGGATTATTGTAACAACACGTCGCAGAAGTGTTGCATTAACTGTACGCACAGGCACAGTTCCAACTTTTCATTTAATGCCATTGTCAGATGAAGATTGCTGGTTGTTATTTGCAAAAGTTGCATTTGCCAACATAGATACTCAAGAATATCCAGAGCTGGAACTAATTGGTAAGAAAGTGGTGAAAAAGTGTAATGGCTTGCCTTTAGCAGCAAAAACTCTTGGCGGTCTCTTGCGGGTGAAGTTGGATCCTAAGGAATGGGTTAAAATATTGGAGAGCAATATATGGAATTTCTCAGACAGTGAAAGCGGTATTCTCCCAGCTCTTAGAATGAGTTACTATTATCTACCTTCATATCTAAAACCGTGCTTTGCTTATTTCTCAATCTTCCCTAAAAACTTCAAATTTAAAAAGGAGCAGTTGGTGCTCTTATGGATGGAGGAAGATTTTTTGCTGTCCACTAAAACAGAGAATTTGGAAGAAGTAGGTAGTGGGTATTTCGATGAGCTAGTATCTAGGTCATTCCTCCAACAATTAGGTGGTAGAAATATACGCTATGTAATGCATGACCTGTTGCATGATTTAGCAAAATATGTCTCTGGGGAGTTTTGTTTTAGAATGGAGGGTAACAATTCAGATGGCTTGTCGGAAAAGACTCGTTATTTTTCATATTCTAGAAGAAAGTGTGATGCCTATGAGAGATTTGAAGCCTTACATAAAGCCAAGGGTTTGCGAACCTTTCTACAGTCATCAAATGTGTTAGCGGCTCATGGATACTTAAATAATAATGTTATACCCAACTTACTGCCAGCACTAAGAAGCTTAAGGGTACTATCTCTATTTTCCTACTGTAATTTGACAGAATTGCCCGACATGATTTCCACTTTGAAACATTTGCGATATTTGGACCTTTCTCACACTGCAATTTAAGTATTACCTGAATCTGTCTGTACTCTATACAATTTGCAAACTCTGTTGTTGTCATATTGTCGTTCTCTCATTGAGTTGCCTGCCAACATGGGATGTCTAATCAACATGCGTCATCTTGATATAAGCGGAACAAACTTGATAAAAATGCCACTGCAAATGGGAAGATTGAAAAGTCTCCAAACTTTGTCTGCTTTTATTCTGGGCAAAAATGGCGGCTCAGGAATCAATGAGCTGAGGGATCTTCGGCAACTTAAGGGAAGCCTTTCTATTTTGAAGTTGGAAAACGTTGTCAATGCTAGAGACGCTTTGGAGGCCAATTTGAGGGATAAGTTACAACTTGAAGAATTAGTGTTGAAATGGGGTGGACATACGAATGACTCCAAAAAAGATAGAGAAGTACTAGACCAACTGCAACCTCATGCATATCTAAAAAGGCTTACAATTGAAAATTATGGTGGCACAACATTTTCAGATTGGTTAGGACATGCTTCCTACAAAATTGAATATGTAAACCTACATAATTGTAAATATTGCATCTTCTTGCCACCATTTGGGAAACTGCCCAATCTCAAGTACCTCTCTATTGTGGGATTAAATGTAGAGACTATTGGTACAGATTTTTATGGGACTGCTGCTTTTGGGATAAAGCCTTTTGGATCGCTAGAAACTTTGATCTTCAAGAACATGTTGCAATTGGAGGAATGGCTTCCTTTCACAGATGTGAACGGAGGTGCGGTAGCTTTCCCTTGTCTCCAACAGCTTTTTATACAAAACTGTCCTAAACTGACCAAGGGTCTTCCCGATGGCCTTTTTTCTTTAAAAGTACTGGTGATTGATAAGTGTCAGCTGCTTGTGGCTTCAGTTCCAAGTGCTCCAGCCATACGTGAATTGAAGTTGCAATATTGTCATAAGGTGTTGTTGAATGAATTACCATCTCTAGCATTGAAGCTTAGAATTAGTGGTTATGATGCCTTGGAGTCCTTCCATATGGACAACAACCATTGTCTTCAAGAGTTGGATATCTCTGATTGCCCATCTCTCATGTTGCTTCCTAGTTGTGGTACATCTGATACACTAAAATCACTGAGTGTTAAGAACTGTGAGAAATTACTGTTTCCAATGCACCAATGCTATGCATCGCTTGAGAGTTTGCACATAAGATGTAGTTGTAATTCTCTCGTGTCCTTTCAATTAGACTTATTTCCAAAGCTCAATCATCTTGATATCCATGGATGTCTGAATCTTCAGTCCCTTCAGTTCCAAATCATGGACCACTTCA